>NW_006767434.1:915116-918606 GCF_000264995.1 Punctularia strigosozonata HHB-11173 SS5
TTCTTCCATCCGAGTGGTGAAGAGCCCTGAGCAATGGACGGCAGACGTCTTTGATGAGTTGTTCAACTACTGTTTCCCCGATGGCTTCATGAATGCCATCCGGGCGCGATGGAACACCTGGATGCAGAAGGGATCATCAGTAAAGGTGTACGCGGCAACAATGGAAGGGTTTCGTGATGATCTGGGTGGAGAGATCTCTGATCGCCAGTTCGTTCATCGGTTCTGGCAAGGCCTAAACGATGAGATCAGTCAGGAACTGTATCGCGACCGTCTTCATCCCGATATCGATACGTACGATGACGTACTTGAGAGCGCTTTGATCGCTGAACGAGTAATCAACAATAGCTTGCACCGTGGTGGTGCCGCTTTCGGATCCCCTCGCTCCGGACTTGAGAAGACGGGTTATGGCAGGGGCCGACGGGGCGGCGGTAACGGTGGCCAGATCGGACGGAATGGTAATAATGGCAACCAGTCCGGGGTGTCGGCGGCGAAGTCGAACGCACAGGTCAAGGAGACCGGTCCTGGCGTACAGCGGAGCAGTGATCGTTCTCGACGACGGGACCGTAACCCTAAATCAGACTCACCATTGTCCGAGGCCCAGATGAAAGAACACCTGGAAAATAACCTGTGCTTCAAGTGTCACAAAGCCGGGCATATGAGTCGAAACTGCCCCGAAGGACAGCAGGTTACGAGTAGCACGCGAGATAAAGCTCCGGGGTCGAAGACCAGCTATGCCGTTCGGTATGCCGACAGTAGTGAACTGGCCGATGATGCCATTCAGGTAACCGATGGCGATGGCGACGAACCTGAGGTGTTAGACGAGTTACCCTGTGGGTCAGTGCGGTTCCGATTGGACGAGGACGACCAGGAAGAAGGTGCTGGGACCGACACGGCCTTTGTACAGGACGACGGGTTGGACCCGTTTGGGAACCCTCCGCCGTACGAGGAGCTTCGGACGGAGGCCTATGATGCACATGCCTGGTATCGGAGGTATCAGCGGCGCTGGTATCGTTGGATCATTGACTATCTAGAGACGCGGGGCATGACGCACCGCGTACGTCAAACCTGTGAGGCATATGAGAGGCACGGATCTGATAGTACCTTTGTGTGTCCGGATGCCGTACGAGCGCATAGGCTGGAACGTGACGCTTTCATCGAGGGATCTTCGCGGTTCGGTGACCCAGTTGCTAACCGTATGGGGATGGTCGTTGAGGCGCAGATTGACCGGCTGCCGCACCTTTGGGAAATCTGGACACAAGAGTTCGCTATCGACTCCTACATGGTGCTCTCTGAGGACGGGTACACGCCATGGGTAATGAATGAGCCGTACCTTAGTACGTCGCTTGAAGTCCCTCAAGAACTCCTGACGCGGCGAAGCTTCGACTTCGTTGGTTGGTATCGAGCCCGCATGCTGGAATTTGTTGACATTGCGCGGCAGTTCGAAAACGACGAACTTGGGATGGAAGACGTCGACTTCTTTCAGGAGTGGCATTGGGGCGAACCTCGATGGGCGAGTGATGACCCGCAGGCCCCGTTAGTCACTGAGGACCCTGACAGTGGTGAGGAATCCGAATCGGAAATGGGAGAATACCCACCTGGGACGCGGTTCAACATCCCCTCGTCTGATGAGGATGAGGGCTCCATAGACGGAGCTCCGGAGGGCGAGGTATTCCTTGTTGACGGTGTCCTATACGCTGTTGGCGCCGATGACACGATATGGTTCCGGGCCGCTAGCGTCGGGCTTGCCGTTTCGGATACTGACGTCGAGCCTGATCGGGCGTCTCGAGTGTGTATGGCTAAGGTAAAACAGCCGCCTGAGGGGAGCTTCGCCTCCTTGCAGCGAACTGCAGCGCGAGTGAAATCGACAGGGCGGAAAGTACCTCGGCCTATCGTGCTGAAAGTCAAGGTTAATGGGCATGAATGCCGCGCCTTACTTGATTCTGGGTCGCTCGGCGACTTTATGTCGAGCACACTTGCGGAGCAGCTGAAGGTTGTGAAGGTGCCTGTGGATACCCAACTGACAGTGCAGCTGGCCGCTCAAGGGTCGAAGACCAAAGTGAATTACTACACCGAGGTCGAATTAAGTTATGCACGCATCGCGTGTAAATGTACGTTCGATATTATGAATATCGACGGGTACGACCTGATCTTGGGAACGCCGTTTATATGGCAGCACAAGATCATGGTCGGATTGAATCCGTCGAGGGTAATTGTCGGATGTGAGACGCCTGAAGGTCTTCGCGCTGGCGAAGACGTTAGTATCCTGGCATCCAGGGCGACAAGGATCAGGGAGCGATCTTTGGAGGATATTCGAAGGGAGCTTCATCAGTATGCGTCTCCTTTATACCAGAAAGCGGCAGAAACGACGCTACCTCCGTTACGACGCGTGAACCATCGTATTCCTATCATTGACAAGGATAAACGATATCCGTTTCGCGCTTCCCGTTGTCCTGAAGGGTTCCGAGAGCAGTGGAATACCAAGCGCGACATTTTCTTGAACTCCGGACGATGGGAGTATGCGAGCGGGACGAACGCTGCGCCAATCATGTTCTTGAGCAAACCATCCGGGGGAATGCGCAACACGGTCGACTTATGGGCGCGGAATGACAATACTCGCAAAATGTCGTCGCCTTTGCCCGATCAGGATGCCATCCGGCGTCGGGTGGCGGCCAGTCGCTATTTTACGGCGATGGACCTGGAGGGCGCGTACGAGCAGGTGCGCGTGGAGCCTGAAGATGTGCCGTACACTTTAATGGCAACCCCTGATGGAACAATGGTTAGTCACGTCCTTCAGCAGGGGGACTGCAACGCGATTGCGACGTTCATGGCGGTGATGACTGACCTATTCTCGCCGTACATCGGTGCTTGGCTTGAGATCTATCTTGATGATTTGATCGTGCACACCGACGATCTTGACGACCATGTGCGATGTGTGAAGCTCGTTATCGACATCCTGAAAGAGAACGAGTTCTACTTGTCAGAGAAGAAGATGCACTTTTTAGCGGATGAGATCAAACTATTAGGGCAGATAGTATCGCACCGCGGGATTCGGCTCGACCCCGTCAAGGTCGAGCGCATCCGAACGTGGAATGTTCCCACCAACCGCGACCTGTTACGGGGATTCCTGGGCGCCGTGGGGTACCTTGCGGATGGCTGCGCAGGGATCCGAGTGCCGATGGATGTATTGAACCGGTTGACGGGGGACAACGTGGTCTATCGGTGGGGACCTACAGAACAACGGGCTTTTGATGAAATCCGGGAAATAGTGCACGCTCACCGAAATGTGCACCGTGTGGCAATGAGGTACGGTCCCGACGCCCCTCCTGTCCATGTCGTGACTGACGGATGCCTTACCGGCGTAGGTGGATGCATTCTGCAGGGCACTGATTGGCAGTCGGCTGGGGTCGTCGCGTTTTACTCTGCTAAACTGTCTCCTGCGCAACAAATTATGCGGTGCATGAGATCGAGTTATTAGCTGGTCTAGAACTAT
>NW_006767434.1:921569-957466 GCF_000264995.1 Punctularia strigosozonata HHB-11173 SS5
ACGTGGTTGCGGGATCGTCGAGCGCGTCAATCGGCGCATTAGGGGTCGATGAAGATGTCATTCAGTTCGCTATAGTGCAGGCGCTGCGTGGACAGATGCGCGCTCAACAGCGCCGTCGGGAGCGAGAATTAGAGAAGAATACGCGCCGGGGAGTGTAGTCGAGGGATCGAGGCGGAGGATTACCTTGTTGGGCGAAGCGGTTTCCACTTCGGGAGGGCGGATGTTACGTGCCGGTTCGGCCGAAGGCTGAGACCGAGAACTTCTTTCCTTTTCTAGCATCCGGCGCTGATGCGCCTTTTGACTGTTTGATCCTTTTGCTCCACTTCCATATGCTCAAGGGCTCGCGACGAGGTATAAAAGACAAGCAGCCTCGTCGCGAGGGCCTCACCTTTTGGTTTCGTATCTTACCTCGAGTTGCTCAATCGAGACGTGAACTCTCTCTTGTTGTGCCGCTCGAGAATCTTACCGTGTGAACGCACCTTAGCCTTATTCGGCTTTGCCCGCGTCACAGTAATCTCGGTAATTCCCGTCAGAGGGCGCTACCTCCGGGAGACATCAGGCTCTTACGGCGACAGCAATATGCATATGATCGTTCTCATTTCAGATGTGATTCTCTACTGAACACAGGCTACAGGAGGAACAAGAATAAGGTTGTCCTTTCATGAAGACGACTTGGTGAGGCAGACTCACGTTCTACTTTCGGTGCCTCCGGTTCTCTGTCATCTCTCTGGCTATACACCGTATATGCGCGCCATGCTGCGATAAACTGTGGGTCTATATAAATACGCATATGATTGGTTGTTTCTGTGTTGCATTCGACACTGCTCTCATTGATCACCTTTTTGTGAATCGCAGTCGTGGTGCGGAAGCTTAAGATGGTGGATCATCATTGCTCAAGCTCCGCATACTCCCTCAATTCTCCCCGTTCAGCCAATCTGCCGCATTTTCAAGCTCCTACCTTGTTGCTTAGACGTACAAGAACTGGTTGAATACCAGTTCTTGCATAAACGAGTTTCTTCGTTTGGCCGATGAGAAATTTCAGAGAGCCCTCCCCCTTTCGACAGTGTTGCTATCGGCGACGGCGGTTACTTCGACAAGGATCATCACTTCAACCTGGTGTTCACGGTGGCTCAACCTCTTAAGGTGAGCGCATACTGTACTTGAGGACTTCATTCCTCTTGGTCAAGGGTGTATTCAGCCTAGCGAAATTGTATCTGTGGGTGCTTGGAATGTTGCCAGCGAATGCAGGTGAGGAATGGCAGCAAAATTGAAAGTGAAGTGTTGGGAAGCTCAGCTTACTCCTGAGTGACCCACGCGCTGATGTCGAACTCACTGTGACATTTACAATTCTGTCTGACTATCAGGTTGCATGGACACAAACACATATATACCCTGTTCTCTACATAAAATGGACCACTTCATTGTGGTAGAACAGCCTTGAATCTCAATCTTGTATACATTATCGCCCAGTTGCCGTCGCTGTCCATGCAATCCACCCTACACATGTCCTGGACCTCATACATGATCTCTTCGGCCTCCTTATTGTCTATTGCAGCCAACCACGAAGTCCTACAGAACAACCTCAGCCAATCAACCAAGGGCCCGTTAAGAGGCGTGAAGCGCGGGTTGAGGGTGATCTCAACGACCTCGAAGCCAGACGACTCCAGCAAGCGCTTATAGCTTGCTGGCGAGGGGAAATACCATGGATCGAGCGCATCTGGATCATAGCCCCTTTTGTGCAAGACATGGTGAAGAGCAGCGCGCACGCCTACGAACAAACAAGTCGTCAGAGAGCGTTTACATCTCCGAAGTAGTTCAGCATCGACTGACCGACGCAGTTGGTGAACCCGCCCATCTCCGCCACGAACCGGCCCCCAGGTTTGAGAACGCTCTTGGCGCTTCCCAAGACTCCGGCTGGGTCGCGCTTGCACCAGTGCAAGGCGGCATTTGAGAATACGGCGTCAAACTCCTTGGTCGTGTCCCAGTCTGGCGGGAACTGTATGGACTGTGCGTCCGCCACTAACGCGTGCTGAAGCCCATTTGCCTTTGACTTGGCGATCTAGGTCGGAAATCAGTGCCAAATTTCGTGGTCTGCCAAGGAAGCGTCACGTACCATACTCTCGCTGCTGTCGGAGCCTACTACAAGACCTCCGGTGCCAACGGTTTTTTGGAGCTCCAGGGTTACCTCGCCACTACCGCAGCCGAAGTCAATGATCCTTTCGCCTGGCTGGGCGTCCAGGAGCGTCAAAACAGGGCTGGTGAATGCCGGCGAATAGACGAAGGAGGCGGTCTTATTGTACGCGTCCGCGGACCAGCTGTCCTCGCCTTGAGGCGCCATTGTCTGCAGATCGAGCGTGAGTGGACTATAAACCTTGATCTCGTTTTGATATTTATAGTGTGGAGAGAGTGATGAGGGAACGTTGCGTTCGGCCGAAAATCCAGAAAAGCAGAGCAGCGTAAGGTGAGGTGAGATAACAGGTGGAAGACTCTCCGCTAGCTGACTCCGTGCGGACGAATATTGTAATTAGTGCTGCTCGCGCACACAGCGGAAGTGCCTTCGGTCAGAGTGGCGGTCGGCAGATGTCAACGTTTCGGCCGATGGTCAGGTCATAGCCTGGGAAGTGCTCAGAGGAAATACATACAGAAAGCTAGCAAGGAGAAAGTACCCGTACCTCTTCTAGTACTAGTGCTGACGAGTACTAACACGGACGCGAATCTGCAAGTCCGATCGGCCGAGCATGACCGTAGGTGTCGTCAGACTCCAGAACGAGTCCCATGTTATTTATTGACATATGTATGAGCATGCTTGATTGCGGGCCAGAGTATAGCGACCTCTAGCGCTGATCTATGTGAGATGTCGACTGAGCATGAACGGCTGCTGTCAGCCGTGAAAACCTGAGCCAGGGGAATATCCTTTTAGGGACCGGTTTACCACGATCGCCTGGCGTTGCACTGTCGACAGTCGAACTTGAACAGTCTCCTCATCTTTGCAATCACTATCGCCGTCCTGCACGTCTACCAATCCTAATCCACAGTCGAGAACCTGGTGTTTATGCTCTCTCTATGACGTCCAAACCTTGGAATCTTGGCTGGTTCGGCCACCGCAGGACGAAATCCGATCCATCATCTCGCAAACGCGTACGCGACTCCACGCATTCATCCAGCTCCGCCCTCTCCAAGATCAATCCATTCCACTTTCTCCGCCATCGGCGAACGAAGAGCGCTCCGGTAGATGCGCGGACTACTTTTGAGAAGAAGGGCTCGCACGCTGCGAGCGAGAACATTGCTTTGAGTAGTTCCGACGACACTATCCCGTCCTTCTGCGCCGGCAACGAACGACTTCCGAGCTATCATGCATACAAACCGCCATCTACCCAGCCCAGTCTCTTACCGGCTTTGGAAACATGCTCGTCGGGTGGCTCCGTTTTGACCGTTGCCCGCTCATCGTCTGATCACCTCGGCCTAGCCAAACCCAAAGTTGATCGCGCTACTCAGGACCATGGACCAGTTGCTTTCAAATCGCTCGAACGCTTTTCCGATTTGAAGGCTGCCTGTATTCACATCGCGCTCTTAGAGACCCGCATCCAAGAACTCGAGTCACGTATACCTGTGGCCTTTGAGCCCAGTGCCCTTCTAGTCGACAATCCTGCTCGCAACTCGAGTGATAGGAAACAAGAAGCGTCGCCCCAAGCCAGCCGGGAAAGGATCGTGACCTACGCGGAAGCAGGGATACAAGCGGACGCATCTGGGATCCAGACGTCGGACTCGGCACCGAGCGAAGTGAACGACAAGGACAAATATGTCTGCTCTCTCCGGCTCACATTACACGCGAGGCGCGAAGTTCGTCATTGGAGGAAGATGTGCAAGTATTGGGAACGACGCGCGCGATCTCATGAAGTGGACTCGTCTGAGACAGCTATCATCACGCCGAGTTCTAGTGGTCTACCGGATATCGAAGAGGAGACGCTCAGCGAGGACAGGAAGAAGGCCCTCGGGGAACTCATAGAGCGTCGCAAGCGAAGCCAGCATAGGAGGTCTTTCTCGGTAGGACGGGTCGGGCATCATAGACACAGGCCATCGATCAGCATCTCAGAGCGTCGCCGGCGGATATCTGGTCTCTCTCCCTCGCGGAACGGTGTCACATCTGCTTCTTTGCTTGCGATCGGAACGACTATGGTTTCCTTCCCGTCTTCGTCGTCTGAATTCTCTACGGCGTCAGATGCATCGATGCAGACACAGTACGGCAATGATGGCAAAAACCTAGGAGAGGGAACCACGGTGGTCTCCCTGATCCGTAAGCCCACGCCGCATCCGACCTCCATGGCAAAAGCCGTCTCCGTCTCCGCAGCTCGCAGGATCGTCCTCCCTGTCAGATCCGCGCCCTCAGAAAATTCGAACCCGGCCATGGCCCACATCGGCACTTTGTCTGCCAGCCAAAGTTCGAAAAGCGTCCGCCGCAAGACTAGTCAATCAACACTGACCGGGAAAGTGGCGCGTTCTTCATCTGTTGCTGCTTTACCCAAGAGCAAATCCAAGACACCGCCACGCACCCCGCTCAGGGACAGATCTGGAGTTTTGAATGAGAGATTCGGCAAAAATGTGGGTTATGCTCGCGTTACCCCGTGTACGGGCGAGCTGACGCATCTCTTAGACGCCAAGACATGTCACGTTCGACGCACCTACCATGCAGCGACTGCCTACAGTGAAGGGGAGCGTGTCTAGCATTCCTCGCTCCAAAATGACCCCTTCCCACCTTCCCTCTCCGCTGGTTCGGAGCTCATACGGCGTCTCGCGCTGAAACGCGGATCGCATTACGAATGATGAACACCTCTACACACAACCCCAGCCTCGCCTTTGGCAGCATGTTGATATTACATTACGATGACAGCTTGGACAGTCTATATGCATAATGATACGTTACCGAGATCAATACTAGTTGAGGCATGCAATTGAACGCTACCGAAGCATTTGCGACAAAAGCTAGTTATTCACGTTTATCACAACCAAGTCCTGGAGCTCGTCAATTATCGCCCTTTTGCAGGCTTTAAGCTGTCGATCTCTTTGAAGAAGCTCAGTGGGACAGAGGACACGGTGCGAGCAAACATTTGTGTGGTATGGACCTGGGTAACGTATGAATTAGGTACGGCACACTCCAAGATTCCGATATACACCCACAAGTTCGTTATATATTATCGCCGGAGCCTTTTTGTCCGCGAGGACAGATCCAGGATGGACCTTGACGGTCTGCGCGAAGGTTCCTATGAGCAGCGTTCTTGATCCAACAACCGAGTAGCAGCACGTACCGCTCGTCCCAGCACCTGCCTATAACTACCATCCGGCTGTAACAGTGCTGAATTCTGGACCAAACCTCGTAGCAAGCTTCGTAAGATGGGCGTATCGTCCTCGCCAAAGCTAACTTTCCAGTCTACACCCAACCGCTCGCATACACGCCTGAGCTGCTCCCGGATCGCGATCCCTTCTTTCAGAGCGCGTTCGTTCACCCAGTGGCGCTTGCACCAATCTTTCCTGACGCCCTTGTCTTTGCTCATCGCTTTGCCTTCGCCCGGTTGTTCGGAAGAGCACAACTCGTCGTATGCTCGTACAGCATTGAGTATCGTCATATGATCACCGCTGGGGTGCATGAACGTCCTTCGAGCATCGCCGGCTGCGTCTCGCTGTGATTGGTCCGAAGGGTCCAAGAACAGCTTTGAGGTGGACGAGAGAACGGAGATAATGTCCAGGATCTCGTAGGTGCATTGATGGTCCTTGGAGGCGAGGACGATCCGGGCCAGGGTGGGTTCGAGAGGTAGTGCAGCCATATCCCTCCCTATCTTGGTGAGGGTGCGTGCTTGATCAATCGCGCCGAGTATGAAAAGAGAGTGCAAGGCTGCAGTGACTGTGATAACCACAATCAGCGAACCATATGATGAATCGTTAATCCGAGTTTCGGACTTACCCGCATCAGAATCGGGATCGTCGATGAAGGTAAGCTTCTCGAGATCCTGATTCAGGCATTTGAGCTCGAGGACGCTTGCGGAGAGATTGCACCGCAGAATCTCGGGCTCGGACGCGAGCGGTAAGGCGTTGAAGGCAGCTTCCGTATACAGCCGAAAACATAGACCTTTTCCCTGGGCAGGTCCATGAGGTCGTATGCGGTTGGATTCAGGGAGGAGTTACCTCTCTGCCAGCGCGACCCGCGCGTTGCATGGCCGATGACTTTGAGATGTCCCGCGTTAAGAGAGTATCGAAACCTTCATTCCGAATCAGCTCAAACCCTGCGACAAAAATCATAACTCTTACCAATCCCATTCTCGACAGCAATGTAGCGTTTCTCCTTGTGCTTCCCTGAGTCAATAACGTACTTCACGCCCGGGATGGTTAATGAGGTCTCGGCAATGTTGGTGGCGATGATACATTTTCGAGTATTAGGCGGGACAGATTCAAACATCTTGGATTGATGTGATGGAGGCAAGGAGGCGTACATGGGATATGTACGGACCTGCAGTGCGAGAAGAAATTAGTCAAGCTATAATAAATGAAGAGGACGTGGGATGCGTTACCGCCATTGTGTTATGAGGAAGTTTGTTAGCATACATGCTGATAGACTTCTCTAAACTGTCGATATCCTCCTGTCCTTGACTTTGGCTCAGTCCAGAGGACGCGCGAACAGATTGTGTGTAATACCTGGCAAGAAGATGAGCACATCTCCCGGAGGTTGATCAACATGGATCTGGTAGAACGTGCGGAGCGCAGCGTCAACGTAGTCGGATACGCTAGTCGTCGCGTGGAAGATCTGGACGGGGTGCTGTCGACCTTTGACGTAAACAATTTTGGCGCTTTGGGTGCGTCAAAACAGGAAGCTTCAGGTAACGCGGACTGTGGGCGCACTTATCGAAGAATTTGCTGAATTTCTCGGCATCCAGAGTTGCGCTCATTATCACCACTTTCAGAGGATTAAGTTTCGATGCGGCGCCTTTGCCTTTCCGGTCGGTAGGAGTATTCCTTTGTACGAGAATTTTCTTCAAATTTGTAAGCAGTAGATCCGTCCGCAACGTCCGCTCATGTGCCTCGTCGACGATTATCACGCTGTATCGTGACAGAAGCGGGTCGGATAGCATTTCACGAACAAGCATTCCATCCGTGATGTACTTGATCCTCGTATCTTCGCTGGCCTTTTCATCGAACCGCACTGAGTACCCGACAAGCTTTCCCACTGTCGATTGTTGCTCGAGGGCGACACGAACAGCAAGCGAGGTGGCTGCGATACGGCGCGGCTGCGTGACTCCAATAATGCCTGAGGGAGCCACATCACTTTCTAGAATATATTGAGGAATTTCTGAGAGCATGGGTGAGGACATTGCAGTTGCCTGTAAGGAGGAGCGTACGGGTAGTTTTGCCGGAACCGGTCTCGCCGAGAAGTATGATGACATCTCGAGATGAAACCTCATGAACGAGCGCCTCCCTTCCTGCAACGCTGTTGGCTGGTACCGCGGTTGACACGTCCGGGGATAGACGAGAATTACTCACCTGCTGCTATGGGGAGCTGTGCTCGCCGCGCCGCCAGGGTGTCTTGCCTCGTCCGTATATGCTTGGCTTTCTTCTTGAGTGGCATGTCCACGCTCCTTCCGTTGGATGACCTGCCATCGACACCGTTGGGCATCGAGTGATCGTCCGGCATATCCATCCAAGCCGGGCCACGCTTCAGGATCTTGGATTTTGGCGTGCCATTGGCATGGACCATTTTGCTGGTTTGTATCGTAGCCCCGATAGACATGAGCTATTTCAGACGCGCAGGCACCGGCCAGCACAGTGTCTTTGGAGGACTCCAGCCAAGTCAATCCCTGAAGTCAGAGGTTATGCGAAGAGTAAAAGTCCGAAAATTCAGGATCTGGGGGCGAGAGATATCACGTGATCCCACTTCTCCTTGCTCCGGTGCCGCGTTCGCGAATCGCGCGTCCCGTAGCGAGCGCGTCCAGTGCCAGCCAGGGCACCTCTATTCAACCCTTCTAACCTATTTTCGTACGGCTGAGGCTGTAACTCTGAACATGTCTGGCAGATATCCTCCGCAAGGCGGCTACGACTATCCGCAAGGTGTTCCTATATCGAACAGGAACGGTCATGCAAGCTATGCGCAAGATGCCGT
The DNA here is from genome assembly GCF_000264995.1 of Punctularia strigosozonata HHB-11173 SS5. Classification (NCBI taxonomy): domain Eukaryota; kingdom Fungi; phylum Basidiomycota; class Agaricomycetes; order Corticiales; family Punctulariaceae; genus Punctularia; species Punctularia strigosozonata. The sequence goes on from NW_006767434.1 coordinate 929,713, forward strand.
GCAAGACGCCCAGAGACTACACGCAATGTATCCGCCGGTATCTAGCACACCTACTACTCACGGTTAGTGCGGGAAATTGAACAACGAGCGCGCGCATATACTCATGCTCCTCGAAAGTTGCGAGGCATCTGAGTAGTTTGACGATCACGGCCAACCCTCCGTCCTATGTTCAACCCAGCTATTATGCCGCTCCTTCATACGATCAGGGGTCTTCGTATCAATACCAGAATGGCGCATATAGTCACGCGCAGCCATATTCGAACGAGTTGAGCTATCTCGCCACACACGATGGTCAAGGACCAGGTGGAGGATACTGGAAAGAGACCAGGGATGACGCATTGCGGCTCCTCGGGAATCAGGGACCATCGTGCGTCTATGCCACTCTCTCTGATACCGTAGTTAACAGGCTGTTCGAATATGGCCATCTCAGGTCTCAGTCCTCTGCCAAGTATTGGACGCCTGGTCCATCATCGTCTTCGCATGGCTATCAACCTAATGCCTTCGCCTCGTCAATATACCAACACACTGCGCCAGCTTCCTCATACCCTACGCCGCCACCTTCCTCTATGTACTCTTCCTCTTCGTCCCTTGCGGGAGCTCTTGGTGATCCCGCGCCGAACCCAGCCCCCCGGCCGCATGCGACCCAAGGACCAATTTACCAACCCCAGCAGTCATCAGCTTTCTTCGATGACTTTGTCAAGGAGACGAAACAGAGGATGGACGCGGGACGGTCATCCGCCAGTAACGGGAACCGTTCACCGATTAAGATCAATCAGACCCAGCCACTGCCTACCGTGTCGGTACCTAGGACGCCTTCGTCTTCTGCGTCACGAAACCGTGCCTCCCACCTTCAACATGAAGTTTACGCTCAACCGTCAGGCTCCGTTGCGCCAGCGTGGGCATCGCCTGACCCGCTTGCTCTAGGCTCAGCTGGCGTCCACACTCCGCAAAAACGCAAAGCTGAACAACCCTTGGAATCCCCCTCCATCAAGCGCATCTCGTCATCCACGAGTCTCCCCAGGCCCTCTGCATATGTGGAGGTGCCCGTCAAACCCTCGTCTGTCAACGGGGCATCATCCAAGCCTCCATTAACCACCTCGACGTTGAATACTCCTTCCCGATATGGACGCTCTGGATCGACGCCCAGCAATGGAGGCGGTCGTATGCGGGTTGTGGTCGAGCTCCCGCCTTCTAGACATAAGGGAAAGCACCTGATGAAACCTTCCTCCATATCACAACGCGATAATGACGCCCGTATTCATGATGTGGTTGTTACGCCTATGACAAAGTCTAAGACGGCGGCCAAGACAGGGTCTCCGATGGTAGTCGACGACGACGGAGAAGATCTGGGTGGTTATGACCAAGACGACCAGCTTCCCACTCCTAGCAGGCGCCCTCCCCATAATAGGCTCGAAGTTGTCCTCACCACGAGCCGACGCACCGGCGATCGCGATGAACGAGGTGGGCTTTCTATCTCTATGCTGCTCGTCGATCGCTAGTTGCTGAAGGATAATTTACTAGCACCCGTAGACAAGCTTACTTCACTCCTTGAGGATATCTTCGAAGCTGAGGACTGCCTACCAGCCGACATCTCGGTCTCGGATCTACCGTCAGACTGGTTCTCGCCCCTGTCTGCTGATCCCTCCAAACCTTATCTTGCCCCGCACATCGTTCGCAAGTTGACCAAGTACATCAGCCAAGTAGCCCATCCAAACAAGCGCGCCAGACTCGCGGAGAACTATGTCGGGAGCCCCATCAAGGCAAAAGGCGGGATATCGGACGTGGATTCCACTCTCCTAGCGAGGGTCCTGGGGATACTCAAGCGCAGTGTGAAGGCTGGAGAGGACCTCGAGCCGCTAGGAGGGCCTATTGCTTCTGGTTCAAACACCCGTACCGCCGCCGGTGTGAGCCCCACTAAATCGAGAAAAGGGACGAAGAAGAAACCTGCATCTAGCAATAGAGCGAAATCTGGCTCACCAGAAGGAGACGGTGAAGCCAACGGCGATGCTTGCAGGACGGAAGGCGCAAGAGAGGACGAAGTTGCTTTGGAGGCAACTGAGGAAGACCTTGACAGGCTTACGAGGGCGTTAGAGGTTGCGAAGGACAGCGTTGCCGCAGCTGATTGCTGTCTCTCGTTGCTCGGCAGTGGAAGACTGAACAAGCAGCTGTACACGGAGGATCTCATCGCCTCCTGCTTCGAAACGGTCAAAACTCAGCTCACGAAACTCGTATATCCCTTCGTGGAGGCCTCATTCGATACACAAAGCATCCTTCGTAATCCCATCCTTCACCACCTCACGCTGACGTCTTCCGCGCTCTCCAAGTCACACAGGCGGCAACTAGCCGAAGCATTTCAAGCTGTCGCTGCTGCCCTTCCACGTATTACCGACCTCGTATCCCTCGACGCTGTGACGCTCAGCGAGAGCCTGATTATTCAAGCGGTTTACATTGCCATCGGGCCATTCTTTGTAGCCGATGGTGGTGACGGAGATACGAAGGGGAAGAAGGACAACGTCGTGCTGCATACTCTAGGAAACAGCGCAATGCGTGGTTTAAGGCTCGATGCGCTCTCGCTCATTCGAAGCGTAAGCAACTTCATGCACGTGCAATAGTCGCGACAATGACATCTGCACCTCACAGATTTTCGCAAATCACGGTGATCAAAGGAAGTGGATCATCGAAGAGATCCTCGGTTCATTAATCAAACTCTCGGACACCAAACAGAAGGCTGGGCAATTCCGGTGAAGCCTCTGAAATATTTCACCCCATGAATCTGTCCTGACGTAATTCGCTCATCAGTTTGCGCGACGGCAGGTCGATTCGGACTGTTTCCGCTTTGTTGCTCCAGCTAGTCCAGACGTCGGCACATGACGTTCGTATGGAAGCGCGGAGGTTGGGCAAGGCGCGCGTTCAACAGCTCGCGCTTCGACGTCAAGAAAGTATCAACGGAGCGAGCCGCGGGCCTGTACCAGAAGATGAGCCTTTCCTGGACCAGCAGGATCGCCAGGTGACGTCAATGCGGTATTGCCATCCCAACACATTCACTCACGAGCCTTATAGGAGATTCAGCTGTACACTTCCGGACTTGAGTCTGCAATGACGTCCGCCAAAACGATCATCTTATTCCTGACCCAGAGGTCCGGAAAAGGCAAGACAACGAAGAACACTAACGAAGCCGAATATCGCGCTATTTTCGATAACCTCATCAATGACTTGCTCACGGTGCTCTTCTGGCCCGAATGGCCCGCTGCAGGCTTGTTACTTAGTGTTGCATGCAAGTTCATGGTGTGTCGACATCTGTTCAGTGCTGTGATATAGGTGTTGACTTGAAGGGATAGGTGACTTCGTTGAGCGACGTGAAGTCGATCAGTCAAACTGAAAACAACGCGGCAAAGGCGATCTCGTTAGATCATCTAGGCGTTATTGCTTCTAGGATCCGTGCCAGCGTATTAAAACATCGTTCTGGTGTAAAAACGGAAGAGGAAGATCATCATCCGTTGTCCCCCATGGACGAGGTAAGCCATGACCGCCTTCAAAGCTACCTCGACTTGAGTTTGATTGTGACATAGATCGCCTCCTCACGCAATTCCAAACTCTTCGCTGAACTCGCAGATGCCCATCAGGCTGTTGTCTCCCACCTTTGCAAACGGTCTTCGGAAGACCAGGCATGTGAGGTAATGCAAGGCTCGAACGCACTTCATCAGTGGCTTATTTACGTCTTTGCAGAGTGCCAGAGAGTTGATTGCAGCCATATGGGGTCAGGAATTAGCCCAAGCTCTCAAACAGTTGGATAAAGTCATCGGTGATGAGATGGACGACATTGGACCTCTTACCGACCGGACCAAAGACATCGCATTCGGCGCTAAGCTGAAAGCTACCCTACGTGACGTCTGGAAGGACCCAGCGATGGACGTGTTCGACGTAGGGTGGGTCGTGCTACGCGTGTGGAATTCGTGTTTATGATTAATTGCTTCCTTAGCTCTCAGGATGAGGTGGCTCGCATTGATCGCCTAGCGGAGGAAATTGGTACTCTGCAGAGTTTGAGGAACTCATTCAATCCCGTCTTGAATGTTATTCTCGCCGCCTTGGACGCTCCGCCTGTGTTTATGCGCACCAAAGCGCTGCGGGCTCTAGGCCAGATTGTTACCAGTGATCCTTCCGTTCTATCGATGGCTAACGTCAGACGCGCAATTGAGGACCATTTATCCGACTCTTCTCCTGCTGTCCGAGATGCGGCAGTAGAGCTCATCGGGAAGTATATGGTTGACTCTCCCGAGGTTGCCGGGGACTATTACCAGAAGATCGCAGACCGCGTGGCTGCAAGTACCTCTCGCTCTTCGCCCGACTATGATCTGACGATAGAATCACAGGACGTTGGCTTGGGAGTTCGTAAACGCGTCATCAAGTTGCTGAAATCCTTCTACAGTGTGACGGATCAGCCGAAACGCCAGATCGATATATGTACCAGACTGGTCCTGCGGATGTACGACGAAGATGACTCTGTGAAGGATCTGGCCACCAGGACACTGGAGGAATTATGGTTTACGGATAGCTCCGATGTTCTGGCTCCGCAGAAACCGAGGTCCTCCGGGCGGACCGACGACAAGACCAGAGTTTTTGCCAAGACCGCCGTCATCATGGGGGTATCCGCCAACTTCAAGGATCGTCAGTCGCCATTGGAGGAAATGCTACATAAGATCATGGCAGGTAAAACTGGTAGTGATGCATCGGCACTTCACGCGCGTTATACGGAGGTATGCGAAGCGTTACTGGATGGCTTAATCGACTGCCTGCCTGGTTTCGTGAGTTCCTGCCCTTTTTTGTGACAGGAATTCACTGACTGCTGCCTTCATAGAATGCGACTGATTGCACGCGAACAATCTATCTCTTCACCTCAGCGTATCCAGCAGTCTTATCAGGTTCCAATGCTTCTGCTCTGTTGCCCTATCTTAATGACGCGTCAACGGTGCGTTCTCATGATAGTCTGTAGAGTAACCCAGTCGCTCAGTACCTATCGCATGCTCAGCCTGAACGTCAAATAGCCGCGGAATACGTCCTCAAGATATTCCGCGCGACTGTGCCGCATTTGCCCAAGACCGCAGTCAAATTCGGGCATGACTTGCAGTCTACCCTGCAGAAGATGGTCATCAAACCGACTAAGCCTGGCGTGAGTTATTCATTACTGAGATTGCGATACCTCGCGTCATCCCGGTTTTAGAGTCTACAAGAGAGCGTGGCGTGCCTTTGTTCTGTGGTGGACAGTTTGACGCACGATCACAAAGCATTGGTGATGCTGCTGAAGTCATGCGAGGGTAAGCGTGCTTACTGCCATGTTACCATGTTACTCAATGTTAGTGTCAATAAGGCCGGCTGCAACCAACGCTGAAGGCTCCACCGGGAAAAGGCATCGATGGTCGTTCTCTATCCATGATAATCATGATTGTTTCACTCCTCGTCGAACACTGTGATTTCGATCGCATCGGTCAGGACCACCCAGGTACGGTTGACGTTCGTTGATCTTCTCAAGCATGACTGACGCTGCCTAAAGATTTATCTCCGCAATTGGACGCTATTTCTACGGTAGGCATCTGCGAGCTTGATAACTTATCCCTTTGATGACTAACTTATATCAGGGTCCAATCCGAGAACACATCTATTACAACCTGCTTAATCTATATAAGAAAAGGGACGATCCCGCTGTTCGCGGCTGCATTCTGCAGTGCCTTGGTATGGCATATGGCATAATATTCCTCTCCGCTGTTCCCAGGCTAACAATCCACCCAGGATTCCTCTTCCGAGCGCAGCCTACGTTCATGACCGCAAATGACTCTGCAAGCGTGATGGATGATATATTCACGTCGCCAGATGAAGAAGGTCGAGGTCGTCTACTGAAGATCATCCAAGACTTCCTACTCTCCCAGGCTGCAAAGGATGCCTCTAAGGAGAGGAGTGCGTGTTGGATCTCATGCGGTTATCAAATGCTTACTATTCACAGGCAATGATGCTCCCAAGGCTGCAGGTGCGAACGTCGATATGGATCAGCTGGTCGGCAACACGGGCGAGTTTGCGGAGTCTGGGTACGTCCCTATTGGAGAAGCCTGGGGTGATAACTCATCTACCTCTAGTGTGGCCTCTGCCGTTGTTCAGCGTTATATGAATCCCATTCTCCAAGCGGCGTTTTCGACGAATGCATCTATCCAGGCATCGGCCGTGGATATACTGAGCTTCACGATCAAGCAAGGACTCACCCATCCTTTAACGGTACGCTTATATCATTTTCGTACCTTTCAAGTCGATTTATGTTGTTACAAGTCATTCCCTGTTATTGTTGCTCTGGAGACTAGTGCCAACGCGGCGTTATGCGCAAGAGCAAACGCTCTACACTCAATCATGAACACCAAGCATGCGTCAATCATCAACACGCGCTTCGTTGCCACTGCCAAAGAATCGTATGCTTTCCAGAAGCGTATTGCCAACGGTCCCATACAAGGTGGACCCGCTTTTCTATCGTTCATGGCTAACGGTACTTACTCCTATGGCAGGTTACCGTATGCAACCCGGCCCAACCGCTTTACTACAATCCTGGTATTCTCATGTTCGGGAGAAGAGAGCGACAAGACAGGAATTTCTGAAGGCTATGGTGAAGGTCTTCGAAGTAAACTCCAGCTTCGCGACCACGCAGGTAGGCTATTCCGGGCTCAATTGGTCGCAGCGTTGAACACGAGCCCTAGGATGATGTTGAATTCACACGTTACATGACGGAGAACTTCTCGGCTTTCGACTACAAAACCCAAGAAGAAGTCCTTACCATTATCAAGTCCCTCACCTCCATATTATCGACGGCAGGCATGCAGCTGCTGGAAGTTCTGTCGCCTTCGCACCTATTGGCTCAGCTTCACAGCGCGCCACGCGTATCGCAAGGCATCCTGATGGTATGCGCTGTATATCCTCATGTACTCGCTACGTGCTCATTGTGGTGTCAGGATACGGATACCCCAACCAATCAGCCTAACGGACCCCCGGATCCGCTAGACGGCAAACCTGATGACGAGAAGTTCGCGCTGGCTCGCACCTCTGTAGTCGTGGCCATGATCATGCTGCTCAAATCCCATCTCAAGGCAGTCTATAGCATCACCGAAGAGTGCGTTTTGTCACCATTCCATTGAACGCACCGGCTGATCCGTTTATGGGCCAGAAAATGTTCCAAGTTTGTCGTAGGGAAGAAAAGCGCCGTCGGCGACCGACCGGCCACCAGACGGCACGAACAGCCCATATCCTGGGATCGGTTGCCCTTCGCTAAAACACCTATTTCAACCGCGCAGGACGCAGGTGTCCAGCGGACAAGGGTGAGTTTCTTCATGACCCGTTTCAGCTCTCGTTTGTTTGCTGATGCAGTGATAACAGTTCCTAGAGATATGGAACGAGGATGGAGTCGCAGCGGAACCGGACGACGACTTCTTTTGACTTCCCTGTCCCTTCTACAAATCTCGACAATGATATGCTGACGTCTGTGCTCGCATCGCCCCGCATTTCTTCCTGCTGTTCTAGACCTGTCGTAGCTTTCCGGTTCGCGTGCTTACTGTATCATTATTATCTTGCTGTTACGTTGTTGTCTGGCATGCATCATACTGTTGCCATCCATCGTAGTTGTTCGTGGACGATAGACGATGCCCGTCATGATACTTTTACAATACATCGAATACTCCTGTACAATTAGATAACATACCCTAGAGAATCTAGTAACCTGCTAACACGCGATTCTCTGCACATGTGCGGGGCTCATCCCGTCTACAAGATATTCCAACAGCACTTCTACTTCCTATGTGGCCAGCACAGTCTACGGCTTCTTGGCCTGTCCGTCGATGAATATAGTCGGGCCTTTTGGTACCTCGCCGAGGACGCCCTTGGCAGCGTCGTCCAAGGACGGCTCGTCCTCATAAGCCCAGTCGAGTTCGCCACCGTACACGCGCGGGAGGTCTGCCGAATCCACGAGAGTGCGGAGCGTCGCTCCAGCATCGGATGCGCTGCTGCTATCCGCGGCTGAAGTCACCTTCCCAAGCACGAAGATCTTGGATCGCGTGTTCTCGTCGAACCAGCCTTTGATCCATCCCCATATCGTGGGGAAGTAGGAAGGCGAGTTGACGACGCAGATCGTGCTGTCCAACACAGCTTGTGCCAGCGACGTGTACAAACGAGCGAGCTACTCACTGAAGGGTCTCGGGATAATTCGCAGTGGCCAAACTGCTGGCTTCACCCAGATGATTGCGTAGAGTGAACAGCGAGCTTAGAGAGGCGCCTTCGAGGTCGATAATCGTCATCGTCGAGGAGATCGGTGTAGGAGCAGAGGGATGTGGTAGGAAACTGCAAAATGGAAACATAAAGCGGCACATATTCTCGTAGAGTACAACTCTAGATCACGTTAGATCAAGCTGTGCTGAAGGCTGGAGGGACTCACATCCGCTGGTATCTTCGCTTCGCTGGGACAGCTTGCAGCTCAGACGTGCGCTGCCCTGCAAGTGACGCCAATCTGTAGACATACAGGGGCAGTCCAGTCTATACGATAGCAAAAGATGTCAAGAGAAGGGTTCGAGCAGAGAAAGTACATATAACCTCACCTTGCTCCTGCGTCCCGTCCAGCGTGGATAGTACCGACGAGACTTCTCCATCTCTTCGGGATCAAACTCCGCATATAGTCGGTCCACATCGTGCTGTTTGCGCCAAATTTCTGCGCGTGCAAATTGTTCTTGTGCCTTCACAGGATCGAAACGACGTGCCCGCAGGAAACGCCTGGGCTCATTTCACAGATGGAGGTTCGGACAGGCGGATTCACGGCAGGCCAGGAGATAAAATTGACGATGGATTGAATCCAAGCACTTATGTGAGATCACAGTATATGCCAACAAAGTGAATCTGGTAGCGCACAAGAGAGTAGCATCGTCATGCGATGGTGCCGTATCCGAGGATGCCGACGGTTTGTACAGGTTCGCAGCAGTGATATGCTCTTTGAAAGTAGTGAACGCCTGCTGTTGCGTATCCGTGAGGTGTCCTAAGTGGCCGGATAAGACGTCGTGCGCGCTCGGCTGCAACGAGCTCATCGTCGTTGCTGGGAAGATCGGATGCGTGGAAACCAACGAGGCGGCATGACATAGTCGGAGAACCCGCTCGGCGGCTGGTCTTCGTCCACGGTGCCGTACACAGACGCCGTCCGTGACCTTGCTAACTAGGTGGTAATTCCACTACGTCTCTGATTGCGCAGAGGGGGCCGTTGATAGATGGAAACGGTGTAGACGGTAGTGACTCGGAGATAGCCTGAATTTATGAGCTCGTGAAATCCCTTGCCTCTCATACCCTCCTCGGGTACAAGAAAACGCACACTTCCGCTGTGCGTCAAAGGAGGCACCGAAGAGACATGCATGCATTCTGCATCCTCGCTTTGGAATGCCAAAAAGAGAAATTGCCGACGGGATGCCTTTCCTGGGTCTTCAGTCACATGATTCCACTTGAAGAAGCACAGTGTTACCTCGCCGTACCCCCCTGGGACTTTGACATCTGCATGAACATGCTACGCCAAATGAGGGCCGCCGGCCTCATATAATTACGCAGTGACAGGATACCATGCTGCCGCACCTCATTGTCTCGCCGTCAAGCATACCCCCCCTCACCCCCTCATTCGACTTTAATTTGAGACTCGACACAAACCCCCTGTACCCACCCTCGGATCCAACACTCACTGGGATATGCATACGGAACGGATATATAATCAGCTACGGAGATGCATACGGAATCGTCTCATTAGTCACAGAATCACTGCCTCGGCTACCGTAGTTTCTTCACCACTAGTCCTGTAATCTCGTCTCCATATTGTATCTTCTCTCTTCCGGCTCGACGAACAATACGAACAGTCAGTACTCAGTGCAAGCATGCACCATGCAGCGGCTCACAATCTCTGTGGTCAGAGAAGTCAGTAAGTATTCCAGCACTGGCGACGAGCAAAAGGCCCAGGGCACAGACACCAATAACGTACCTACTGCTTGGCGAGTTCGGAGACTTATTTACCCGAACGAACTGTGACGAACTCCCGGGACCGAGCGGCCGGCCTTGGCCGGCCCGCTCGGGAGCACCTTGATGGGGCTGTAAGGTCAGTGCAGTGCTGTACGAAGCACTGAAGCGGCTACGCGTTTCCACGGTCAGCCAGCAGAAGCGCCTGACGACCGCCGACCGATCAAAAGTCCTCCGTATCACATCTCCTCATCATCCCGGCCGGCAGCACCATGACATATGTTCGCCCCTGACCCGTAACGACCCATGAACGTTGAACACTTGCAAAGCTCGGAATATTCATGGGCTCGCTGGGTATTTGGAAGCCGAGGAGAAGAACGGATAATATCTCTTGCAGGCCGTGCCTTCTCACGAGGCACGTTGGAATACAAACGACCGAGCGGGTAAGGATTCCATCGAAGCCTTCCTCCATAGGGATCTCAGCCCGCTGATGTTGATCTTCGTTCCAGCATGGTCCAGCCATTCGCATGGCCATATAAAGCCCTCGGCCTCAGTTGCCCCCATCAACGTTACTTTTCCCCCTCATACTAGACTGAGGCTTTTCAGCTCTCGTCCTTCGTTTCTTAGAGCGTCGTCTTACAGCAAATAATCATGTCTGCCTCCTTCGCTCGCCTCGCCGTTCTGTTCGTCTCTGTGCTCGCTGTCGCTTCGCCGGCAGTCGCCGTGCCCGAAATGTCCTCTGGTCTGCACCTGAGGCACTACGGCCCTGGCAGTGGACAGCAGACTCCTGCTTGCCCTCCTGGTCAGTGATATCACAACTGTGCTGGCATGTACTCCTCTGACAATCTCTCCAACCCCAGGTTCCTACAGTGTCAACGGCCACGCGCCTTGCGCCAAGTGCCCCCCCGGATACTACCAGTCTAGTTGAGTCAACCCATGCCTTTCGGCCGTTGTTTATCTGAATCGCTCTATCAGACTTCGGTGCGACCAACTGCGTCGCCGCCCCACCTGGCTGGCACGCCCCCGGAGAGGGTTGCTCCGGCCCGTCCAAGTGCCCTCCTGGCCACTTCACCGGCATTCACGGTTCTCCGGAGTGTTGCCAATGCCCTGCTGGCTGGTACAGCGTACGTTCCCTGCGCTTGAAGTAGTCTTACTCAGGCCTAACTGACGGCTCCATGACCTACAGATTTTCGAAGGTTCGAGCTCCTGCGAGTCATGCCCGCCGCAGGGTGGCCACGAGCGTGGCTACTGCTCTCCTGGTTCAAACTCCCCTGGCTCCTGCAAGGCCCAGCCTGGCGCCATGGGAAGCGCCTTCCACCACTCTGATGGAACTTGCCGTAAGTCCGATACCCCCATTACCCTTTCCCGGCGTGTCATCGCCGTGCGCAAGTTCCCCATATCTCCCTTGCCTTGCAAATTCTCTTCCCAGCATCTCTGCGCTCTCTGCTATCCCACGCCACTCCATCTTCTCCGAATTCTAACCCATTAATCCCCGCATCACGATACGGGATCCCGACGCTGACATCCATCCCGCGTGCAGCCATCACCTCGGGACCCACTCCTTCTGCCTGGAAGCGCAACATCCCCCTCGTGAAGCAGTGCCGCTCCGGCTGGAAGTCGTGCCCCGTCTACACCGGCATCGGCTCCGCCGCCGTGCTCTCCACCTACGAGTGCGTCGACGTCACGAACGACCTCGAGTCCTGCGGCGGCTGCGTGAACGCCGCCAACCCGCTCGAGGCGAGCCTCGACGGCGGCCGCGACTGCTCCGCGATCCCGAACGTGGACGCGGTCAGCTGCGCGAACGGCGCGTGCATCATCGAGGCGTGCGCCGCCGGCTTTGCCCTCTCCGACGACGGCAAGAACTGCGTCGCCGCCAACTCCACCGCGCACCGCCGCCGCAAGCAGATCCGCGACCACGCCCTCTAAGGCTTTCGTCGTTGTTCCCTCGCTCTCTGAAATGTGATGATTTTCCTCCCTCTGTCTCGGGAAATGATCGGACGACCGGACGCTCTCGCTTCAATCCTCTGTCCTTTCTGTTGTTGCCCTGCGGTCGAACGACCACACTATCCATCTATGTTATTATGTTGCTTGACACCATTATTTCATGTCCCCAGTAATGCTCTTGCCGCACGGACCCCGCCCCAGCACGGACTCCTTATCATAGCCTAGGCAGCCTCGTCGTCCGACGAGCGACTGTCGCACTTAACGGATTTCATTTGGGCTGGCCCTGCTTGTTCATACACAGTAGGGTTTTTGGTTGAATTTGGTATAGCTACGATTCGTAGCTACTGTCGTATGACGAGGTGCCATGGGTTATGATCGAGACGGTTGTTGGATCATGGATCGGAGGCCGTTGAACCGATGCACATCTGCTTTGATCGTGTAACAGCGACGACCTGCTACCATCCTCACACTCCCCATGCTCGCTATGAGTTATCGGTCAGCATATAGCTGTACAAAGCTGATCATCAACCATGGTTTGATGGACTGTCGATGTAAAACAGGTTGCAGGAGACATCTCAAGGGGCAGCATGAATGTCGAAAGATGTACGCATGTGGCCCAGGCCCCATCATCCACGTCCAACGAAGGGAGATGTGGTCGGCCTGCACAGCCAACGCCAAGGTAAGTCTGGAGTCTGGACGATCATGTTCCATATTGGGAGAAGTTACTAACATGATATTGAACGTCAAGACAGTGACATCCGTAGGCAACGACGCGATGTGGACTATAGAGTCTGCCACATTGCGAACGTCGATCATGGGCTCGGCCACGACGCTGCCGTTGGCTTGCAGAGCACCGACGTCAATGCCGGCCGCCAGTTCAGTGCGTGTAGGACCTGATCGGATATCACTGTCAAGGGGACGTCGCGGAAGAGACAGACCATTGCCACGGCACCAATGTCAATCTGTGTGCAGGCGATGCCGTGCGATCGTCCGTCCAGAGAGGTTGACTTGGTCAGTCCAGTGATCGCGTGCTTGGAAATCGTGTACGGCGCGGTGTGTGGACGAGGTACATGTGCCGAGAGGGACCCGTTGTTTATGATTCTACCTGAATGATCCAAGATGATGAGAGATTCGTGCACGAAGGCATCGTGACAATCGTGAAAAATCACCGCCGGAAGGGTTCTGGGCTTTCATCACTCTGAAAGCTTCGCGAGTGCACATGAACGCGGCGATGAGGTTCACGTTGATGACGCTCTTGAAAGCCGAGACGGGAAGCTCGTCAATCGGCACTTGTGGTGCGATGATACCTGCGTTCTATCCTCTATGTCAGTCGCTGCGAGCGCACGTATTCATGTGCGAAGCTTGCATTGAACAATAGATCCACCCTCCCTTCATGGGGGATGTTAGCTCTCGAGTTAAAGCATTCTATCGATATCGCCCACCAAACTGGGCAACGGTATCGTCGAAAAGCTTGCGTACGAATGTTTCGTCGGTGATGTCGCCTTCCAAGTATATTGTCTCTACTCCTGAGATCGTAGAGATTGCTCTCGCAAGCTTGGCGGTCTCCGCAAGCTCGGCCTCGCGACGAGCAGTCAACATGAGAGTCCATCCCGCTCCCGCCAGCGCGATAGCGGTAGCACGACCGATCCCTAAATAGAACATGTCGATAGAGGTAATTAAAGCATTCCTTTTTTGTCGTACCGGACGAGGCGCCTGTAACGATCGCGATCTTCCGTTGCAGGCCCGCGGAGGCGAAGGTGGCAGTCATGGCCCAAACACCAAGAGATAAGATTAGATCGCGGGGTGAGGTGCACTACTACGTGTCAGAGCCGGCGGTCCGTCCCGTCCGCGACTCGGGACTCGGAACGGTGCTCCGGAATCATTAATATGTACGTACCCTTGGCATAAACGTTCATTCGCGTCTCCGAACAGATGTGCATAGCTCCTATGATTTTTTTGCATCATCAAACAGGTACTGATATCTGCATCACTGTATCCAGAGATCGCTAGCAAGCGCTCAGTTTCCTTCACCCGCGTCCGACGAAGGGGGCCGCCGTTGGCCTGCATAAGCACAGATTAGCGAACAGACACCATGAGGACCTTCATCAGTAGATACAGGTACTTACATGATGTTGAAAGTCAGGACGGTGACATCCGTAGGTAGCGATGCGATGTGAACGATGGAATCCGCGACATGGCGCGTGTCGATCATAGCTTCGGCTACGACCTGGCCATTCGGTTGGAGGGTGCCGACTCCGAGGCGGGCGGCCATGTCGGTGCGCGCATTGCCTGCGAGACGGCGATCAACACCATACATCGATACAGGAGAAGATAGGTGAAACCAGTGTATTACCGATGTCTATTTGCGTGCAGGCGATGTTGTGAGCGCGACCGTCGAGGGAGGTCGACTTCGTCAGCCCTGTGATCGCGTGTTTGGACATCGTATACGGCGCAGAATGCGGGCGCGGGACGTGCGCGGAAAGCGATCCGTTATTGATTATCCGCCCTTAGAATTCGATCAGTAGGCTGCCTGCACTGCAATGCATTAGATAACCCACCACCCGGAGGTGATTGTGCCTTCATGACCCGGAAAGCCTCACGGGTGCATACAAACGAGGCGGTCAAGTTCACGTCGATAACGTTCTTAAAAGTGGAAACAGGCAATTCGTCGATGGGCACTTGGGGCGAACCGATCCCTGCGTTCTATGCAACGACATCAGCTCACGCCAATAGAGCTGGGAGACGCAAGGCTCACATTAAACAGTAGGTCCAGTCTTCCTTCATATGGTACTACAGTCAGCGCTCAAATGGAACGGCGCTAACATTGTAGCCGTACCGAATTGCGCGACAGTCTCGTCGAAAAGTCTCCGTACGAAGACTTCGTCCGTGATATCACCTGCTAAGTACTTAGCTGCGTTTCCGGTCCCGTTAGAGTTGGCATCCGCTAGTTTTGCAGTCTCCGCTAGTTCGGCTTCGCGACGAGCAGCGAGCATGAGCGTCCATCCTGCTCCCGACAATGCAATGGCCGTAGCGCGACCGATACCTATAGACCGTCATCAAACAACTGTGCCGCTTGCGTACATGCGAGTTCTATCCCACCTGAGGAAGCGCCGGTAACGATCGCAACCTTCCTGGGCTGGCTCGAGGCGGAGGAAGTCATCGTGCAAACTCGGGCACCCCGCAAGAGATAAAATCGCGGGGTATCTTCTACAGCCACGTGGCCAGCAGTGACCTATTTAGTCAAGCCCAATGTGTCATCTCGGTACGCGCCTTTGCCGACGCTGCCGGCGCCGGGACGCGAATGCGGAGCAGCCGCTGCGGTCGTACTCCATACTGGCCAAACCGGGATGACGTTCCACGGCGGCAAACGCGGGACGACCGATGGACGATATAGCTGCGGGGGTGAAGCGGTACAAAGGCCAGTATTCTCCCTCGTCCCGACCCTCTCACCACAGCCAATAATCCTCCATCGAAACACTTGCAACAATGATGCCATCTATGTTGACCTCCCTGACGCAAACGACCGCGTTGCTGTTCAACACGCCGCTTGTGGCCCCTGCCACGAAGGAGGAACGCCCAATGATATTCCAGATGGAAGATATGTCGATGCATTCGAGGAGATCGTCCGTAAGTGCACGCAACCATTCTTACTGCATCCCAGGACTAACGCGCGTCTGTGACAGTCGAGCAGAGAACGCAATGATACCGAGAGCATCGCGTCACAGACAAAAACGCGTTCAACCTTGAAAGCAGAGCGCCGCAAGACGAGCTCACGAGTCATTCCCAAAGTGTCGGAATGAAAAGTGCGTTCACATTCACCAGCGGACACGCGAACTTGACGCTGATCGGCTTCGTAGACCCAATGTCTCGTATGCGGAACATGTAGGACTATAATCCACTCCAACAGACACATTATGCATCTATAAAACTGTAACAGGAAGGAAGTAATCAGTTCAGCAATAACCGTGGCACCAGTGTAATATCCTACCCACATACCTGTAAATTGCTATCCCAGCTCAATATCCATCATCATCTCATGTCCGAAGCCCGAATACGTCCGCCAACAGATCCTGCAGGCCCTCCTGCAGCCCTATCCTATCATGCCCGCCATACTTCGTGATCACCTTCACGACTTTCCCCTCGTCACCCCCGAACGCAGCGGCGCGATCCAGCTCCTCTATCTCACCCAGCCGCTCAACTTCCCAGCTGTTCACCCACTCACTGCGCTTCTCCGCCCGTTTCTGCAACGCCGCCTGTAATTCCTCCCACTGCTTCTGCGAGTGCTGGAGTTGCGCGAGCGGGTTTTGCGTCTGGAGTTGGAACATGTAGGGCAGAGGAGGGAGATGTGGCGCGACGAAGGAGTCGAAGAGGACGGAGGAATGCGTGGGCGGGATGTCCCAGTCGTTCAAGGCATGGGCGATCACCAGGGGCGCTTTGATGCTCTGGCGGGCAGGGTCAGGACCGGAACACTGAAGGTTTAAAGGTAAAGGGAGTGCGTACGTGGATCGTAGATAGCGTATTGAAATTATGCGAGACGAAACGTTTCGCAACGGCTTTGAGGGCGTCGGCAATAAGCAATCAGTCAGGATGAAGAGTACTCACTCGCTGCGCCCGGGATGAAAGCGAGAGGCTTCAGGAGGGGTATGAATCCCGCCAGATAATACGTGTCCAACAGTTCCCTGATGGACGAGAAAGGCGCAAGTAGCGCAAGGCCCCTCGGCCGCACATTCTCCTTCTCCAACTCGCTCGCAAATCGCGCCGCAACCCCCGTGCCCAAGCTATGCCCCACCACCACGATGTCCGCCGGAGCAACCCCATTCTCTTGCACGAGGTAGTCCCACGCCGCACGGGCGTCAAGCGCTAATCCGTGCTCGCTCGGGAGGCCGTCCGAGTCCCCAAACCCGCGGTAGTCGATCGCGAGTACGTTCGTCTGCAGCCTGGATGAGAACGCCTGGACTTGGTCGACCCGGAACTGCACCGCGCGCGTGGCGGCGTTGCCGTGGAGATAGATGACGGTCGGATGGGAGGAGAGGGCGGTGGGGACGGTGTGGTTGGCGAGGTGCGACGCGTCGGCGAGGACGAGCCAGGCGCCGATGGTCGTGTTATCGGACGCGGTCAGGCGGAGGTTGTGCGTCTTGTGAGCTGCCCATTTGGTAAGGCCAAGGATTCGCTACAGTCAGGATACACTTACGTGCAAACCCATACTTCTCCGGTGTGTTGAAATCAGCAAAGAGAGGGAACTTCAGGGCATGCAAGTAAACAGCACTGCGACTTAGTTAGAACGTGTCAACGACATGATCCCGTTCGGACACTCACTGGAGTTGGAAAAGTGGTATCGTGAGGGCAACGAGGAGCAACGCGTACAATACGCCTAGATACAGGAAGACCTTCTGGGCTCTCCATATGAAGCCTGCATTGGGGTCAGTAGCCTGAGCCTGAGCCTGAACTGTGGACATGGCCGTAACCGAGAACGGAAGACGGAAGAATACACGAGTCGCGTGCCGCATCATACACCACCACCACCACTACCACCTAGTCCTCCCACCATATGCAGCAAACATTTGCTTCTTCCAAATCAAATCAGGCATGTTTGTCTTACAATACTGTAGGAGAGTTGGTGGCAGAACGATAAGAAATATTCATTATCATTTCGCGCGATAGGTCCAATTTGGCTACGTATACATAGCCTTGTACAACCATTGAATGAACCGACAAGTGCAGTTATATGAAAGCAACACCTTTGTTCAGCAGCCAGAGGGCACCGACGTATCATCGTTATGGTTGGCAGCATTGACGCCGAGACCGCGACTCGCGAACGCGTTCCACAGGATACACTTGTTCGCCCCTCCGTATCGGTTCACGTCCGCCTGTATCCATGCGCTGCGACCAGTGACGAACGTCGGGTTGCACGGCTGGAGCGGGAGGGCATCGAGGAAGAGGTGGAGGAAGACCACGTTGCCCGCCGTGCCGGTCGGGTCCGTGTGCGCCGTCGCGGAGAAGCCGTGGGCCGAGACGAGCGCGGCGTAGACGTTGTGCAGGATATTGGCCCAGACCTCGCCGATGTCGTGCACCTCGGTGAGGGTCTTCAAGCTCGAGTAACGAAGAGGGTTGGTCATCCTGGCAAGCCATGTCAGGTACGGATTGTACTAAGTTATGAAGGAGACATACGCGGATGTGGAGTAGGGGTGCGAACGGATACCACTTGTAAACAAGTATCCTGTTAGAAATCGACCATCATCGTGTCGAGGAGGAGAGCTTACGCGGCGTCGTTGACGACATATTGGCCAAGAACGTAGTCCGGCACGGTGGCATCCTTGTGCTCGGTCCACTCGGCCATAGCATCGGACCATCCCTCTCCCATACCTCCGCTTTCGGTGGTCTGCAGGCAACGACCTGTACCACCGCCAGTCATGCGGTTCGTAACACCTGGCGCGGATGAGGTCAATTCTCCTGTTGCCGCAGTAAGAAAATAGTTCAGAGTACCGTGCGTGTTCTCATGAACAACGATATCGTTTTCGAGGGCCCCATCGCGCTCAGGGTTGGTTATGTCCCACTATGGAGTGATGTTGAATTGCCATCGCCAACGATATGGGACCACATACCAGGAACATCCTCATGTGGCCGCTTTGTCCGTCACCAGGGGTCGCGAAGTCTAAGAAAGCATTACTCAGAAACGCTGCAGCTCTTGGCAGCAAATGACATACCAGCGTTGCTGCGCAACAGTTTTGTTAGAACACAACAGTCGGCACCAGACCATAATGCGACTTACTCAGTACCGGCCGAGTCTTGGATGGACGCAGTGACCCTATCGTTTCCAGTTCCGCCCTTGCCGAAGTTGTTTTGTTGGAAGTTGAACGCCGCCTACAGTGTGCCAAATGCGTCAAAATCGAGTTCAAGAGCTTCAGTCAGAAAACATGCACCTCAGTGAATCCGTATTTGTACGTAATGTCATGCACCGTGTTGACCAGGTAGAAGTTATTCTGTACCACATACAGCGTTAGCATTCAATTTCTGAACTTGTTCCATCACATACCGTGCGAGCCGCATTGAGGTTTGCCGCGACAGTAGGCGCCTGACTCGGGTTCTGGGTGAAGATAAAATTGAGGCCGGTGGAACTCTGAGTAGTGAGGCCAGTCGTCATGGAGCTCTTGTAGCTGATCACGTTGTTTCCCCTGTGAACCAGTCAACGATGGCTCTACATGAAGGCTGGAGGAATACTGACGATGTAGTGGTGGAGTTGGTGGTACCATCCGTGCTATGCCATCCAGCGGGCGAAGCGCTGAGATCCTGCGGGTTGGTGAGCGTCTCGAAGCCTTCGGTGAGCACCTCTTTCGTGATAGGCAGGACTCGGTCTGGAACCAGGAAGATCAAGACCGATTCAGCATTCGAATATCCTTCGACTCACAAGAGGCTTTTGCAACGAAGTCGGTAACAGTCTGGACCTTATTCTCGTGAGCGTCGACGAAAGCCTCATACCACGCGCCGGTGGTCTCGTCTTGTATCTGAACGACGTGCGTCAGAGCGACGGAGCCGTCCTTCAGGGCGACGTATTCGAGGGTGGGCGGGTGCTCGTTGAACTTGCCGTTCAGGGTAGCCTCAGCGGTCTTGATAGCATCCTCCAAAGCCACCGAAGGTGCTGAGGGGGGAATGTTTGCTACACCATCTTATGTTAGACTATTTTACCCCGCAGGAGAATGGCGAGGAATACGGACATGCTTTAACAAAGTTGGAACCAAACGTCACGACTTTGTTGTCCTATAAAAACCTGTGAGATTGGAATATAGTGGGCTATAACAACTCAGCGAACCTTGTTAAAGGCGACATTGGCGACGGCGTTGGCAAAGGGTACGCCCTGTGAGTGTCATCCAGTATCAGCAACGGGACAGGAGTCTATGACTGTAAACAACCTCGTGTGTTTGCCTGAAGAACGCATGGCTGGAAACCTCGCCTTCGTAACCAGAGTGATATTTGATGGCGCTCTCGTCCAGCCCAAGCTTCGAAGCAGCGAAGGCCTTGCCGGCGTCGCCGAAGTGAAAAGTAGCCCGCTTGGAATGCGGATGCTCGATACCCTCGCCGAACGTCTACAAAGAACATATCGAGTGATCGTCAGTTTGGCTCCAAGGGTTATAGATCAACGCATACCTCGAAGTCAGACTCAGGGTGGAAAGTCTCGAGCGCGAAGTCCGGCGTAATTTGGCGGACTCGGAGCGTGGCGTGGTCAAGCGCCCGCTTCATGTTGGAGGCATCGGTAGGAGTCGCGAGAGCAGGCGATACGCAGAAGACTGCGAGGAAGACAGAGGCGATGAATTTCTTCGAGAACATTGTCACAGCGAACGAGCAGAACTGCTGCTTTGGGGCCTTGTCGGGAGCGCGCGACCTGACGAGATCCAATGCAAATGCACCTTATTTATATTGGGAGAATGTGTCGGAATAAGTCCCGGCTGTGGCAAGATACGGACGGACAATGTGCATGTCTAACCGGGCGGATCCTGCATGCATGCGGTAGCCAGCCTCGGCCCTACGCAGAGAGATGCTGAAGTGCTCAGAAGAAGTAGACCAGGTCGCGCAGACAAGGCTGGACGAATTCGCATATGGCTTATCGACTTCTGCTCGTATCGACAACCGTTCCGGGACAGCCTCGGGATGCGACACACGAGGCTCGCGTGGGGAAAGGCTCCACATACTCGATGGTTCGGCTCAGACTGGTCCATCTCGAAGGGATGCCAAGACCCCGGAAGCTGTTTTTTGAAATCCGCGAACTTGGTGCGAGATCTCCCGACGCTGCTCTGCCCTTGCTCGCGGATCATCGCGACCAAACTGGGCTCAGAATCTGCACAGGACACATGTACGTAGGCGTTGGCCTTGTCTGATAAACGAAAGGCTTGGCGCGTGTGGTAGTGGGCATGGAATGCTCACAGCGAGGATGGCTGCCTGCTTCCGAGGCTAAGATCAGCACGCGACACAAGGTCTTCTGATTCCAAGAACGGTGCGTCGGCAGCGACCCTTCAACTTGAAGAACAAGGCTTGAAGGGATATTATCGCGTTCCGCTCTTCAGCGTAATAGGTGCCGCATAAACTGCTATATTCAATCCATTTCGAAGGAAGGAGTATTCTCTTCAATCGTGCAAGCAGGACACGCAGCCAGCTACTGTTGGGTATAGCAGCAATGATCCGTAGTGCACGTCCTTCGCGGTGCAGAAGATGTCCCCGATAACGTACATAGCTACCGTGCATGGCACATGGTAGTGAGCTTATCCAATGTAAATATGGACAACCGAAGGAAGACACTCACCTTGGCCACGTTTTCATCCACCGATAGCATCCTTTTAATAGCCTGGCACTAGACTGGTATACATTCGAGCCAAAATCACGAGCACACGCGCTCTTGAGATCACCAAAATGATGTTTCTCGCTGACAGACCTTATCAGGAACTTCTACGTCTTCAATCCATCCGCCACGCCGCAGCCTCCAAGATCCTGCTGCTGGACGAGTTGCGCCATCGACAGACGGCTGTTGGACTAAGCTAGAATCAATTGGAAATGAGGTGGATGGCAAAGACAAAGGCAGTCTCGTAAGAAATGCAGCCTCACGACTCACGAGAGCACTGGGCGATCGAGGGGGTGGGAAGGCTGGCATAGCAGACCCGAATTGGCCCACTTTCACACGACCGGAACCCATAGTTGCATCCATGATCATGTCCTTGCATATCCTTCTTGTTACTTCGCCTATATAGCACCCGCAGACACCATAGGTGCGAGTTGCCTTAGAGTGAGTATGCCCATAGCCGGGCTCGGTCCAATCCGGAGTTCACGTCACATGTGCGTTGAGATGGTGGTACTGTACATACCGTGTTTTCCTCTCGGCTAAGCGCGCTGAGCAGGGATTGATAGCGGTACCGTTCGAAGACGCGGTCGGGGCAAAGTGCAAGTGCGCAACTACCATATGTAAACTCAGACGTCGCGTCATCAGCTATCGCCCTCGGACGACGTCATACACGATGCTGAGATGTTCATACAGTACATATCTTCCATAGACGTGCGCATTACAAGGCCTCCAACGAGAGCAGACGTCCGTGCTGTTTACTGGACAAGTACCACACACTGCGCGGAAGGCGAGACTTAATGTATTGCCGCAATATTGGGCTATATACCATGTTACATTTTACGAATTGTCCACCACGTACCTCACAATTCATCCCTGACCGTGACAGTGAGCTCGGGATCGGATCGCCGCATCACCAAAGTCGCACCAAACTGCCAATCACTCCTCAGGTCGCACGCGAAACTCGAACGCGTATGACTGAAGTCAGACGCATGGCAATGCCGCTGCTCGAACCGGTATCCGAAATGCAGCCACCGCGGCGCGATAGACTGGGCCGTGCGATACGTTCTGACAATGCGCAAGGACACGTCAGCAAAGTCCACGAAAGCGGGGAGGCGGATCACTCACTCACTGCTCTCTGACGCGATACCACGCTAACATCAAACGTTGCCTATGGTGTGGTCAGTTAATATCGGAACGAGAAGATAATCAAGACTCACCGGCATTCCAATACCGCGAGCGTCCTCGAGATTTGAAGGTCCAAAACAGCCGTTGGCTTCCCCCGAAGGGTACTAATCCCCCAGGCCACGAAGAGGCCGGCTGCCGGATCGCCAGCGCTACACGCTAGCGATCCTATTCTGGGAGACCTTGAACTTGAGGACCAGCGACCAGGGGACCAGCGACCAGGGGGACCAGGGGACCAGGGGACCAGCGACCAAGGGACCAACGACCGCGGGGACCAGGGGACCAACGACCAGGGGGACCAGGGGACCAGCGACCAGGGGGACCAGGTGGACCAAACGAGGGCAGCTGAAAGCTAGGAAGAAAGAAAGCGTCAGAAGGTTAGCTGGCAAATCAATGTCCGTGCGCCACAACCATCTATCTAACTATCTAAAACTATCAAAGCCGATTCCAATCCCGATCCCAATCCGTCCAGTCTCTTTTTTCGATTTTGACTTTTCCGTTTTTTTTCCCGATTTTCTTGAAGTATGCACAGACGCGGATATCCGTCGAGCCCGGCGTCCCGTACTCGGCCTGCAACAAAGTGTCAGATGCGTGATAGGTGAGGGTGAGTGGGAGAAGGAACGTACCGAACGTCCCGTACTGCATGCTGGCGCACCGACGTCGCGCGTGGAAATGAGATGCCGTCGAGCGCCCGGCCAATCGCGGCGTCCCGCTCTCGACCTAGACACCGCGAGCAGCAACCATGTCCCTCCTCTTCGACTCCAAAGGCCCCCGCCCGTGCAAACGGGGCATCTGGCAAGCAACGCACGACGACGCTCCAAGGCATCGCCGGCGTCCTCCCCGTCCGCATCCGCTGCCGTGACGAGGTCCATAAGGGTCGAAAACTCGGGCCTCAAATCCGGCGGCGTCTTCCG
Organism: Punctularia strigosozonata HHB-11173 SS5; assembly: GCF_000264995.1. Taxonomy (NCBI): domain Eukaryota; kingdom Fungi; phylum Basidiomycota; class Agaricomycetes; order Corticiales; family Punctulariaceae; genus Punctularia; species Punctularia strigosozonata. The sequence goes on from NW_006767434.1 coordinate 953,077, forward strand.
TGCTTTTGGGTGCGGGAACAACATCGGGGATGGTGACACCTCCTCCAGGGCCAACGCCAATGACAACGTCGACCCCTTCGAGCGCATGGAGGTGCACCGTGCCTGTAGGACTCGCGCTCTAGTCCCAGAGGCCACCGGGAGGCAAGCCCGAGGCCCCACGAACCCGGCCTCAGAAGAAGCCGGCCTTCGTCAGTTCTTCGATCACAAGGTAATAGTACTCGACCTGTGGGGTTCGGTCGGTGTACGAAAGGGATCGGAACGCGAGCGGACGTACCCCGCATATTCCCGCGTAGTAATGGGCAACCTCGTAAAGGTCCACGTAGACTCCGGAATCGATGAGGCCGTGTAGCTGAGCGAGCACCACCTCCTTGACGTCGAATACCTCATCTGAACCTGCCAACTCGCGTCAGCCTGCGTGCCGATAAAGAGAGGGAAGACGCGATGATGAACGTACGAGAACCCCGCAGTTTCATCGCCAATCTCCTCAGCCCCCTTGCAGACGACGGGAGCTTCGGAAGCGTCGGCATCCTAAGCCTGAAGCGGTTGAGCTTAGGGGCGCGCGAGTCGACGGCCCTGGCCTCCTTCTGGCTGCGCAGGTCGACGACGAAGAGCGTGGAGAGCATTCTAGACGATAGATAAGTTTATGGATGACTGTTAGCCTGAAGATGTGCCAAGTGCGTGTAAGGAATCGAAGGAGATGCGAAGGCTAAGTCCAGAATGCTGGAGGTCAGTACGAGCGGAATGCTGGGTTTTTATACGTTTTCGAGGGTGGAAGACGCGGAAGGGCGGATATACACATCGTACCGACGCGGAACGCTGATCGCGTGCGGCGTCGGGACGATGTGTATGTTATGTGGACGCGGAAGGAGAGGACGAGGTGCATCCGCGCGTACGGAGCAACCTTACAAACCACCCGCCTCACGCTAACTCATCTCGTCAGGGCGCCTTCAGGAATCTCAATATCTCGGAGGAGATGATAGTTGTCGCATTGCCTGCTCAGTGATTGGGAACCATAGTCGGGCAATATCACCAAAGTATATGTGGAATATAGGCACAAGATAGCCGTAGTCGCGTTCGACCTCAAGTACTCTACATCCTTGTTATGCCGCAGCGCATACGCAAAGAAAAACCGTCAATGCAGACGAGGTACCTCGAAATTGTCGCTAAGCTCCCTCACAGCATCGAGCAACACCCTGTCGTCGTGGTTAAGCATATCTCCTGCCTGCTTGACGTCCGAGGATGGGAACAGCTCATCCTCAATCTCGCATACGGCCCCCGCAGGCGGCAACTTCCCCTCGCGGAAGTAGTCCCGCACGTACTTCGCCGTGCACAGCGACGCGCCAGCGAGAGAGCAATGCTAATCGAGGAGGGGGGGGCGAGATCAGCCTGGACACCTGCCAGAGGTCTACCGGAAACCTACGCCAGCAGAGTTCTGCGTCAGAACGGCGGCATCTGGGAAGCCCTTCGCCATCTTGTGAGCGCTACGGCTTCCTGTCAATACTTGTGCTACACAACGATGGACGACAAGAACACGCACTTCCAAAGAGGCGTGACGGGGTCGGCGGTGTTGCCAATGAGAAGGATCGGGTAGCTGGTGTTGCCGGCGAAAGGTCCTGGTCCGCAACGTCGAGGATCCATCCAATGCGCTACATTCCAGTACCGAACTCACCATGGAACTGCTCCTTTGACTGTATCTTCCATCCCCTATAGAGCCCAATGAGTGACAGCGATGGGGATCGTCGGCGCCAGAGAACAAGACCAGAGAGAATACGCACGCGCAATCCAAATGGACAGACCAGATCTCGGCGAAGTCGGAGTCGCGCGCCATGTCGTCGTAGAACGCCCGTAGCTCCTCGAGGTCGCGTTCCACCGGCTCTCCGTCGCCGCACGCGATCGCGAGCGTCGTCTCCCGGTCCGCAGCCTTCGCCGGACCGTCGCGCGCGCAATCGCACTTCATCGTGGGCTCGGGCGCATGCGCGGCCCACATCGCCGCGCCATCGCCGCGCTCGAGCGCTTCCAGCGCAGAGGCGAGGGAAGACGCGCTGAGGGGAGACTTCTGGTAAGGCTTGTAGAGCCAGCCGAAGACGACCTGGCGCGCGAGGGTGTAGTCGACGAGGCCGTAGTTGGTGCCGTTGAGGGAGACGGGAATCGGGTTCCGCTTGAGCTTGGCAAACAGCGCGTCTACGCGCGATTGAATGGCGGAGGGGGTCGGCTCGTGCAGGGCGCAGGACGTGCTGTTGGCGCAGGCGGTATAGAACTGGTCGAGCACCTGCAATGACGTGGGATCAGCGTGGAATGCAGGAAGGAGAATGCAGTCGTTTTGACCTTGTCGGTGTCGCGGAGGTTGTTGGACCAAAGCGCTGGGGGGGGATCTAATCAGCCTCGCATGACGATTCGGACGAGTATGAAATGCGTACTTTTCATGTAGTTTTCGCTGTCGGCTACGCCTGCAAGAAGGTGAGAGCGATTCATATGACGCCTGACTTTGCCCCTTTACCATCTACAATCAAACGGTCGATATTGTCCTGGGTGCATTCAATCGGATGAGAACGTCACTCGACCACCACTCATATTCGCGCCAACGTACGGGGAACATGGACGCATAGCTTGCGGTCGGGTTATCAGCATCCGCAATCTCAGAAGTGGCAGGACAAGACACACGTAATGCCTAAGATGGTTCCATAACTAACACAACACGGGTCAGCCCAGATTCCTTCGATTGCGTGCTGTGTGACGGACCTGAATCCCCAGTAGAGCAACTTCTCCCGCCCGTGCGCCCGGGTGATGCTGAGCATGTCGCGCGCAACCATGGGCGTGCTCACGTACTGCGCAGCCTCACCGACGCGGTCCGCCGCGAGGCCGCCAAAGACCTGGGCGCGGGCATAGGCGCGTGCGAGTGCCTCGTCGGTGGCGTTCAAAACCGGTCCGTGTGTGAGCTGCCAGGCGACGCTAGCGCCCTCGTCATCGAAGACGACGATGCCGGGCGTAGTGCGCCCGATACCTGCGAAGCGTCATTCACGTGGTTGGCGAAGGATGCTCAAAGGGTGGGTACCCACCTCGCGGATCGAACCCGATGAGGTCGTAGTCGTCTGCGGGCAAGGTGAGCGTCGGGTGAGAATGCGGGCTCCGGACGGTACACGTACCTCCAAGGATTTGCTGGAACTGTTCGCCGGCGCGTTTGATCAGGTCCACGCCAGAACCGCCTGGACCACCTGAGAAGGGAGTCGAAGGGGGTCAGCTTCACGGCCTGCACTGGTTTGCATGCGTGGTGGGACGCACCTGGGTTGAACAGAACTGGCCCACGATAGCCCTCCTCGTCAGGCGCGATCTTAGACGGGATCTTCATGAGCGCGATCGCAGCCTTTTTTCCCTCCGGGTTCGAGTAGTCGAGCGGCACCTACAATCGTACGTCAGGATGAGTTGTGCGCGCAGATACGTGTGGAGGAGGGGGGCTTACGGAGAGTCGGGCGCATTCGAACTTGTCCTCGCAGGCGTGCCAGACTAGCTTCTCGCTCGGGACGACCTACGACGCCATCGTTCGTAAGACCAGCGCGTCCTGATTTCAACTCAAGAGGGGCCCTATCGCGAACTCACCGCATCCCAGTCAAACTCGGCGACTTGCAGGCCATCCTTCGAGCATCCCGAACGCGCAGGGGCCGCACTCGAGTCGCGAGAGGTCGAGCCCTGGTTCAGGTCCACGCCCTTCGTCCACAGCACGAGCGACAACAGGAGCGCGAGCCCGACGAAGTGTCGTGAGATCAAGAAGCGGCGTCTCGGACGGTCGAACGCGCCCGGGAGCAGCAGGCCATCGCCTTGCAAGGTCTTTTCAGGAACGGCAACGTTCATGATCGCCAGAGGTCGTCGTCGTCGTCGTCGACGGCTTCAAGCTTTACTCTGAACAGCATCCTAGCAATCACCCGCGCAGTCACGGCGGTACTGCGCACGGCTCTGCGCATGGTGGCGGGAAGCCACTGATATGGTTATTTCGTTCTGAGTACATGCCAAGTCGCTCGCTGCAACTACCATTATAGCAGAAAGGCTGTATTAACACACCATGTGCATGCGCGCGTATGTTGGTATGTTATGTGGACGCGGAAGGAGAGGACGAGGTGCATCCGTGCGTGCGGAGCAACCTTTCCCGTTTAACGCACTGACGAGGAGCCGGACTTCGACCAGTGAGCTGAAGACGGCTTGCCTAGCATACATTACATAGCACTGTATGTACACATGTACCTGGGACTTTTTGATGCCGGTGGTGAGACGGTGTGGTCGGCTTCATCAGCTCACGAAAACCGTTGAGCTGCTTGGCACGCTGTCGACTGCACGAGTGGCGTACGTGCAGCGCAGCAACCGGCTGTTCCGCTACCGGGACCTCGTCGGCAATCTACCT
>NW_006767434.1:957957-1010540 GCF_000264995.1 Punctularia strigosozonata HHB-11173 SS5
GCACGGCTCTGCGCATGGTGGCGGGAAGCCACTGATATGGTTATTTCGTTCTGAGTACATGCCAAGTCGCTCGCTGCAACTACCATTATAGCAGAAAGGCTGTATTAACACACCATGTGCATGCGCGCGTATGTTGGTATGTTATGTGGACGCGGAAGGAGAGGACGAGGTGCATCCGTGCGTGCGGAGCAACCTTTCCCGTTTAACGCACTGACGAGGAGCCGGACTTCGACCAGTGAGCTGAAGACGGCTTGCCTAGCATACATTACATAGCACTGTATGTACACATGTACCTGGGACTTTTTGATGCCGGTGGTGAGACGGTGTGGTCGGCTTCATCAGCTCACGAAAACCGTTGAGCTGCTTGGCACGCTGTCGACTGCACGAGTGGCGTACGTGCAGCGCAGCAACCGGCTGTTCCGCTACCGGGACCTCGTCGGCAATCTACCTACCTACCTACCTACCTACCCGCACAAACCATCCGCCTCACGCTAAGTCATCTCGTCACGGCGCCTTCAGGAATCTCAATTCCTCGGAGGAGATGATAAATATCGCATCGCCTGCTCAGGGATTCGTAATTATACTCGGGCAATATCACCAACGTATATGTGGAATATAGGCACAAGATAGCCGTAGTCGCGTTCCACTTCAGGTACTCTACATCCTTGTTATGCCGCAGCGTATACGCAAAGAAAAACCGTCAATGCAGACGAGGTACCTCGAACTTGTCGCTAAGCTCCCTCACAGCATCGAGCAACACCCTATCATCGCGATCAAGCATATCTCCAGCCTGCTTGACGTCCGACGATGGGAACAGCTCATCCTCAATCTCGCATACGGCCCCCGCAGGCGGCAACTTCCCCTCGCGGAAGTAGTCTCGCACGTACTTCGCCGTGCACAGCGACGCGCCAGCGAGAGAGCAATGCTAATCGAGGGGGGGCGAGATCAGCCTGGACACCTGCCAGAGGTCGACCGGAAACCTACGCCAGCAGAGTTCTGCGTCAGAACGGCGGCATCTGGGAAGCCCTTCGCCATCTTGTGAGCGCTACGGCTTCCTGTCAATGCTTGTGCTACACAACGATGGACGACAAGAAAACGCACTTCCAGAGAGGCGTGACGGGGTCGGCGGTGTTGCCAATGAGAAGGATCGGGTAGCTGGTGTTGCCGGCGAAAGGACCTGGTCCGCATCGTCGAGGATCCATCCAATGGGCTACATTCCAGTACCGAACTCACCATGGAACTGCTCCTTTGACTGTATCTTCCATCCCCTATAGAGCCCAATGAGAGACAGCGATGGGGATCATCGGGGCCAGAGAACAAGACCAAAGAGAATACGCACGCGCAATCCAAATGGGCAGACCAGAGCTCCGCAAAGTTCGAGTCGTGCGCCATCTCTTCGTAAAACGCGCGCAGCTCCTCTAGATCGTGCTCTACCGGCTTCCCGTCGCCGCATGCAATCGCCAGCGTCGTCTCCCGATTCGCGCCCGGCAATCTGGTCGGCAGACTGTCCCGCGCACAGTCGCACTTGATTGTGGACTCTGGTGCGTGTGCAGCCCACATCGCCGCGCCGTCGCCGCGTTCGAGCGCCGCGAGCGCGGACGCGAGCGAGGGCGCACTTAGGGGCGTCTTTTGGTAGGGCTTGCGGAGCCAGTCGAAGACGACCTGGCGCGCAAGAGTGTAATCGATGAGGCCGTACTCAGTGTCGTTGAGAGACACAGGGATCGGGTTCTTCCGGAGCTCGGCGAAGAGGGCATCAACTCGTGATTTGACGGCTTTCGGGGTTGGCTCATGCAGGGCGCAGGACGTGCTGTTGGCGCAGGCGGCGTAGAACTGATCGAGTGCCTAGGAGGATGGGGAGGGTGAGTGTGGAAACGAGAAGAGGAATCTGAATATACTGGTTCTGACCTTGTCCGTGTCGCGGAGGCTGTTGTTCCAGAGCGCTATAACGCAATGATCAGGCTATCCTCGTAGCGTTGGGGTGAATGTCTATGCGTACCCTCCATGTAGTTTTCGCTGTCACCTATCCCTGTAAAAAGGGTAAGTAAGATTGGAAAAGCGTCTGGTTTACGCCCTGACCGTCCACGATCATGCGATCAATGTTGTCCTGGGAAGATTTGATGAAATGAGCACCATCACTCGAACACGGCATTCCGCAAACGTACAGGAAACATGGACGCATAGCTACCGGACGCATAGTCAGCATCTGCGCTTCAAAGGCAGCAGGGGTCAAGACGAACGTAATCCCCAAGATAGTGCCGTAACTGCACCCCAAACACACGTCAGCCCAGAGGCCTCCCAGTCGCACCCATCAGCTGCTCACCTGAACCCCCAGTACAGTAACCTCTCTCGCCCGTGTGCCCGCATGATACTGAACATATCCCGCGCGACCATGGGTGTGCTCACGTACTGCGCTAACTCGCCGATCCGCTTCTCAGCGAGGTCGCCAAAGATCCGCGCGCGGGCGTAGGCTCGTGCGAGGGCCTCGTCAGTGGCATTGAGTGCCGGCCCGCGCGTGAGTTGCCAGGCGACGCTCGCGCCCTCGTCGTCAAAGACGACAATGCCGGGCGTGGTGCCCCCGATGCCTGCAAAGTGTTGCTCAGTAACTAGGAAAGGGGGAAGGATAGAGGGGGCGGGCAACGACGAACCTCGGGGGTCAAAACCAATGAGGTCGTAGTCGTCTGAGGACGAAGTGAGCGTCGGGCATGTTGGCGGCGGCTGCGCGTACCTCCGAGGATCTGTTGGAACTGCTCTCCTGCGCGTTTGATCAGGTCCACGCCAGAACCGCCTGGCCCTCCTGAGAAAGGACACCCGGGTTCAGCTTACTGTTCCGCACCAGTGGCGACCAAACTGCGGCATACCTGGGTTGAACAGGATGGGTCCGCGATAACCCTCCGCGCCCGGCGCGATCTTTGACGGGATCTTCATGAGCGCGATCGCGGCCATCTTCCCGGTTGGGTTTGAATAGTCGAGCGGGACCTACATGGGAGACATCAAGATGAGCCCCTGCTTCGGGTAGTCGTTGAAGAAGACTCACGGAGAGCCGGGCGCATTCGTAGTTGTCCTCGCAGATGTGCCAAACCAGTTTCGAACTCGGAACAACCTACGGCGTCGTTCAATATCAGATGAACGTGTTCTCGGGATATCTTACATAGGGCGGTTCAATCTCGTACTCACCGCACCCCAGTCAAACTTGGCCGCTTGCATGATATCCTCCGAGCATCGCGAACGCGCAGGTGCCGCGCCCAAGTCGACGGGCCATACCTGGCTCAAGTACGCGCCCTTCGTCCACAGTGCAAGTGATACGATGAGCGCGAGCCCGATCATATGTCGCGAAGTCAGCCAGCGGCGGCGCGGACGGCCAAGTCCTGCGCTCGCGCCGGGCAGCACGTCACTTTGCACGGGCTTTCGGGGAGTAACAGCGCTCATAGTCGTCGTTTACGGCGGTTCGAAGTGAAGTCCACCATCCCAGTAAGCATTCGCAAAGTGTTGCACACGGTTAATGAGTCAGGCCAGGTAGGACCAAGACGATGCGCATTGTGGTATATGATCATGATCTCATTCGGACTCGGTGCCGCTGATGCGCGCGAGGGTTTGACCCTTGCCTGTCACACCCTAAGCCCAAGGTTTTGATAGCCGGTTTGTCAATGAAAACAACAAGTATTTAATGTGTTGTACTATGTCGCTCCGCCGAAAGCTCTTCAGTGCAGACGAGACACCACGAACTGGTCGGTGAGCCCTCTCATCGCGTTCAGAAGCGCCCTTTCCTCCTCGTTAAGCACGAGGTCCGCTTGCTTGATGTTTGATGAAGCCGGGAACAGCTCGTCTTCAATCTCACACACCGCGTCCGCCGGCGGCAACTTGCCTTCGCGGAAGTAGTCGCGGACGTACTTCGCCACGCACAGCGACGCTCCTGCCAGGGAGCAGTGCTAGACGAGAGAGAGAGCATGAACGATACGAGAGCTGCAGGAAAGGCGTGCGAGACCTACACCGGCAGAGTTCTGTGTTAGGACGACAGCCCCTGAAAAGCCCGCCGCCATCTTGTGAGCGCTGAAAGCGGCTGTCAGCAGCGAGGTTCGAAGCGGTAGGGATGACACGCACCTCCATAGGGGCGTGACGGGGTCAGCGGTGTTCCCGATGAGCAAAATCGGGAAGCTGGTGTTGCCAGCGAAAGGACCTAACCCATCGATTGGCGGACATCCTCCAGCGCAGGCATGAAGAGGAGCCTACCGTGGAACTGTTCCTTCGATTGTATCTTCCAACCCCTACCAGACGCCGGTGAGCACAGAGGGGACGCCAGTTACGAGCATGAACACCTACGCGCAGTCCAGCCTCGGCTCCCAAACCTCCGCGAAGCTCGAGTCCTTCGCCATCTCGTCGTAGAACGCGTGCAGGCCCTCGACATCGGTGTCCACCGGCTTCCCATCCCCGCACGCAATCGCATAGAAGGACTCCCAGCTCAGCAGCGCCGCCGCCGGCTTCGTGGGCGAGCAATCGCACTCCAGCTTCAGCTCGGGCTTGTGGAGAGCCCAAAAGGGGCGGCCGTCGCCCCGCTCCAAGGCAGCGAGCGCGCTTGCGAGCACCGGTGCGCTCATAGGCGCCTTCTGATACGGACTGTAGAGCCACCAAAAGACATTTTCGCGCACGAGGGTGTAGTCGACTAGGCCGTAGTCGGTGCTGCCATTGAGCGAGACCGGAATGGGGTTCCGGCGGAGGCTGGCGAAGATGGCATCGACGCGAGACCGGACAGCGTAGGGCGTAGATTCGTGCAAGGCGCAATCCGTGCTGTTGGCGCAGGCGGCGTAGAAGATATCAAGCCCCTGTGACGATGGGTCAGTGGGATGGATTTTCGGGCACAACTGGGCTGGACCTTGTCTGTGTCGCGGAGGTTGTTGGACCACAGCGCTTGATCATGAACGCCGAGTTAGTATATCCTGCATCCGTGAGACTAGAATATATGCTCATTGTCCACGTAATTCTCGCTGTCGACAACGCCTGAAGGACGATCAGTTGGGTCCGGAGAGGCGGATTCAGGGCTCACCGTCAACGATAATGCGTTCCACGTGGTCCTGTGACGAGAGGTGATGAGCACAACGATGGCGATTAAAGCCTCAAGCGAACGCACAGGGAACATGGACGCATATCTGCCACAATGTGCAATTAGCGCGCACTCCCGAAGGTACCATACCCGCGGTTTACGCACGTAATCCCCAAGACGGTTCCGTAGCTGCTCGGGGAATGCGTGTCAGCCTTGCGAACTAGCGTCCATAGGAGCGGAGGTTCCCCTAACCTAAATCCCCAGTACTGCAGCTTCTCCCTCCCGTGCGCACGCACGATGCTGAGCATGTCGCGCGCCACCATCGGCGTGCTGACGTACTGCGCAGCCTCCTTCCTGCGTGCCTCGGCGAGGCTGCCCATGACCTGGGCGCGGGCGTATGCGCGGGCGAGGGCGTCGTCGGTCGCGTTGTACGCGGGCCCGCGCTTGAGCTGCCAGGCGGCGCGTTCCCGCTCGTCGTTGAAGATTGCGACTGAGGGCTCCGTGAGCCCGACACCTGCAGACGATGAGGTCAGGCAATGAACTCTTGGCATAGGATACAGAGTAGGGGAGCAGACGTACCACGAGGGTCGAATCCGATGATATCGTAGTCATCTTGTTTGGTCGTATGGTTAGTGAGGGTGGAGAGTAGGTCATCTCGGATGGTTCACCTCCCAGGATCCTTTGGAACAACTCTCCGGCGAGCCTGACGGTGAGCACTCCAGAACCCCCGGGACCACCTTGCGGACAACATCTCAGTACGCAGGTGATGGCATCATCAACAGCTGGCGCACCTGGATTGAACAAGACTGGACCGCGATAGCTTTCGGAGCTGGGTGCAACTTTGGAGGGAACCTTGATGAGCGCAAGGGAAGCCTTCTTTCCCGATGGGTTCGAGTAGTCGAGAGGCACCTGGCCAAGGCTACGTCGGAGTCACGTACATATTCATCGCGGCAGGGGACATACAGAGAGCTTCGCACATTCGAACTTCTCCTCGCATGGGTGCCAGACGAGTTTCTCTCTCGGGACAACCTGCACGCAGGAGTTGGAGTAACGCGTAGCATGAAGACGGCTGATCGTTCCGACTCACCACGTTCCAGTCAAATTCCTCCGTTCCGTCGCGCTGCGAGCACTTCGAGGACGGCTTGTTCCCGTGCGACCAGGTCAAAGCTGGGTATCGCATCCATGCTAGCGCGAGGGACACCAAGATCGCGACCACGAGTAAGTTGGGCGAGAGACGCGAAACGCGTCGAGTATTAGAGAACTCAGATGTTTGTGCGTGTTCGCCACCAGGTAAGAGCGAGTGAGCATCCCGGGCATGCTTTTCGCGTATAGGGACGTCCATGGCGAGCAATCGCCAACCTGCATTCTCATACTCCGATGATACATATAGGCGCCATCAATCTGCGCACGACTGCGCATATCGGCTCCGCCGCCCACGCGACTACTGTGCAAGACGATCGAAGAGACCGCTGCAATGTCACCGCCCTCTATCAGGACACATTCAGTAGACTCACCGCGGGTGATCATGGCATTAGTGGATACGCGTTGGTGTGAAGCCCGAGTACCTTCTATGCTTACCGCGAGGATGAGACCAACTCCAGCTTTCCCTTCTGAGCGTTACCACACACATCTGAACAATACGATGTGATTTTGGGCCGTTGATAGTCGCCGACACGATTGTCATAGGCATAGTATTACAGGCAAGAGAGTACGGTATGGCATCGATTCCACAATCAAGAGCGCCGTCAGCAAGGTAAAGCCCGTCCCTTTGATGTAACAAGGTAGGGTGCCGAACGAGCGATGTCAACGCCAACACAGTCCCGAAAGACGGTCGTGCTCATCTCTCTGCACGCAGCAATCATCCGACGATTGATTGTGGAAGAATCGAAGAGAAAAATGCAGTCGGGCGCGCTCTTTTATAGGTGGCTGACGGACTGCGCACGGACCATGCCGGCATTCCCGCCGTTAGCCGAGTATCTCTTTCTAAGTCGTAACACTCGACGACGACGACGGCCATGTCTAGCTCGGTGGATGTTCCTCCTTCGCGGCAAGGCCAGGCGATGGACGTCGATGGCGACGTTCTCGAGTCTCAGGGCGCTGCCGGTCGGTCAATGCCCGCCGCTGGACCAAGCGATACAAGTGATCCCGCCGCGACCCTGCGTGCTGCCGCTCTTATGACTCTCAAGCGCGGCAGGCCAAGAAGAGGATCCTCCGTGGTACCTGCGCCTCCCAGGAGACCTCTCCCTGCTTCCAGCCGTGCGGATATCATTCCTCCTGATTCTGTACAGCTTGATTACGGGTCTGACGAAATGATACCTGCCGTGGTGCCTGTCTCGAAACCGGCCCCTGCATCCAAGAACGACAAAGCGGCTCCAAGTGACGACAAATCCGCCCCCAAGGACGACAAAGATGCCTCCGAAGACGAGGAAGGTCAAATACGAGAAGAGGGCGAGATCAGTGATTCAGAGTCCACTACACCCCAGCATCCCTCAAATGTCAAGACACCAGCCCCCAAAAGTACACCTGCAGCCGAAATGCCCTCGCCTACACCTCAGATACCCAGCGTCGACAAATTGTCCCTAAAACCACATCCTATACGGACTTCTCCTCCCGCCAATCCCTCAACTGGTAGCATCGCCCCTTTGGTTGCCTCTCCGATTTCCATCGCACCGACGACTAGATCATCATCATTGGATACTGTTCAGCCCGTTGTGGACGAGAATCACGTCCGGCCTGGTCTCGCAAGTAAGCGCCGACACGCTATCAGTCTATTCGCGCGTTAACTCAAGATTTCTTCGCAGTGACCCAAGTTCAATACTCGACGGCTCAGGACATCATTCTTGATTTGCTTGGATGGGGCGTTCCACCTGAATATCTTGTCGATTACGGCCTCAGCCGGGAGGTTATATTCTACGTCTTTACCGATCTTCATCTGCGACTACCTAGCAATTTGGATTGCACTGGCCTCGCGGAATGGCATCCACCGAATGGACGACTATCGGCGCCTTCAGATATGCTATCGACAAGGGTCCCTCCGCCTCTGCAAGCATCAAGAAGACGCTCTTCCGGACATCCATCTTTACCTCCTAAACCCAGCGTCCCTCAAGGGCAGGTAGTAACTCGCACTTCGTCGTCTGGCCTTTCGACTTCGGCGGCTCCGTTTATCCCCAACACTCAACCTTCTCCGAACACCCCATTGAGGCCGTCTTCTAGCCTCAACGACATGGAACAACAGCGTCGTCAAGAACTCCTGGCTCGCAAGGCCGCTCTTGCGTCAAGGAAGTTAAAGGCAGCGGCATCACTTGCGGAGACTAGTTCGCACTCTACGCCCTCGTCTACTGCTTCTTCACCTCGGGCGCCGCCATCAGCCTCTGATATCGTCATGAACATGGCCGGCGGAGCCCCGAAGCTTACCTCCGTCGCGTTTGGAGATTCGTTCGCGAGCATGAGCACCAAGGCCGTGCCGGAAGCGACCGTGGAAGAGCTGCTCAGGGCGGCGCTCGTGCAAGCATCTGGAACGGCATCGGACCCGAATGTGATGGACGTCGACGAGCCGATCCCTGGCTTTGGACAGATCACGACAGCATCCGGGTCTGGTTCCACCTCCGCCTCCGCCTCACGCGCGTCACCCCCTCATCACACCGCGGATCGTGCCCCTCGCCCTGGATCAAAGACGTCAGGGCCACCACCCGCTAGCGGCAGCGCCGCGGCGCCGTTTCGGAGCCCACCACACGACGCGGACGCCACCTCCGCCAACGGCACGCCATCGGCAACGTCGGCTCACGCCGAGGACGACGGCGCCGCCCCACCGCCGTCCGCGTCTTCGTTCGGAAGCGAGGCCTCGACCGTGCGGCGGGGGACGAAACGACCCGTAGCCGCGGACTTTGTGGACTTTGATCCCGGCCCCCGCGCGCGCTCGCGGAGCAATCCGCATGGCCAGCCGGACGAGGTGAGCCACGGCCATGGCCAATCCCTGGCCCGGCTCTCGCGGAAGAACGGAAGCTTTGCGGGCTTGACGGGATCGCGGCGGTGCGTGATCGAGCTCAGCGACGACGAGGGGGACGATGGGCGGGGCGATGAGGGCGCGAACGGGCATGGCCAGAGGAACGGGCATGAGGGGGGTGACAACGATGGGCTCGCGAGGAACGGCAGACCGTTCTGGTCGCCGGCGCCTCATATACCGTACGCGAGCGGGGCGGCGACGCCGACGACGAGCATGAGCCCGCGGATGCTGACGCAGAGCCCGGCGGCGCTGTTGGAGAAGGAGCAGGAGATCAAGCGGATGCGGGAGATGATCGCGCAGAGGGAGATGCTCAGGAAGAAGAAGCTGGCGGTGCGTGCTCAACCGCGCTGCGCTTCGGTGGGGATGGTGGTGTTGATTTGAAGTCCAGCTTCAGGCGGTTTCTGGGGCGACTACAGGGCCGCCTACGCCGGTGTCGCAGATGCCTGGGCCTACGTCCAATGGCACTACGTTCGCAGTCACACCGCTCGCCAGGACGCCCGAGGTTACCGCACCGACGACACCCGAACGCAAGGAAGACAGCAACGACGATGTCCACCACGGTTCGATATCTTGATCACGCATAGAGGCCGATGCGTGTCTGGCGTGCGCTGACAATCCCCTCCCACAGATGACCCCGAGCATGTGAAGACTGAACTGAAATCGCCTCTGGCGCTCAAGATGCCTATCGGTTGAATACATCACCGCATACATATGAGACTTTCCACTGACGTCTTCATGGTCTAGGTGCTCTCACCGGCGGTCCGCCGCAGACGATTGATCAACAAGGCGAGTGTCTTCTCACGAGTCGGTCTGCCGCCTTGCACGAGTTCCCCCGCTCACGTTCCCCATGGTACCCCGCGTTGTCCATTGCCGTAACTTCCTTTTGCGTCTCGTTTCGCGTTACTGCTCACCCAGCCTCGATGCCTGATTCTAGAGACGACGCTGCGGCAAGGATCAGTTTAGCGATTTCGTCATAGCTTTTCCTGATTATAGTTCTTTTGTTTCTGCTTCTTTGCATGTACATTGCTCGTTGCCTTTGTCCTTTTTGTTTTTATCTTTCCTTGACTACTGCTTCTTTCTTGTTTTTCTTTCTACGCTTGTTTCACCTCGGCTGCCCTTGTGCTTTTTGATGAACAGATGGCTGCGGATGTCTCACCCTCAAGTTCGGATCATGGTTCGCCGGGCGGTTCATATGTGAGCATCTTTCCTATTCTCTTCACCGACGATGGGATGCTTCGGAGGCCGCCCTCCGTCGCTGCTGACCATCCCGCAATTACAGGGCCGGGAACCGGGTGGTTCTTCTTCGTCGTCTCCTCCGGCGCCTCGAGACCAGGAACAAGAAGAACCTTTCGGCGACGCTGACGCGCAGCAACTACCGGAGCAGCAACGTTATGAGTCTTATCGGTCTTTATTCGAGTCGTATCCTCTTCTGCGTTCACGTCTTGGCGTTGGTTCCAGGAATGAGATGCGACCTCGGAATGTCCTGCGGCTGGCGTCGACACCCTCCTCATCGGCGATGGCCTGCCCGGATCTGAGGCCGCTCATGCTCGCCTCGCTGCACAAGCGCCTGGCATCTGGCCCGAGGGTATGCCAGTTCGAGGTGCCTGGGGGCGGCGAGTGCCGGGACAGCACGTGCGAAGATCTGCACCTCGGCCGAGCCCTGGATGCTGAACCCAGTGGTGCGCGACATTGCTCTTCCGTACCCGTGTAGCTAAACATGGCTTTTCCCGTTTCTGAACGCTGCCCCCCTACCTTCCTTCCCCCAATTGCCCTCATATCCGCCGCCGCGCGTTCGTGTTTATCTCCTCGCTCCTCGCCCCCTCGCCCGGCGCCCCCATCTGCCTTCTCGTGCTTCCTTCTTGTACTTCTTTCCTCTTTGGTCCTTTCCTCCCTTTCTGCAGATGACGACACGGCGCGGTTCTTGTACGAGTCGCTGCCATTAGCGGCGTCCTCGCGGCCCAGCATGAAGGCAATCAAGGTGGCGCTTGAAGAGCTGCGGGCCCGACATGGCCGGGACTTTGAGCGGCGGGTGAGCGATGCATGGTCGCTGATCGCGCCGCCCGGGAGCTAGCATGGGGTTGCTTCGAATGTCAAGACGGCCATAGTGCTCATATGGGATGCGGGAGAAGAGCGCCACAGGCGCCGCCGAGACCTGGGGGAGGAGACCGACGGGCTCTTTCTCGTGTTCCTCGTTCCTTTGTTTACCGCTGCCTGTCGATTGATTGCTGCAAACTTGTTACGTCCTCGTGATCCACATTTGGGCAGAGCAGCCCTATTCCGGGCAGTGGCGTGGGTGCGCGTCTCCGGCGATGGATCGGAGTTACGTAAGAACCGCCCTGAGTAATTTTACGTAAGGTTTCTCCTGAAAAGGGCTGGGGGGGCGGGGGGGCACACCGCCCCCTTCCGGTCTGCCCCCCCTTCCCTTTTCGTCCGCTCTCCCAGTTTGGTCGACCGAACAAGGACGACGCGCTCCTCGGCAGCCACACACCGCAAAATCGCAGCGCCCCCCGCCCCCTCCCCGCCCTACCCTACCCGCCCGCCGTCGTCGTATGGCCTTTCGCCCGGCTCCTCCGCCATCGTACGGATATTCGAGCGCTATCCCCACCGACATACCGGCCCCACCCATGGAACCCACCTCCGCCACCACGGCCCCGTCGCGCAAGCGTCCACGCACTGAGCCTGGACAGCCCACCGTCGGCGACGACGCGTTCGTCGCTGACCCCGAAGCGGGCGACTCGGGCGCGGACGACGACGACGACGAGGACAAGCCCAAGGATAAGAAGGCCGGCCGGCGCAAGATCAAGATCGAGTTTATACAAGACAAGTCTCGACGCCATATCACGTTCTCCAAGAGGAAAGCGGGTACGTTCCATCGCGGAATGAGTCCGTCCCCCGTATGAGCGAATAAGTGTGCTGACTTATTTTTGTGGGGTTGTTTCGCATTTTTGGCCAGGTATCATGAAGAAGGTGAATATAAAATTCCATCCCATCCACCCTGACGACGCGCGTCAACTGTCTCTCTTTCGATCGCACGCGTGACTGACGCATATTACGCGCCCTCTCCGTCTGTAGGCGTACGAACTCTCGACGCTCACCGGCACGCAAGTTTTACTGCTCGTCGTCTCCGAGACCGGGCTCGTATACACCTTCACGACCGCCAAGCTCCAGCCGCTCGTCACCCAACCCGAGGGCAAAAACCTCATCCAGGCGTGCCTCAACGCGCCGCACGGCACGCTGCCGTCCTCGATGCCCGTAGGAACGCCTTTGGGGCGCACGTCCGGCGCGATCCCCGGCCCGATGAACTCGAACGTGCCCGGCGGGCTCTCGATCGGGAACAAGGAGGAGGACGCGGGCGACGACAAGGACGACGACGGCGCGCGCGGCGGCGCCTCCCAGGACGCGAAGCGGCGCCGGCGCTCGTCGACGTCGCAGTCGGCGCCGCGCCCGACGAGCACGCAGAGCCCGAACCACTCGCCCGGGCAGCCGATGCCGCCGCCGCTGACCATCCCCGGCAGCGGCGCGCCGCAGCAGCAGGGCGCGCAGGCGGCGCTGCCCATGGGCTCGCCCAGCACGCAGGCGCAGCAGGCGCCGGGCGCGCAGGGGTACGCGCCGCCCCACGCGTCGCCGACGACGCCGTACGGGCACCACGCCCCCGCGCACGCGCAAGGCGACCCCGCCGGCATGTACGGCGGGCACATGATGGCGCCGCCGGGAGGATACTACTCGCAGCCGCAGGCGCCGCAGGGTGTGCAGCAGCACCAGCAGGCGCACGGGCATTGGGGACAGCCGCAACAGGTGCAGCCGGCGAACTCGCACTACGGCCGGCGGTGATGATCAACGGGCGCGAATCGAACGGACTCTCCCCCCCACCCCCCTTCATTCGTCCCTCGTCTCCCCCTTCCTTTCCAACCGCCGAAGATGGAGAGCGCGCCCCGCCCCGATGCTTCTTTATGCCGCCCTGTGCGAACGCGTATACACGGATAGAGCCGCACGCGGATGGCACCCGATACCTGACAAGGCGGCGGCGGCGGCGGCGGCGGCTCCGTTGCGACGACTCACGGTTTTTACGCCTTCTTGATGATGATCCCACCCAATCCCGACTCCAAGGACCGACCCCGCCCTGATGCTACGTGATGTGCGCTCTGTATGCTATCCCTCTTGCCTCCCTTTATACGACGGTTGTCATGGCACGCGGCTGTTGGGTAAATCTGTAACTGCAAATGCGACTTTCTCCTCTTCTGTTTTTGTCTTTTTTTTTCTTTGGCCAAATGTAGTTTATGGTGGTGGCTCCGTCTGACGAACGCTCTCATCCCGACGTATATACCAACCGTTACAGTCCGACGCTGGTGGGGGTCGCTACCCATTGTCGTTGTAGGCTCTCTGCGTTCCTCACTCTCGGTAGCTGCTTTTTCCCTTTCCCTCCTCCTCGCACGCACTCAAGAAATACAAAGGTGTTTCCTCGTTGTAACATACATCGATATACCACTTGTTCGCTCGATCGGGACGCGTGCTTGCCTGCAAAGGAAAAGGCGTCGAACACCCGCACCCCGGTTATTTATTATGGCACGCGCGCGTGGTGCGCTGACGGATATGGAAGCCCAGGGTGCGGGGGCCGGGAACAAAAAAAAAAGGACCACGAGTCGCCGCTCTGGGCCCCCCAGGGTTTCAGGGAGGTGCGGAGATCCCGGCGTCTTTACGGATCTCCGGCTCGATGGCACCCCGGTGGGACTCTCACCAAGACCCTCCCTCCCTCCCCGAGTTCTCCCAGATCCCTTCGGATCACACAAGCGTACCAAGGCGTTTACATTCCATGGGTGCGCGGATTTGTCAACAGGACGTTGGATATGGACAACGTTTTTTTACACAGGTCAGGCGAAGGGCTCCGACCGTGGGTGGGTGTGTCTCTCTCTCTGCGCGCAGAGCCGCAGCGATAGGGAATATTAGAGTTCGCGCGCGCGAGTAGTATCCGCACCGCCGGGCGCGATCTCCCTTTCCGGACACAAGGCGCACGGGGCCTCGGTCGCCTCGGCAGCCCTTCAGTTTCCGTCCCCGCAATGCCTGCGGCGCGGAACGCCACCCATCGGTTTCGCGCACAATGGGGGGAAAGGGAGCAGCAGAGCGGATCTTTCGGATCTTCCCCACCGATAGGGCTATAGCCGCGAGATTAGCGAACCCAACAGCAAAAATTCCAAGGGCCAAGCAGCGCAACCCGCACCCGCACCCGCACCTCCCCTCTCGCTAAGTCGATATCGTATAATATTGACCTTCGCGCCCAGGCGGACCGGGCTGCGGAGGCACGAGAGCGGCGTCTCGTGGTGGGCCTTCCCCCCTTTGCTTCTCCGCAATCGACAGAGATCGGTGGGAAGCACGGGGACCACTGCTGAGCCCCGGCCCTGAACGTGCACCTTACGTGCACCCAGCGCCCAAGTCGATCGCTGATTCGCGCCGGACGAAGAAGGGTGGGCCGAGTTCAGTTAGCCCGTGTTTGACGCTCCTCGAGGCGCGTACTACGCTTCGGTACATCTCGGAACCCCTTCAGGCTTTCCAGGCGACGAAGACGCGCACGGTGCGGCTCAGCCTACGAGAGGCAGGATCGTCGCGCTCCCCCATTGGCGCCTGCAGGGTCGGTCGCGGTCGGCCCTCCTTCTCCTTCTCCTTTTCCTCCTTCTCCTTTTCCTTTTCCCCCGCGAGATCGGCGAGACCCTGGTCCTGGCCGGAGCGACGATCGTCGTCGCGTCCGCGAGCCACCTCCGATGGCGTGAAGCTGGGGCTGGCCAGGTGCACCTCGCCTGCGCGTGCCGCGCGGCCAGTAGGAGGAAGCGGCGGCGGCGGCGATGGTGGCGGCGGGGAAGTGGCGGCAGGACGCTGCCGGCGCTGGAACTCCTCCCACCTCTTGCAGGCCTTGTCGAACGCGCGGCGCTCTTGCGACCGCGGGCCGTCCCACGTGCGCCATCCGAGGCGATCTTCGATCGCCGTCCGCAGGCCGGTCGCGTCCTGCATGTCGCTATAGATGGTATGTTTTTTTTTTCGTAGCGGTAGGAACCGATCGAAAATAACATAAGAAGAAGGTCAAGGGAAAAAAAGGGGGGAGTATGTGTCGTCAGCATAGCCGTTTACTTTCGATCTGCCGGTGGCGCGGCAACGCGAGATGAGGAGGGCGACTCACAACTCGAACCAGCGGAGGAGAGCGTCGAACTCGCCGCGGGTTAATCGGCCTATGCGCGCGTGCTGCGGGTCTATGTTCGGATTTCTCTGCGCCCGCTGGGGCGGTGGTGGTGGTGGATGTGGTGGACGCGGTGGATGCGGTGAGGGTACTGCCGTTCCCCCTCCGCCGGGAACGCCCGTCGCCACCGACGTCTTCGCCCGCTGCCGCCGCTGATACGCCACGACCCAATCCCACATGCCTTCGGCACAGGCGAGCACCTCGGTCGAGCGCAGGTGGAGGTGTAGGTTGAGCGAGCGGAGGTCGATCTCGAGCCGCTTGTTCGGCAGGCGGTTCATCCGCCTCGTCTCGGCGAGGTGCGCACGTCCGTCCTCGTTGTCGTCCTCGTCCTCGTCGTTCGGGGGCGCGGGAAACCGGCGCGACGCGGGGAAGGACGCGTGCGCGGAGGGCGAGAACGCGGACGAGCGCGTCTCGTCGAGCGAGATGAACGTCGCGGCCGCGCGCCGGATCAGATCTTGCGCGTTGATCCGCGCCGGGGCCCGTGCGGGGAGGTGTGGGGAGCGCGGGGCGGACGACGACGGCGGCGGCGGGCGCGCTGGGTGCCGGTCACGGGTCGATGAGCGGCGCGGGCGGGGCGAACCGCCGTCGTCCGAGTCCGAGTCCGACTCGGACACGGGGCTGGAGGACCGCGCGTCGGTCGGGCGCGGCGGGAAGCGGAGCATGATGGGCGGGTGCGTGCGGACATCTGTGAACGGGCCGCCAAGTCAGCGAGCGGGGCGAGGCGAGGCGAGGCGAAATGATTTGAAAAAATTAAAAAACCGGGGGGCTGTAACCCGTGTATGTTTTTTCATTTACCTTTGAAGTACTCGGAGATGTGGTTCGCGAGCAGCGCGAGCGGCCGCAGGTTGACGAACCGGGCCGCGTGCATCTCGGCGTAGATGGTCGCCAGGAGGGCGTGGTCGCGCGGGTCGGGCGGCGGCGTCGAGGCCTCGGGACGAGCGTGCGACGACGATGATGACGACGACGCGGCTCGGTCCTCGTCGTGCTGGGTGGCAGAGCGAGTTCTCGGAGGGCCCCATGCCGTAAATTGGGACATGGATGGGGAGGGCCCGCGGGTGCTCGCGGCCGGCGTCTCGTACCGCGACGCTGGGAGCGAGCCGGCGGGCGTGCCGACCAGGGACCACGAGCTCGACGAGCTCGACGACCGCGCGCCCTCTTCCGAAGCCGACGCCGTCGAGGAAGGTGCCGGCGCCGCGGGCCGAGGAAGCGGCAACGGCGGCGGGGAAGGGGATGCGCTCCGGCTGCGGTTTTCCACCGGTGTGTCGGGCGGAGAGGGGTCTTGAGCGCCGGGGAAGTATAGGTCTTCTTCGATCATCTGCGGGGAGAGAGCGTGGATAAGCGACGACGACCGAGAAGGGGGCGAATGGAGGGCTGACCTCGAAGGCGGCGCCGGGTTTCATAACGCGTACGAGCTCCTGGTGGAAATCGATATACATATTGAGCGCCGGGGGCCTGCAGCGAGCTTGCAGAGATAGGAGACTACCTCGAAAAGCGCGTTCCACTGCGATATGACGAAGCGTCAGATGGTACAAGGATGCCCGACATCGAGTACGCGACTGTTACCTTGTCTTCCGGAACTCCGCGGGCGATACGTTTGATGTGACTATCAACGGCAATGTTAACCCCCGTGTCTTTCTGACGGCGAGATTTCGAACGGCGCAAAACGCGGGAAGGGGCCCACTTACACAAAGTCGAACTCGTCGTCCGGAAACGGTAGCGGTTCGAGGCTGAAACGGCGCACATATTAGCGCACAAACGTACAGCAGCCCCGATAAAACATATCCTTAGCTAAAAACTAGGGACTTACAAGTTGGCCTGCACCCACGTCACGCGCGACGCGAGGCCGACGTAGCCCGTCCGTTGAAGGTCCGCGTGGAGCGGGACGACGTCCAGGCCGACAAAGTGCGTTTTCTGAGGCATGAAGTTTTTTGATAAGAAAAGAAAACAAAAAAGGGGGAAAGAAAAGAATAGGAACGTGGGGGGTGAGTGCGGCGTTCAGCGGGCAGGGACGCTCGGAAACTCGCCTTCCAGACCTTGGCGCAATCTAGGATCCACGTGCCGGTACCTGCGGGACGAGGGAAACACAAAAAAAAGGTTTGGGAATGTCGATCAGACGGTCTTCCTTATTTTTTTATAAATAAAAATAGGGGGTCGTACCGCAACCGAGGTCCAGTCTATGTATGCGAGTCGGGTCAGGCGGCGGTGACAGCGGTGGGGAGGGATGGGGGGGTGTACGTACACTTTGCTAGGCGGCGTCTCGAAGACGTGCCAGGTCACGCTGCCGCACGCCTGCTGGCAGAACTTGGTCTCCCAGACGTCCCTACACACGCGTGTCGCCCGTCAGCTTCCTTCCTTCTTTCTTTAGTGTTTTTTTGGACGGCTCGCTCGATCAAGTGAGACATGTGGGACAATGCGGAATGAAGGAGCGATGGGGGAGTGAGGGGGACGAGAGAAGAGAGAAGGAAGCGAGGAGCGGAGGAGGAGGGAAAAGTACGCAACTGGTCGAGGTCGAGCCGGTCGTAGCTCCGCGGGTACGGCACGTCGCGCGGGGAGAAGCCGTGGTACCGCCGGCCGTTCTTCAGCGCGAACTGGGTCTCGCGCGCGCGGAGCGAGGCCTGGAGTTCGGCGAGGATCACGCGGTCGGCCGTCGGGAAGCGCGGCTCGTCGTCGTCGTCGTCTCCTTCTTTGTCGTCGTCGGTCGCTATTTTGGCGTGGAGGTTCGGTTCGATCGGCTGCTTCTCGGTCGGTGGGTCGCGGTGTCGCTGGTGGCGTTGTTGTTGTTGTTGGTGGTGGTGGTGATGAACCCGGTGTGAATCGGGAACGGCCGCGGGGTGGTCCTCCCGCGAGAGGGAGGGGATGTCGAGCTGGATGCGGACTTCGCGAGGCTTGTGAGGTGCGGCGGCCGGAGGAGAGGAGGATTTGTCGTCGGATGGCGCGGCGGCGGCGGCGGCACCGAGTCTGCTGGGTCTTTGGGACGCGCTGGGGTGGTGCTGGTGCCCGGACTTGCTGGAGCTGGCGGACCGTCTGAGGACGTTCGCGTGTGCGCGTGGTGGCCCGTCATGCGACGGGGGTCTGCCGCCTAGCGTCGAGCGGCGGCGTAGCAGATCGGATAGAGGCTACGAAAAGAAAAGAAAAAACGGAGAAAAGGTAGATGAGCAACACACGCGTTGTCTGAGGTGGGACACGACCGGGGGGGTGTGAGGGATCGCTGCTCTTACTTTTGCGGCGTTCTTGAGCGAGGCGGCGGACGCGTCCCATACGGAGCGGCTCTCGATCGCGCCGGACGAGGTGGAGGGGCGTTGCTGCACGCGCGGGCTGCGCAGTTTGGAGGGAGTGCGGCGCGGGGGGTCGGCTGCCGCGTTGGAGAGAGAGCGTAGGCGCGGGGCGGCGGAGAAGAAGGAGAGGCGGGGTGATCTGGGGGTTTCGGCGTTGGGGGAGGAGGGAGGGATCGTATGGGTTGGCATGGGCGCGGGGGCGGGAGGGGGAGCGGTAGAGAGGGAAGGGATGAGGCTGCGTCTGCGGCGGAGGATGCGGGGGGAGGAGGGGGGAGGAGACGAGGGGGACGAGGGGGCGGGGGGGAGGCCGTCTTGCTCTGGGATCCCTTTCAGGACGCTGGTGGAGGGGGCAGGGACGGACGTGGGGAGGTGGGGGGTGGAGAGCGAGCGCGGACGAGCATGATGACGCTGTGCGGGGTCGCGAACGAGCATCCCTCCGACGGCCGACGCGTTCTTGAGACAAGCGGTGTGTCAGTGTCGATATCAGACCTAGGGTCCCGCCCGGCTGCGGTGAGAGCGGCGCGCGGTCGAATCACGCGACGAAAGCTCTCCCGCGCGCGGTGTTTTGGGTCGGCGTCGACGAGGGCGGGGCACGGCGGGGGTGACCGGAACCGTAGCTGGGCAAGGCGCAGGGCCGTGGGCACGGTCCATCGTCGGGCGATGCGAAGGTCGTGCGGTCGGTCGGTCGGTCGGTCGGTCGGTCGGGTCGGCGACTGCCGCGGTCGCGCTTGCTGGGTGTGGAAGCGCGTGCGGGGTAAATGACGGTATACGTAAGGGACCATCAAAAGAATCCGCCGTTCTCATCACGGTGGCGGCGCTGAGTATCCTCCTGGCTTTGCCGTCGCCACGGTGGTCGCCGTTTTGACTCGTCTGACTCGTCGCCGTCGCCGTTCTCCTCTCGAGCCTCAGGCTGCTACCTGCTTTCTGCAATAAGATTACCGAGGCCAACGGCGGCAAACGATGCCGACCGAAATAGCCCGATCTTTGTCTGATCTTCTGCTCTCGTGACCATGCCCCAGCTGAGCTCGGTCATCGACTACCAATACCGTCCCAACATCCCATGTGAACGGGCCATCCTGGACAACCCTAAAAACTACCTCCGCACTCGCTACCAGAAGCGCCGTGCCGAAGTCTGTGGCGTCAGTCTAGGCTGCGCTGGCGACGCTGGTTGGGGGCTTCCTCGCTGCCGGACAGAGGGATGGCAACACCCCCTCTACGCCCGCGCCTGCGCAGGGCTTTTGTTTTTGTTTTTGGCAGGACTGAATGGTGCGCACAGGGTTGTGTGTACCCTTGACTCTCCGCCGGAGCGCGGTTGAACTTCGGCGTCGCGGGCCCTGGCCCGGAACCCTGTCCTGTGGCTTCGGCAGATTGAATGGGTAGAAGAAGCTACATACGCTGGGGGCTGGACATGGCAAAGTGTGTGCACATCGCGCAGGTGGACGTCGGGCGGGACGATGGCGCTCGTCAGTGCCCGGATGATATCTAGTCCCGAAGCGCGACGTTCCTCTGCGAACCTGGAAGACGAGAGATCGCACCAACGCTTCATTCGGATGTTGCTGCTGCGCCATGTGCGTGTAGGGGTCGGACGAGCGTTGACAAGCTGGTGCCCAATTCAGAAGATCGTTCTTCGGGGTTCGGTTCGGATTGCGACGTGAACCGTTGGAAACACTGGCCATACCCGGGCCGGAACGAAGGGGCGTTCGGAACTCCTGATGCGCGGCCAAATTCAAATTCTTTAGGACTTCGGAACTTTGTGCGAAATGGGCGTCCCCCCTTCCTTTCTTCGGACTCGTGGCAATGAGTTGCGCGTTGCCAGCAGATCTGAGTAAGAGGCCTGACTTGCTCTCGATCGTGGGGTAGGATGCACTCGCCATCTCGAACGCTCGCCTCGTGCCGGCTCACCGTTACTGCCGTTTGCAAAACAGATGGCGCGTCGTGACTTCCGCGTGTTACTTGACCTCCGACTGCCACGCAGAGCATATCGGCTGTAGCTCGACAACGGCGACGAATTTCACCATGACTTCTGAGACAAAATTGTAGCACTCGTTGACCTGCAGGTGCAAGGATGTATACCTAACCATTTCTGATAAGTCAAACAGTTCGTGTGCCATGAAAGGGTTCCCAGATCTCTATCACTCGCTGTTTGGTCATATAGAGTTCTTCCGTGCCCCAGTTGGTTCAGGAAGTTACTTATTGTGTACTGTAATTTTACGACCTTAGGTTCGGTCCGCCCCCGGGGGGACAGGGGACAGCTGCAAGTTCGGGCCCGTGGGAAGTTCGCAAACTGACTGTAGTCAGTGTGCAATATTCTCACAGTAGGAAATAAAATTCCCACGGTCAGTTCAAGGCCTGGATATTGGTGGCGGGACAGGGGACAACACGGGAAATTAGGTTCAGTTCAGGTTGCCAGGGGACAGGGGACGAACCTAAGGTCGTAAAATTACAGTATATTGAGATGCATGTCATACTTCCATCAACAGATGGCCAGGAAATTTGCAACAGAAACGAGTGGAAGGATACACAGTAGAGGACTAGGTACTGTATCATCATCCACTGCCCCCTGTGTTACTCTCCACCTTCAAAAACCACACATGCACACTCAGGAGGTCTCCTTAAAGCCTTTTTCATAAGGACATGAGTCCATGCCCTCAATGCTTGAGTCACCGTGAACGATATCCTGTCCTGGTTAGTGATAGAGCACGACAGCGGGTTCACTCGCGAGCTCCGCCTCAAAAATGTGCTATGCACCTGCATATTGACAATGGCTACATACTTGTCTCAGGGATCATGGTTAGATTCGTCGCCGTCAGCGAACTACAGCTGATATGCCCCGCACAACTGCGGGAGGTCAAACGACGCGCGAAAGTCACGACGCGCTATCTGTTTTGCAAACGGCAGTAACCTTACCTTGCGGACACCTATTGACAAGAGCAGGAGCGTCGCCCGGATATACATTACTGCTGACGATGACGATCAATCGGCCTAGGAACCCAACGTTTTGCTGTACACCAATTCGCAGAATTGATTATCCCCCTGCGGCTGAACACCGATACCGCTACACGATCGTTCTTCTGGCTTGAAGCGAAAGCGGAGGACGTCTTCTACCACGATCATGGCCATTACGTACACGTCGCACAATAAGAACGGGCTTCGTCCAAATGTGAACTCGTCCGGTGGGCAGAGGGCACAGGAAGTCATGGCGGGTCTCGTTAGTGACTACATGGGCGCTTCCTGCGCAAACCCCGCCTCGTCAACCATAACTATTGCCGCGTTCCAGCTGTCTGTACGAGCGCTTTTCTCAAGAATAAGAACAAGGACAAAGATCTTGTCGCGACGAGCGACGACTGAAGAAGAAAAGGGTGGTTATATACCCTCCGGCTGCACCTGACCGTCTCAGTCACCATCTACTATTGATGGTCACACCCAATTACGGATTTACGGTATGCACGGCAGACCTTCTCTGCTCCAGACGAGCAACTGAGCTGTGTTGCTCGTAGGAGGGTGATCCGGACGACGGGGAACACGATGCACAACCCGTACTCGCACATACAGAGTCTGCAGTATGGACTGGAAAGGCTGAGGGAAGGCGAGAAGGTCCAAGATCGAGGTTTGTTGTAGCTTCGGAATAGCGCAACATACGCGCGCATGCACATGGTGTGTTAATAAGTACAGCCTTTCTGCTATAATGGTAGTTGCAGCGAGCGACTTGGCATGTACTCAGAACGAAATAACGTTCATATCGGAATCGCTTTCCCGCCACCATGCGCCACCTTATCTGCGTGCACATGCGCAGAGCCGTGCGCAGTACCGCCGTGACTGCGCGGGTGAGTGCTAGGATGCTGTTCAGAGTGAAGCTTGAAGCCATCGACGACGACGACGACCTCTGGCGATCATGAACGTTGCCGTTCCTGAAAAGACCTTGCAAGGCGATGGCCTGCTGCTCCCGGGCGCGTTCGACCGTCCGAGACGCCGCTTCTTGATCTCACGACACTTCGTCGGGCTCGCGCTCCTGGTGTCGCTCGTGCTGTGGACGAAGAGCGTGGATCTGAACCAGGGCTCGACCTCGAGTGCGGTCCCTGCGCGTTCGGTATGCTCGAAGGATGGCCTGCAAGTCGCCGAGTTTGACTGGGATGCGGTGAGTTCGCGATAGGGCCCCTCTTGAGTTGAAATCAGGACGCGCTGGTCTTACGAACGATGGCGTCGTAGGTCGTCCCGAGCGAGAAGCTAGTCTGGCACGCCTGCGAGGATAAGTTCGAATGCGCCCGACTCTCCGTAAGCCCCCCTCCTCCACACGTATCTGCGGGCACGACTCATCCTGACGTTACGATCGTAGGTGCCGCTCGACTACTCGAACCCGGAGGGAAAAAAGGCTGCGGTCGCGCTCATGAAGATCCCGTCTAAGATCGCGCCTGACGAGGAGGGCTATCGCGGGCCAGTTCTGTTCAACCCAGGTGCGTCCCACCACGCATGCAAATCAGTGCAGGCCGTGAAGCTGACCCCCTTCGACTCCCTTCTCAGGTGGTCCAGGCGGTTCTGGCGTGGACCTGATCAAACGCGCCGGCGAACAGTTCCAGCAAATCCTTGGAGGTACGTGTACCGTCCGGAGCCCGAATTCTCACCCGACGCTCACCTTGCCTGCAGACGACTACGACCTCATCGGGTTCGATCCGCGAGGTGGGTACCTACCCTTTGAGCATCTTTCGCCAACCACGTGAATGACGCGTCGCAGGTATCGGGCGCACTACGCCCGGCATCGTCGTCTTCGATGACGAGGGCGCCAGCGTCGCCTGGCAGCTCACACACGGACCGGTTCTGAACGCCACCGACGAGGCACTCGCACGCGCCTATGCCCGCGCCCAGGTCTTTGGCAGCCTCGCGGCGGAACGCGTCGGCGAGGCTGCGCAGTACGTGAGCACGCCCATGGTTGCGCGCGACATGCTCAGCATCACCCGGGCGCACGGGCGGGAGAAGCTGCTCTACTGGGGATTCAGGTCCGTCACACAGCACGCAATCGAAGGAATCTGGGCTGACCCGTGTTGTGGTGTTAGTTATGGAACCATCTTAGGCATTACGTGTGTCCTGTCCTGCCACTTCTGAGATTGCGGATGCTGATAACCCGACCGCAAGCTATGCGTCCATGTTCCCCGTACGCTGGCGCGAATATGAGTGGTGGTCGAGTAACGTTCTCATCCGATTGAATGCACTCAGGACAATATCGACCGTTTGATTGTAGATGGTAAAGGGGCAAAGTCAGGTGTCATGTGAATCGCTCTCACCTTCTAGCAGGCGTAGTCGACAGCGAAAACTACATGAAAAGTACGCATTCCATACTCGTCCGAATCGTCATGCGAGGCTGATTAGACCCCCCCCAGCGCTTTGGTCCAACAACCTCCGCGACACCGACAAGGTCAAAACGACTGCAATCTCCCTCCTGCATTTCATGCTGATCCCACGTCCTTGAAGGTGCTCGACCAGTTCTATACCGCCTGCGCCAACAGCACGTCCTGCGCCCTGCACGAACCGACCCCCTCCGCCATTCAATCGCGCGTAGACGTGCTGTTTGCCAAGCTCAAGCGGAACCCGATTCCCGTCTCCCTCAACGGCACCAACTACGGCCTCGTCGACTACACCCTCGCGCGCCAGGTCGTCTTCATCTGGCTCTACAAGCCTTACCAGAAGTCTCCCCTCAGCGCTTCTTCCCTCGCCTCTGCGCTGGAAGCGCTCGAGCGCGGCGATGGCGCGGCGATGTGGGCCGCGCATGCGCCCGAGCCCACGATCAAGTGCGATTGCGCGCGCGACGGTCCGGCGAAGCTGCCTGCTGCGAACCGGGAGACGACGCTCGCGATCGCGTGCGGCGACGGAGAGCCGGTGGAACACGACCTCGAGGAGCTACGGGCGTTCTACGACGACATGGCGCGCGACTCCGACTTCGCCGAGATCTGGTCTGCCCATCTGGATTGCGCGTGCGTATTCTCTTTGGTCTTGTTCTCTGGCGCCGACGATCCCCATCGCTGTCTCTCGTTGGGCTATATAGGGGATGGAAGATACGGTCAAAGGAGCAGTTCCATGGTGAGTTCGGTACTGGAATGTAGCCCATTGGATGGATCCTCGACGATGCGGACCAGGACCTTTCGCCGGCAACACCAGCTACCCGATCCTTCTCATTGGCAACACCGCCGACCCCGTCACGCCTCTTTGGAAGTGCGTTTTCTTGTCGTCCATCGTTGTGTAGCACAAGTATTGACAGGAAGTCGTAGCGCTCACAAGATGGCGAAGGGCTTCCCAGATGCCGCCGTTCTGACGCAGAACTCTGCTGGCGTAGGTTTCCGGTCGACCTCCGGCAGGTGTCCAGGCTGATCTCGCCCCCCCTCGATTAGCATTGCTCCCTCGCGGGCGCGTCTCTGTGCACGGCGAAGTACGTGCGGGACTACTTCCGCGAGGGGAAGTTGCCGCCTGCGGGGGCCGTGTGCGAGATTGAGGATGAGCTGTTCCCATCCTCGGACGTCAAGCAGGCAGGAGATATGCTTAACCACGACGACAGGGTGTTGCTCGATGCTGCGAGGGAGCTTAGCGACAAGTTCGAGGTACCTCGTCTGCATTGACGGGTTTTCTTTGCGTATACCCTGCGGCCTAACAAGGATGTAGAGTACTTGAGGTGGAACGCGACTACGGCTATCTTGTGCCTATATTCCACATATACATTGGTGATATTGCCCGAGTATAAAACCCAATGCCTGAGCAGGCGATACGATATCTATTATCTCCTCCGAGGAATTGAGATGCCTGAAGGCGCCGTGACGAGTTGAGTTAGCGTGAGGCCGGTGGTTTGTGCGGGAAAGGTTGCTCCGTACGCGCGGATGCACCTCGTCCTCTTCTTCCGCGTCCACATACACATCGTCCCGACGCCGCACGCGATCAGCGTCCCGCGTCGGTACGATGTGTATATCCGCCCTTCCGCGTCTTCCACCCTCGAAAACGTATAAAAACCCAGCATCCTGCTCGTACTGACCTCCAGCATTCTGGACTTGACCTTCGCATCTCCTTCGATTCCTTACACGCACTTGGCACATCTTCAGGCTAACAGTCATCTATAAACTTATCTATCGTCTAGAATGCTCTCCACGCTCTTCGTCGTCGACCTGCGCAGCCAGAAGGAGGCCAGGGCCGTCGACTCGCGCGCTCCTAAGCTCAACCGCTTCAGGCTTAGGATGCCGACGCTTCCGAAGCTCCCGTCGTCTGCAAGGGGGCTGAGGAGATTGGCGATGAAATTGCGGGGTTCTCGTACGTTCATCTTCGCGTCTTCGCTTTCTTTATCGGCACGCAGGCTGACGCGAGTTGGCAGGTTCAGATGAGGTATTCGACGTCAAGGAGGTGGTGCTCGCTCAGCTACACGGCCTCATCGATTCCGGAGTCTACGTGGACCTTTACGAGGTTGCCCATTACTACGCGGGAATATGCGGGGTACGTCCGCCCGCGTTCCGATCCCTTTCGTACACCGACCGAACCCCACAGGTCGAGTACTATTACCTTGTGATCGAAGAACTGACGAAGGCCGGGTTCTTCTGAGGCCGGGTTCGTGGGGCCTCGGGCTTGCCGCCCGGTGGCCTCTGGGACTAGAGCGCGAGTCCTACAGGCACGGTGTGCCTCCATGCGCTCGAAGGGATCGACGTTGTCATTGGCGTTGGCCCTGGAGGAGGTGTGACCATCCCCGATGTTGTTCCCGCACCCAAAAGCACGGAAGACGCCGCCGGATTTGAGGCCCGAGTTTTCGACCCTTATGGACCTCGTCACGGCGGCGGACGCGGAAGGGAAGGACGCCGGCGATGCCTTGGAGCGTCGTCGTGCGTTCCTTGCCAGATGCCCCGTTTGCACGGGCGGGGGCCTTCGGAGTCGAAGAGGAGGGACATGGTTGCTGCTCGCGGTGTCTAGGTCGAGAGCGGGACGCCGCGATTGGCCGGGCGCTCGACGGCATCTCATTTCCACGCGCGACGTCGGTGCGCCAGCATGCAGTACGGGACGTTCGGTACGTTCCTTCTCCCACTCATCCTCACCTATCACGCATCTGACACCTTGTTGCAGGCCGAGTACGGGACGCCGGGCTCGACGGATATCCGCGTCTGTGCATACCTCAAGAAAATCGAAAAAAAAAACGGAAAAGTCAAAATCGAAAAAAGAGGCTGGACGGATTGGGATCGGGATTGGAATCGGCTTTGATAGTTTTAGATAGTTAGATAGATGGTTACGGCGCACGGACATTGATTTACCAGCTAACCTTCTGACGCTCTTTTCTACTTCTTAGCTTTCAGCTGCCCTCGTCGTCTGGTCCCCCTGGTCGCTGGTCTCCTGGTCCCCTGGTCCCCTGGTCCCCTGGTCGCTGGTCCCCTGGTCCCCCTGGTCGCTGGTCCTCAAGTTCAAGGTCTCCCAGAATAGGATTGCCAGCGTGTAGCGCTGGCGATCCGGCAGCCGGCCTCTTCGTGGCCTGGGGGATTAGTACCCTTCGGGGGAAGCCAACGGCTGTTTTGGACCTTCAAATATCGAAGACGCTCGCGATAGTGAGTCTTTGTCATTGTTTCGTCTCTGAGTCTGAAGTTTTGCACGACAGGTACCGCTTCTGTTCCGCCTTTTTCGGATGCATCGAAGGGCAATCAATGCGAGTGAGTACTAAAAGTTTTCACGAGCCCCACATAGACTTCACGATGTCGTAGGGACCATTCCAGGACTCGGTTGACCGAGGGTCAGTTCCCGAATTCGTCTCTCAGGCATGTTTCGATCCACGAGAACGGTCCGTGGAATCGATTACCGAAAAATGCGACGACGGAGCTACAGCAGTCCGCCTATGTATTCCTATGTATTGGGCTCACGCAGTCGGGATGAATAGGATGGCGTCGAATGTGCTGGAACGCAGTGCCAAGGTCGTGAGTTTACGGTACCAGTGATACAATGGCTAAGAACGATGTATACGAGGATTTTTGGTGTAACTATTCGTTCTTGCTACCCTGTTACATCCGCCGGTGTGAGAAATCACGGCTTGTCCCACACACGATCCCGAAAGCTATACTTTAGCATGTGGCCTTCCATGAGGTGATGAGCCAAAGCCGTCGTGAGGCTTGTACACGACACTTAGTCTGCAATGACCGCCAGATAGACGATAGTCGATCATGGCATGATATACCCACTCGAGACTCGATTACATTCAATTGACACAGCAGTACATCGCTTCTTTGCTTTCGGACTTCCGACAATTCAATGCTCGCCGACAAACTCGTCGAACCAGCGGAAGACCTCGTAGTGCCATTTCAGGCTGTTTCCGTGGTTGAGGACCCAGTGATTCTCATCGGGGAAGATCACGAGGCGGCTCGGGATGCCCTTCCTGCATGCGAGCGTCGCGTGGTCAGCGAATTGAATGACAGAACACGAGCGACGTGGGACGTACTGCTGTAGGGCGTGGAAGGCGCCGATGCTCTCCGTCTCCGGGAGACGGTAGTCCTTGCTTCCGTGGATGAGCAGCTGCGGCGTGGACCTAGAACGTCGGCGTCAATGCCGTCGTGAGCCAAATCTTCCCCTCCGCGACCGACAGGGATGCATCATGCTCTCACCAGTTGGCGACGAAGTTCGAAGGGGAGTACTTCTCAGACAGCGCCTTGCTCTTGGCCTGCCACGGGGCTCCTCCCCACTCGTGATTGAACTGCGGATGCACGGCAGGTGAGAAAGGCAAAAGGTTGATCCCGGCGCCGGGAAAATCACGTACGAAGAAGAGCTCATCCGTCGAGTATCCATTGTAGTTCGCGTCGAACACCTGAGAAGCACCGGGGACAGCGTGAGCAAATCGGATCGGAACGCCGGGAGCATCTTCCGTTGGCTTACCCCGTCGTGACCCACGAGAGCCTGCAAGCAATAGTCATCTCAACCGGTGCCGATACCAGAACTCCGCCAAGAACGAACCTTGAAACCAAAACCGTATTCCGGATGACCCTGGATCCAGCTGCAGAACGGAACGTAAGAATAGAGCCCGGGGACGGAAAGGGACCCGAGCTTCCACTGACTTGATCGCGTAACCGCCCCAGCTGGCACCGGCAGCAACGGCCCTGTCGGAGTCGATCTCGGGGTACTTGTCTAGGACGTGCTTCCAGCCCTTGATCATGTCCACGAACGGTTTCCCTCCCCAATCCTCGGCGATGGCATCAGTGAACTCTGTTGGGTCGAGTTTGCCTTAGACTCCTCCGATCACTGACCGTAGCAGGTAACGCTCACCTTGTCCAAAAGTCGTAGACCCTGTCGGGTTCAGGGCCACGGTGAAATAGCCTTGCTGCGCAAACACTAAGCACAATCGTTGGTAAGCTGGTCAGCGAGGGTCCAATAACCTCTCAATGGTCTCACCCTGAGGATTCCATCTGGTCGACCACTGGTCCTCCCAAGCGCCCTGCGGTCCACCGTGTATCAACAGCACGGCCGGCCACTTCTTCTTCTCGCCCTCCTTCCACCCCTTGGGCTTGATTGCCCATCCTTGCACCTTCCGGCCGCCCGCGCCCTCGAACCACACCTCCTCGCCGTCCGGCAGCTCCTTCGCCTTCAGCGCCTCTTCCGTGAACTTCGTCACCTGCTCGATCTTGGGGTCCGTCGAGCCGCCCTCCTTGTCCAAGCCGCGGATGATGTAGACGTCGTTCGGCTTGGTCAGGGACGACGCGGTAAAGACGAGTCGGCCGTTGGGCAAGGCGCGCACGCCGGACGCGGCGCCCTTGGAGGTGAGCGCCTTCGGGGTATAGTCGGCGGAGAACTTGGGGTGCGTGGTGGAATGCGACGGCGTGGGCGGGAGGAGGACGTTGAAGACCTTGATCTTGGCCTCGTCGCCGGCGGTGAAGAAGAGCGACTTGCCGTCGGTGGCGAACTGACACAGAAACGGGAATCAGCTGTGAGCCTGTGACTCTACCGCTTTGGGGGCGAATGGCGAACGTACTGTGATGGCGTCGGGAGAGCGGTCCCAGTCCTGGGTGAGCGTGTAGCGAACATCAGTCACCAGATCGTAGATTACAATCTTCGCCCTGAGCGTCACAGGCAGTCAGTTTGATTCCGAAACGCAGCGTGGATGTACTCGAACATCACCTGTCGGACTCGTAGCCGTCCTCGTCCAGTTCCAGCCAGGCGACCTTGTCACCCTTGGGGCTGAATACCGGCGAATGAGTGGCGCCTTGCTTTCCGGAGGTCAATTCTACCGGTTTTGAGCCACCCTTCGCATTGACGATGTAGATCTACGAAAAGCGCAGATCGTGTTAGTACTTTGATCGTCAAACGTATGGATTTATGCGCCAGCACAGACATTTTGCTTGGTATGGGCCGCAGGGAGCAGCTCGGGGTCCTTGGCAGTGTACACGATGCGGCCTCCCGAGACGTCAAAGTCGTCAGTGCCGCCGAACGGCTCGACAGGAGATGACTATTCGATCATTGTCATCACTAGCACAGTGTTCATCGTGGATCAAAGCTCACATGGCCAGTGCCGTTGAGGGGAGCATAGAACTCGGTGCCGAGGTGCCACTTGCGGCCAAAGTCCTGCTGCAAGCTGACTGCGAAGAGCTGTTGCATCTTGGGTCCGCGCCAGGTGTCCCAATGGCGGACGAACGTGTCGTCGTAGACCTGCAAAGATGTTATTAGCCTCCGAGGTGCGCATGTATGCGTGATCGGCGTACGTACCCAGGCCGTGTTACCGCGGTTCCCCCACTCCTCGTCCTGCTGCTTGACGGTCTTCAAATCTCCGTCGGGGTACACGTACTCCGAGAACACGAGCAGTCCGGACGCGGCGTCGAAGCGGAAGTTACCCGCGCCCTTCGTCGGGAACGAGCCCACGAGGACGGGCGACTCCGGCGCAACCGCGAGCTCCGCCTGAGCGTCCTCAGCGGTAAACTTGACTGAGATTGCGTACAGCTCCTGCACGTCCTTCTCCTCGCTCGCGACGACGTGCCCGACCGTGCGCGAGTCGAGCCAGAACGCGTCGCCGCCGGTCGTAAGCGGGATCTCGAGAGGCTGGACGGTCGACTCGAGGGGTGCGATGAAGATCGACTTGTTGTTCCTGTGATAATTGATCACGGCGTCAGCTTCGCGCTACGGCTTGTAACTGTGTTCAGACTGACTTTTTGGCCTTAAACGAATACTTGCTCGACGACACGAGGACGAGGTCACCCGGCGCGTTTGGTATGCCGGTTCCTGGCCTTGCGAGCTCCACCAGGTCCTTCGGCGCAAAGACGTCGTTGCCCTCTTTGAACTTGAAGTCATGGTTTAGGGGCCTGCGAGCGGCGGCACCAGCGGGCGGCATGTTCGTCGCCGTCGTCAGTGAAGAGTTGCTATCGAGCGGAACTTGTGCCGCGAGACCCAGAAGCGAGAGAGCAGACCAGAGCATGGTGCTGGTCCAAGTTTACCTTACGTGGGTGCTCTCGCCATCTGCGCAGCCCTGGGTCCATATGAACGAACGCGACCACGCGAAACAACGTCAGGACCATGTGATCGAGCGTGCTCATCGACCAATACGTGCCAACGGCATAACTATAGTCCCCCGTCTCACTGGTGGGTACGTACTCTCCATGCGCACGAGAGTATCGAAGGCAACGAAGGGGTGGAGAACACGAAGTCGACGGACCAAGATTACACGTAGTGAAGACAAGAATTGAACACAACATGGGAGGTAGCACGATCACGAGCAGCGCAAGACAGAACACGGCCCGGCCTACGAGCTCATCTCCTCGTCCTCGTCAACGTCCTCACCACCCTCCTTCTCTTCCACCGCAATCTCATCGCCCTCTACCGTCGTCACCTCCCCCGTCTCCGCGCTCCAATACGCCCTCAACCCGACCTTGAACTCGACCATCTTCTCTCCGACGAGCTTCAGCAGCTGCGCCTGCTCCGGCGTGAGCACCTTGCCCTTCGTGCACACCGTGTGCGGGTTGTCGAGGCTCGGCACGCCGCGTTTCATGACCGTGTGCAGCCCGAGCTTGCGCAGCTGCGGCTCCTCGTTGTGCGGGAACGGCTCGGGCGGGTCCGAGTGGTGTTGCATGATCGGGCCCTCGGGGAGGACGACGGTGCGCGTGGCGACGTTGCCGGAGCGAGCAAAGTCGGGAGGGTGGAAGTCGCCGAACCACTCCGTCACTTCCGCGGGCTCGGAGTCGGTGAAGAAGAGGCCGACTTGTCCTTTTATCCTCTGTTCGCGGAAAACGTCAGGAACGAGAACGGACGGGGCGAGGATGACGGGAAAAGGTGGGAAAGAGACGCACGGATGCCAGATGGTGTAGTCCAGTTTTATGTTCTGATTCTGGTGTTGTGCCTAGGGCGATGGCCATGACGGCACCTCTTCCAAAGAATAACCTTCCCGTACTTCATCGATTTGTCAGCATCACATCGACTACAGTAGACGAAGAGAGAAAACGCACTCCTTCCATAGTTTCCGTACGGTTTTCAAATGCGCATTGCGCATGTTGCCCACATCAAACAGCCAGCAGTATTTCCACTTATCCACCGCCCCTTGCACCTAAAACGACGCTAAGCTTGAGCCTCGATCGTCCAGAAGGAAGGCCCTTACCGTACCTCGGCTACGAGCGCATTCTTGTGGTCTCTATTCTTCTTGTCGACCTTTGAGAGGGTAACTGACGATATCACCAGTTCAGATCTTCTTCCATGCCGTAGCTATGAGATTACGGGGACACACCGACTTTGTTGCGCTTCGACTTCGGCATGTTTACGACCCCGAGAAAACCTGGAGGAGGGAGGAGGAGGAAAAGTATTTGGCGCACGTGCCCATGCATCTCCAGATCTTTAGCACAGCCACCACAATTGATCTCTTGCGCCCCTGACTTGGTTTCCGCTCATCTCTCTTGTCCTCGGTTTTATCTGATAGGATAATTTTTTTCGACGCGATGGCCTCGGACATATCACTATCTACATTGGAAGCTCTTGAGGCCACGTTATTGAATAGGTCGGGGAACGTGCCGCTACACAACCGCTTCCGCGCGCTGTTCACGCTCAAGTCGCTGAAGACGGACCAGGCGGTGGAGATCATCGGCAAGGGTACGTGCATTCTGTGTTGCACCTTCGGCACCTTCTTCCAGGAGTGCTCAAATGAAGGATCTGTTTGTAGGGTTCTCGGATGAGAGCGCGCTGTTGAAGCACGAGCTCGCCTACTGCCTGGGCCAAACCAAAAACCTGACGGCCGTGCCGACACTCGAATCCGTCCTCGCGAACGAATCGGAGGATCCGATGGTTAGACATGAGGCATGTCTTCCCTATTGCGCTCTAGATCCTATGGTTTCTTATATGTCGTAAATTGACTGGGGTGTGTATGACGCTCGTTCAGGCAGCAGAAGCCCTCGGTGCCATCGCCTCCACCTCCTCCGTCCCCATCCTCTCCAAATACCTCTCCGACTCCCAACGTACCGTACGTGAAACGTGCGAGATCGCCCTCGCGCGCATCGAATGGGAACACTCCGACGAAGGCCGCGCGCACGCCGAAGCGTCAAAAGCCGCCGAGCAGGCTGCGTGCGTCTTTCTCATCCCTTTCCTTACAGTGTACTGCCAAGCTGACCACCTTGCACAGAACATATACATCCATCGACCCCGCCCCGCCCACCTCCAAACTTCTCTCTGGCGCGCCCAAACCCGAAGACGCATCAGAAGAGACCATAGCGTCCCTACGGACGACCCTGCTCGACGCCTCCGTGCCCCTCTTCGAGCGCTACCGCGCCATGTTCGCCTTGCGCAACATCGGCACCCCCGCCGCCGTCGACGCGCTCGCCGCCGGCTTCTCCGACGACAGCGCACTCTTCAAGTAAGCATACCCTTCTCTTAACCCGCTTCGTCTTGGATCATCGTGCCGACGGATGCAAATACGATTGGGATTAGACACGAAATCGCGTTCGTGTTTGGCCAACTGCTCTCGACGCACTCCGTCCCGGCGCTACTGAAGGTGCTCGAGGACCAGCACGAGTCGGAGATGGTCCGGCACGAGGCCGCCGAGGCGCTCGGCGGCATCGCGACGCCCGAGGTGCTCCCGCACCTGAAGGACTGGATGAACCGCGAGGACGCGCCGCGCGTGGTGAGGGAGAGCTGTCAGGTCGCGATCGATATGTGGGAGGTGAGCTTTTTTTGTATAAGAAGACTCTCGTCGTAACTGATACGCTCATTGTTGACAGTACGAAAATTCGGATCAGTTCCAGTATGCGAACGGACTCGAAGGGAGTGTCGCACCAGTCGGTGCTTAGAACATATGCGGCATATGGGCATCTATGTCTATAACGCCCGGCATCACATTTCTACGCGTTATCACTCATTCGCTTTCATGGAAAGTGAAATCTAGGGTTAATTGCATGGTATTGCACAATGGCGTTGTGTTCTTTCTGTTCCTCTTCTGTTCGGCGCCGGCACCTCAAGAGTTCGGGTGCACACTCGTTTCCTCGACATTATCGACGTCAAGGCGTTTTGCCCGGCCAAGGCCTTCCGTCTCCGCGATGCGTTGCTCGATCTCCGCCTCTTGTCCACCATCGATTTCGTATGCGCCCTCCTGCACAACGGGTTGCCTACGTTCTGACCCCTTGACATTGGAGGGGAGGTTCTGTGATATCGCGTTGAGTATAAACTTGTGAATCTACATGTGTGTGAACATACCTGCGGTGGGTTGCGCGCGTACTCGTCGTTGATATCGTGGTCCGTCACGTCAGGCCGACCAATGGTCTGCTCCGGCTTCTTGAATGTGCGGCTCTCATCGGTGATGTAGTCGTTGCGGGTGCGCTCTTGGTTTAGAGAAGCCATTGTGATATGTTACGAGAGCGAGTACTGGAGTGTTGTATGTGTGCAGCGGTTTGGTGAGTGTTTGTTACTTTACGACCTCAATGGCCTTCAGGTCTTTATATCACTGGCCATAGGCAAGGTTTGCGTCATGCTTGGTGTCATTGGAGCGTTGGAGAGAGGATCGAAACAAAGAGAGATGCAAGCGCCAAGCGCCACCCACAATCGTGCGAAGGACGCGTCGGCTCCAGCCGGGCACATCGACCGCGTCGTCTTTGACTGTGCTGTCTGCGTCGCGTTCGACGATGGCGGGCATGAGGGTACAGGGCATATACGTCTGTGTACCACATGCCTATATCTCTGACTTGGCTTGAGCCGAAACAACCTATATCACTTCTCGTCTATGGTGTCTATGCGCTGCGAGTCCAATCTGCTGTTCTCCGGTGTCGAAATCCCGCGGAAGCAAATCTCTCGGCGCGAAACAACAGCACCGGGTGTGGATGCGAGCCTTCCACTTACCCGAAACGACATTGCCTATGTTTGGGACAGCTTTTTCCGAGTTCCAGCTTTGCGGGATGCCTGCGCCTTTCAACCGAGTTGACCCACTGTACTCATGCTGTCGGCTCATGAGATAACCTTCCGGATTTTCCGACCTCGGCCTCCATCACCGCGCGATAATCGGTCGTAGTCGTACAGACGGATGTAAATCGTCGCCATCCTCCTGCTCCGGTATCGTCCGGTCTCAATCCCACCTCTCATCGTCCACCTGCTGACGTGTTACTGTGGGCTCTCCTTGGTCAGCGCAACATCCAGACCTCGGTTGGATGGTCGGAAGAGCAATGCGCGACACCAATATATATATCCCTGCCACTCTG
Organism: Punctularia strigosozonata HHB-11173 SS5; assembly: GCF_000264995.1. Taxonomy (NCBI): domain Eukaryota; kingdom Fungi; phylum Basidiomycota; class Agaricomycetes; order Corticiales; family Punctulariaceae; genus Punctularia; species Punctularia strigosozonata. The sequence goes on from NW_006767434.1 coordinate 993,128, forward strand.
ACTGCGCAACCATTATCAACTGTTCAGACCTGGCATGACCTCAGCAACGCAGGAGGCTCTCTTCCTCACTTCCAAGGGCGGCGAGTTCGCGGTGCGGAGCACATCGGTTTATTCTCCCGGAGTTGATCAGGTCCTCGCCAGGGTGAATGCGACGGGCCTGAACCCGGTCGAGTGGAAGATCAAGGATCACCTGCACGATTGGCCCAGGGTCGTGTATCCCGCGATCTTGGGCACCGATGGCGCTGGCGTGGTCGATGAAGTAAGTAGGCGAAGGCGTCACCAGCCTCAAGAAGGGCGATCGGATGTGCGTGCGCTCTCTGCCCCACAGCCATCGTGATCGAGCGAGAGAGACCGGGCGTGTCCCACTGACATCTGTGCCGCAGCGTGTGGGAGGGATTGTACACAAATGAGCTAGCGACCTACCAGCAATACGCGCTCGTCTTCGCCGACCTGGCGTCCAAGATTCCCGATAATGTTACGGAAGATGAAGCGGCGTCCTTGCCGATGACCATCGCCACCGCGTGCCTCGGAATGTACAACAAGAACAAGGACGGCCAGCACGGCGGCGGAGCGGAGCGGACACCGTTCTGGAAGTCGTCCACCCGCTACGCCGGCCAGCCGTTCATAGTCCTAGGAGGGGCCACCTCGATCGGCCAGTTCGGTAAGCATATATAAATATATATATACATATCTAAGCGTTCATTCCGAGAGTCGATGTCCTAACCCAAGACTTTAGCCATCCAGTTTGCCCGACTGTCTAGTTTCTCTCCAATAATCGTCACCGCTTCGGAGAAGTATACCGACTGGCTGAAGTCTCTCGGCGCGACCCACATCCTCCCACGCTCTCTTTCTGCCGCCGCCGTGCGCGCCGAGGTGGAGAGGCTCACCACCCAACCGATCAGCATCGTTTACGATACCGTCGGTAGCACCGATACGCAGAAAACCGGATGGTCCCTCCTCGCTCCGGGCGGTCAGATGATACTGGTCGCAGCTGAGCCTGTCGAGGGCATCGAGCACAAAAAGGATGGTAAAGAAATCGTGAGTGTGTTCGGAAACGTCCACGCGGGTCAGCAGGACGCGGGTCGCGAGCTGTTTGCGCGTCTCGGCCAATTACTTGAGAACGGCTCCATCAAGGTTAGCGTTAGTGTTCGGACTAGTTTTCCAGCTCGTTCATTCAAAGAAGTGGCTGACCTGCCGCTTCGTATTTTATAGCCTAATCGCGTCCAAGTGCTTCCCCATGGTCTGGCGGGTATCCCTGATGGGCTGGAATTGCTGGGACCTGATAAAGTCAGCGGCGTCAAATTGATTGCGCATCCTCACGAGTCTGCATGAGTCTCCATGTCGTATCACCAAGCCATGCAATGAATGGACGAGCATGTTGCGAGTCGAGCTCCTGAAACAAATAAGGTTCCGAGTAAACCGGAGGCGAGGTCCAGCCCTTGAGGGTTCGTCGTCGTAACATCTTCCAAACCTTGCACAAGACTGCACGCGATTCATTGCCAGGAGCGTGACTGGATCAGAGTCTAGTGCTCGGATGAAAATGGAACACGGGAAACGTGGTTCGCCGTTGTCGACTTTGAACGCCATAATACCGTACGGGCGCTCACAATTCAAGCAGTAACGATATGTACCGTTTACTGTCGCCTGCGACGACGATACCACAGACATAAGCGAGCACCTTCTGCTGCACGTCTCTCCCCGCTCTGACCTCTGACATACCGGGTCCCAATTTCGGCCGTTATGGGCGCTATATACTCCCAATACACTCAGATCTTTCCACCGAAATCAACGTGGAGCGTCGACAACATTCCCGATCTGTCCGGGAAGGTCAGTCCTGCCGATACGAGCCAAATTGCGTGCTTTGGTGTCAATTCCATTGCTTTTAACAGGTCATGATTGTGACTGGAGGTAACTCCGGCATCGGAAAGGAGACGGTCAAGGCGCGTCGCTCAGAACTTCATCTACGCTTTGTCGTTGATTTTGAAAATTGTTTTCAGGCTCTGCTCGGGCGTAATGCCAAGGTGCCCATCAGTTCTTCAACTGCCTTGCAAATATGCGTTATACAAGACACCTGCAGGTGTATCTTGCAGCAAGGGACGAGTCAAAAGCAGAAGAAGCGATTCGAGAGCTGAAGGAAGAAACAGGGCGGGAGGCCGTATTCCTGAAGCTTGACCTGGGCGATTTGCGGAGCGTCAAACGCGCTGCTGAAGAATTCCTCCGGTGAGCACCCACAGTTATTTGACTAGACCTTGCCACTAATCCACCGATTATTAGCCGGGAGAAGCGACTGGACGTACTCTTCAACAACGCGTACGTCGAATAAACTGTCAGTTGTTGGCAATGTATGGCTCGACACGTCACGTATTGTCAGTGGTGTGGCCGTCCCGCCCATGGAGCTGGTTACAGATCAAGGCTACGATCTACAGTTCGGTCAGTCATCCATAATACCCGATTGCAAGACTAACCTTCATTCGCCATAGGGACTAATGTGTTGGGTACGCGCGTTGAAAACCTACTTCTGCGGACGCATCGACCATCATCGACCGTCATCAGGACACTTTTACCTGACGAAACTACTCCTTCCCGTCCTTCTATCCACGGCTGGATCCACGCACCCGGGAAAAACCCGCGTGGTCAATACATCGTCTGTTGCTCACTACCATCCATTCGGGCCTCCGCTGGACTTCGACACATTCAAGGACAGCCCCAAGCGCAGGAAGACGAGCAAGGTCAAGTTGTACGCACAGAGTAAATTCGTACGTCTCCAGTTCGTTTCATTTCTCCGAGCCGGGATTACGCGCTTACCGCTTGGTCCTGGGACTGTTGACAGGGAAACGTCGTTTTCGCAAACGAGCTGGAGAGACGGTACGGCACTCGTGGGATTGTCTCGACCTCCCTTCACCCCGGTATGTATTCAGGACCGGTACCGCCATCTTCAGTGCGCATACATTCTCACCTTTGCGCGGACAAGGTGTCATAAAAACCAACATTTGTTAGTCGCCACCCATCGGCCCGTTGCTCACACGCCCGTATTGACATCGTTTGGATGGCCAACAGCACGTAACAACAGCCCGCTCCTGAGATCCCTCATCGTGAGCTCTCCGTTCTCTCGTCTGTACCACGCTCCTCAGGACCATCTCGCTGGACGCACAGAACATGATATATCCGCACGCCTCGCACGGCGCGCTCACGCAGCTATGGGCGGGAACCTCGCAAGAGGGACTTGAACTTGGCGGAAAGGTCGGTGCATTGGGGCCCCTGCGATGCCTACTCGTGAAGTGCTGAGATTCGGGTCTTCGCATTCAGTACTTGATACCTTGGGCTCGGATCGGTACGCCGTACGGACCGACGAACGACCCTGCGCTGGGTAGGGATCTGTGGGTCTGGATGGAGGAGCAAGTGCAGGATATTTGAATAGTTACGGACCCCATACGCATGTGATACGCGCGTCGCGGTTCGCTGCTTTCCCCGACAACTGATAGTCATACAACACCCTGTTACTGCTGTGACGATACATATATGTTGTTCTGCTGACAACCGTGGATATACGATACAACACTTATGCGGTTTCCTGAGGACGAGCAACCAACTTGACGCCGCTGACCTTGTCCTGGCGGAGCTGCTCCAGCCCGTCGGGAATACCCGCCAGCCCGTTCGGCAGGATCTGCACGCGATTCGGCTACATGGGACGGGCACGCGTCAGCGAGCAAGGGGGGCAAGAGAACGAAAGAAAGTGCACCCACCCTGATCGAGCCGTCCCGCAGCAGCTGCGTGAGGCGCGCGTACATGTCGCGCCCGGCCTCCTGCTGCCCGGGATAATTCACGTTCCCGAACACGTGCTGAACGTCCTTCCCGTCCTTCCCGGGGACGACGCCGGCGCTCGCGTCCGGGGGCAGGACGAGGAGCAGCTGCTCGCCCGGCGCGAGGAGCGACCACGCCGTCCGCTGCGTGTCGGCCACGCTGACGGTGTCGTACACGAACTCGATCGGGTGCGGCGTGATCTTCGCGATCTCGGACGCGAGCGCGTCGGCGGCGAGCGTGCGGGGTAGGACGTGCGTCGTGCCGAGGGACTTGAGGAAGTCGGCGTGCTTCTCGGACGCGGTGGCGACGATCGGGGAGAAGCCCATCAGCCTCGCGAGCTGGATCACTGCCGGGTGATCGAGGTTTCTTCTTAGCGATGACCGTCTAGGAATGGGGATCGGTAAGGTCGGGGCTCACCGAATTGGCCGACGGAGGTAGCGCCGCCGAGGACGACGAACGGCTGGCCGGCGTAGGCGGTGTTCGACTGCCAGAAGGGCATGAGCTCGGCGCCGCCGCCTTGGCTCCCCGCGGGCTTCTTCTTGTTGTAAAGCGCGAGGTAGGCGGTGGCGAGCGTAAGCGGGACTGAGGCGGCCTCGTCGACGGATACGTTGTCCGGGATCTTCGCGGCGAGATCGGCGGCGGCGAGGGCGTACTGCTGGAACGTCGCGCGGGGGTTCTCGAACTTGCCCTGCCACAGGCTGATAGAGAAATCGATGTCAGATCAGGTCCGGGTGACGGGGGGAGGATGAAAAATAAGATGGAGCAGAGAGAGACGCACATCTTATCGCCTTTTTGGAAGCGGGTGACACCCTCACCAACCTCCTCGACGACGCCGGCGCCGTCCGTGCCGAGGATGCCGGGATAGGTCATAACGTTCTTATGGTAGATCGGGAGCTTCCAGTCGACGGGGTTGAGCGCGGTGGCGTCCACCCGGACGAGGACCTCGCCGGCGCCGGGGGAGGGCACGGCGGTGGTTCGAACGTCCCAGTCGCGGTGGTCGGTCAGGAAGAAGAGCGCCTTCTGTTCCTTCGGAGCCATGGTGTAAGGGGATGTGGGGTCGGAGATCGAGGGGACAAGTGTTCTGCAACCGCGTTGCTACTTCGGTACACCGAACGGCGGGATGGAGGGAAACATTATATATGCGTCGTCTGCTGGTTTCCGTTGAGCGCGGATGAAGGAGAGGATGTGTCAGCACGAGCTGGCGTTGTCTACCGTAGGGCGGCGACGATGCGCACGGTCTGAGATGGCCGTAGCGCGACCGTCAACCGAAACTTGGCTCGTTCCAGCAAGTTCCAGCGCTGGCGTCATATATAGATTTTGGAGTTCGTCGGTCCATCTCATTAATCTTGGGTCACAGATCCATGATCAAGCCCCGAACCCCCAGCGCATCTGAACTTCGAAGCCGGTGTCCAAATGTAAACCGCAATCATCAACACCGACGCGAAGCCAATGATAGGTCCAAGAAGAAAACTTCAATGCATGGCCAGCCGCTGAGCCCGGGGTAGATTCTGCGGCATATGGTGGCTCATCGCGTAGTGTACTGTGCTGTGATATGCACTGTCGCAGAGTTGGTGGTGTGGTTGAGTTGCACGCGTTTGTTTGGTGATGCTTGGCGTCGCGCCTGCTCGCTTCAACTCCTCCCAGGCTCATAATATTGTCCGCTAACGACCGCCTCCTTCGTCCTATTTCTGCCCTGCAGGTTCTATCAGCTGCGCCCGACGAGCGGATCTCGTGGGCTACATTTTACTTAACTACGACCGAGCGCGTGTAGGAGGCGCGCCATTGCGGGGTACATCACATCGACAGGTCCATCTACGATACATCTCGTGCTACGCCACAGGACTAGCAAACTACTACGGAGGGCTTGATCAATACTCTAGAAGGGGACGATGTCGCGCCTGCGGATTGATACAAGCGTTAACAGGCTCGCGGGCCCTTCAAGTTCCTCCGCCGGCCCTTCGTCGCGATCGCGCTCGCGCAACATTACGCCAGCTTCGACAGTTACGACGAGCGGCAATTCACTGGCGGTCGGTACCCAGCGCCTGCGTAGCCCGTCGACGGCCTCCTCCTCCTCCTCTCTCTCCATTATGTCACCCATGCCCGACTCGGCCGCCTCCGCGTCGTCCTCATCTCTTCACCTCGCTGCCGCCTCCACCTCCACCTGCGCGACCATCTCCACCGCGACCACCGCTCCTTCGCACTCCTTCTCTTCCGGCGCGACATATGACACACGCGCGACCTCTCCCGACACGGATGAAGCGTCCGCCTGCACTCAGACCGCCTCCGGCGGCAACGACTTCGTGCTCGCGATGCACGACTTTGCGCCGCAGCACCAGAGTGCGACCTGCCTCGCGTTCCGCGCGGGCCAGGTCATTCACGTTCTCAACCGCGACCCATCCGGGTGGTGGGACGGCGAGCTCGACGGGAGGCGGGGCTGGTTCCCGAGCAACTACGTCAGCTCCGAGGTAGGATCCATAATGGAAGAGCAGTCGCCCGTGAAGTCGGTACGCGCATACATTCCGCCATTTGCTGCACCAATACTGACCAGACACTAAGCGAACACGTCCCGGGCACGCGCACTCCCAATCCGTAGCCTCCGTGGCCTCCGTTGCCTCTTGGGCAAGCACACCCTCACCAATGCACCATACTTTCTCTCGCCCCTCCTCCTCCCACCGCCCTTCTAAATCGCATCCACACATCTCCACTCCGTCCCCCTCCCACTCGCGGTCGCGCTCTGCCTCCCCCGACACCTCGGCCCCCGCCTACCCCCCGCTCATGCACCCACTCTTGCACGCCCTCTCCCTGCTCCAAACCGCCGTCGCCTCACATCGGCCGGCGCACTTTCAGCCGTCAACGGCCTACGTCGTTTCTGCCGTGCGCGCAGCTCTCGACGCGGCCGACTGTCTCCCGCGCGAGGCACCCCACCTCGCGCGTCACCCCGCGCTCGCCGCCGCACGCAAGGCGCTCCTCGGCGATCTCGCGGCCCTCGTCGCGCAAGCGAAAAAGGCGTCGGCGGTAGCCGATGAACACACCGCCGCGGATGGATTGGGGGAAAAGGAGGGTGGCGAGGGTAGGAAGGAAGTGACGCGCATGCTTCGTTTGGGCGGGCAGGTCTTCGCTCACGTCCGACGGTTCCTGGCCATCGCGGCGCAGTGCGGGGTCGAGCTTTCGACCCCGCCGCAACAGCAGCAACAGCGCTCCTCAAACGGTTCGGCATACGACGCCATCGCGCCGCATCGAGCGGTGACGAACGAAAACGAGCCACCGGGCGCGGACGCCCCGCGCGCGGAAGACGACGGCGAGGACGCGACAGCGACCGTCGGCCGTGCGCCGCTGCGGACGACGAACGGGATCGTCCAGAAGATTCAAATGCGGCGCATGACGCGCGAGCGGTCGTTGCCCGGCTCAGTGCCCGGAACACCGGGCGCGGCCCTGCGCGCACGAAGCTTGGGCGACCTCAAAGCAGCGCGGGCTACCGCCGCCGATGCGCCCCCGCTCCCTGTAACGCGACAGTACGGAATGCAGCAGCAACAGCGACAGCAGCAGCACCGCATACCGTCCGCCCCTCTGTTCACCCGCCACAGGCACGACCGCTCGTTCAGCAGCCTCTCCTCCGCGTCGTCCGCGTCGTCCTTCTCCTCGGCATCGTCGACCGCGTCCGGCTCAGCGCCCTCGACGCCCCCGTCCCACTTCCGCTTCCCGGCCGGGGAGAACGGGAGCGTCTCCGTGAGCGCGGCCGAGCTCCACGACGCGCTCCGCCACACCCACGACGCGTACCTATCCACAATCGCCGCCTTCGTCGGCCACGCGCACTCTCACTCGCGCGCGAGCCACGCGAGCAGCACAGGCCACATGTTCGAGCTCGCGCGCGAGATCGTGGAGAGCGTGTGCCGGCTGCTGGGCATCGTCGACGCCGTCATGCGCCACCCCGCGCTCGCGGACGCCGCCGCCACCGCCCATAACCCTCGTCGGTTCAGCAAGGCGGAATATGCGGGCAACAACGCGCAGGGGTACGTGCTCGGGCTTGCGCGCGCGAAGGACGCGCTGTACGCGGTCACGGCCGCGTTCGCGGAGAGCGTGCGCACGCTCGGGCGGGAGCTCCCGGAGGGGGTGTCGGAGGAGGACGAGCGGGCGGCGCTGTTGAGGGCCGCGACGGGCGCGTTGAAGGCGGGCGCGGAATGCGTGGCGGCGGTGAGGATGTGTGTCGGGCGGAGTGGGGTCGCTGGGCCGTTCGTGGTGTACGTGGGGCCGGGCCCGCCGGAAGCGAAGGTGGGCGAAGAGGAGGTACCAGAGGAGAGGGAGACGGAGGAGCAGGAACCGGACAGGACAGAGAGGGTGGGCAGGCCTGCGGGAGTGTTGAGGGCGCTGTATAAGGCGCAGGGCGTGGAGGACGATGAAGACTTGACGATACAGGCGCAGACGCCGAGTCCATCGTCGTTCGTGGTGCCCGCTCGGGGCGGGGTGCTGCCCACGCCGCCGCCGAGACCGGCGTTTGCATTGCCGTCGCACGTCGAGAGGGAGGTACCGTTGATATCGCCGGCGGTCGAAGATAAGCCACTCCCGCCCCTGATGGAGCCGGACGCAGACGTGGAGCCGCCAGAACCGTCGCCGCGCTCGCCCGTCTTGTCCGTCACACGCACGGAGGACGACAGGACGACATGGGAGGGCAGCCAAAGGCATCACGAACGAGAGGCTGCCGCGGCCGCGCTCGAGGACAAGCTCGTCCGTGGGGATCTGCCGTCCATACCACCGGATGCGGACCCTACAACATGGATCCTCTCGCACGACCACGCAATGGAGGATGTTGCGTACAACACGGAGGGCCTGCTCGTTGGCGCGACGCTGCCCGCGCTTGTGGAGAAGATGACACCGCACGACAGCTTGGTGGACACGACATTCGCGAGCGTGTTCTTCCTCACCTTCCGCGCCTTCGCGACCCCAACCGAGCTCGTGCGCGCGCTCATCGCGCGCTACAATGTTGCGCCCCCGCGCGGGCTCGCCCCCGAGGACCTGTACGTCTGGCAACAGCGCAAGGGCGTGCCCGTCCGCTTGCGTGTGTCCAACTTTGTCAAGGCCTGGCTCGAGGTGCACTGGCGTCCGGCGAGCGATAACGCGGTGATCCCCGCGCTGGCCGACTTCACGCAGAATGCGCTCCGCGCGATGTTTCCAGGGCCTTCGCAGCGGATCATGGATTTGCTCGCGCTCCGCAGCCAAGCGGATGGCGGCGCGGCGGCGGCGAGCCCGAAAGGAACGCGGCGCGATGCGGGGATGCCGATCAGCCCGCCCTCTGTCCCACCGACGGAGGTCCCGCGTCCGGTGATGACGAAGACGCTCCTCGCCTCGCTGCGCGCACGCAACTTCGCGAACATAGCCGTGACGGACTTCGACCCTCTCGAGCTCGCGCGCCAGATGACAATCATGGAGTGCGAGCTTTTCTGCGGGATCGTGCCGGACGATTTGCTCGAGATCGGGCAGGAGGGCGCGAAGTCGCCCGCGAATGTCCGGTCGGTGACGCAACTCAGCACGGTAATCACCGGCTGGGTGACCGAGAGCATCCTCAATGAACCCGACACGAAGAAACGCGCAACATTGGTTAAGTTCTTCATCAAGGTGGCGGACGTAAGTACAGACCTTCACGTCAGTGTTTCTAGTATCTCTGCTAATGCTGATGATGGTTCTCAGCGCTGTACGACCTTGAACAACTTCAGCACGTCACGTTCAGTGCTAGCTGCGCTTGATTCGTCAACAATCTCGCGGCTGCACCAGACCTGGAACGTGAGTACGAGGCGCGACCGCGGATTCGACGACGCTGACGTGGTGGTGCTCCTGTGTAGGCGATCCCCCAGAAATACAAGGTTCAGCTTGAGGCCATGCGGAAGCTCGCGGACCATTCGAGGAATTACCGGGAATACCGGACGCGGTTACGGAATACACCCCCGCCAGCCGTTCCGTTCTTGGGTGAGAACCCCGGCGTTCATTCTCCACCCCACACGATTAACATTCGCACAGGCTTGTACTTGACAGATATCACCTTCTGTCGAGAGGGCAACCCATCCCATCGAGCGTCTCCACTGGCCCCGGACAGGAAGCTTATCAACTTTAACAAGTACCACAAACTGGCACGCATCGTGCAAGGTAAGAACAGACCTATCATTTGAATCTGGGACAGACAGTGACGGAAGTCATGCAGACATGCAACGGTTCCAAGTGCCGTATACTTTGAAAGGTATACCGGAAGTGCAGGACTTCCTTCAGTTTGCGTTCAGGTCCTCTCGGTCGAGCACCGGCGACATCCAGGATCTCTACCGTCGCAGGTACGCAGTATCAAACACTTACCCGTGTATACGCTGAATCCACATTCTGCTTTGAAGTCTGCTTGTGGAGCCCCGACAGCCTGCCGACGCGCCTCCAACCAGCGACGTGCGGCAAATCTTCCCTTGGGGCAACCGCTCCCAACCGACTACTTCCGTTCCTTGAGCCCCTCTCTACTCCGCTCTCTCCACTTGCACTATCTCTCTCGCATGCTATCACCATCTTCTCGTCTGGAATGGCATCGAAATATCTTAATTCGTTGATCATCTCTTGGGACACCGCATCTGGCTGGACTATGCTATCTATCATACTGTTGTTTTCGATAACGATCTTTGCTTTCGAGAGCTTTCCTCCTTGTTTGTATCCGTACCTCTGAAGGTTTACGCGATTACTGTCATCGCACGCAATTGATGACTTGACCCTGTCCAAGGGCATCGAATAGCTTGGCGTCGTACATTCCCATGGATGATCCTACGCGGCGGTACACTACGACGCCTCACACCGTCTCTTGAGGACGGACAACCAGTTTGAGGCCGCTAACCTTGTCCTGGCGCAGCAATTCCAGTCCACCGGGTATCCCAGCGAGGCCGTTGGGAAGCAATTGAACACGGTGTGGCTATAAATCATAGGAGAGATCAGCCCTCGTTTAAAAGCAGAAGGGCAATCCTGATCTCTACCTTGATGGATCCATCTTGCAGAAGTTGGGTGACCCTTGCGGACAGCTCGCGTCCCGCCTCTTCCTGGCCCGGCCAATTGGTGTTTCCAGACACCTGCACCACCTCCTTCCCGTCTTCGCCGTGCGCGATGCCCTCGACGGGTGGCCAGACGAGAATGAGCTGACCGCCCGAGGCGAGGAGCGACCACGCTGCGTGCTGTGTCGCCGCGATGCTGACGGCGTCGTAGACGACCTTGATGGGGTGCGATGTGATCTTGCTGATCTGAGAGCGGAGGGCGTCCGTGGGGAGGGTGCGGGAGAGGACGTGCGTCGCTCCGAGGGACTTCAGGAACGCGGCGTGCTTCTCGGACGCGGTCGCGATGATGGGAGAGAAACCAGACAACCGGGCGAGCTGGATAACTGAACGACGCATTGAACTTTCGTTGCATACGGTATGACACGTCGGTTGCGCTCTCACCGAATTGGCCGACAGAGGTGGCGCCGCCGAAAACAACGATCGGCTGGCCTGTATAGGCGGTCGATGACTCCCAGAACGGCGTCAATTCCGCACCTCCACCGCGGTCATCGTTCTTCTTGTTGTATAACCCCAGAAACGCCGTTGCAAGCGTCGCGGGGACAGACGCCGCCTCGTCAATGCCAACGTTGTCGGGGACCTTGGCAGCGAATTCTGCCGTCGCGAGCGCATATTGCTGGAACGTTGTGCGATGAGGCTTGAGATCGCCCATCCATAGACTACATGAAATGTGGCCCTTTTAGTATAGATAGGATATAGTCGATGAATAAGACATACACTCTGTCTCCCTTTTTGAGGTTCGTGACACCCTCGCCGACGTCCTCGACCACTCCGGCGGCGTCGAAGCCCAGGGTCGCGGGGTATTGGAGCCAATCCCGATATGGATCGAGGAACGCGAACTTCCAATCCGCGGGGTTGAGGGCCGTAGCATCGACCCTGACGAGAATTTCGCCCGAACCCGGAGAGGGCACCGGCACGCTTTGCACCACAAACTCGGCGCCCTTGGACGGGATGATGAGAGCTTTGTGTTCCTTTGGGGCCATGATCAGACGTCAATGAGAAGAGCTCGAACCTTGGAACCGAAGGGTATATATGCGCCTTCCCCGCCCCACGTTGTCGCGCTGACAACGTCGCTGGAGTCGCTGTGTCAGCGCGACGCAAGTGCTGCGTCCATGACTCGTCCATGTCGACATACTCAGGAAGACAAACGGAGGGTTATGCTTGTGCTTCCCGGCCAAGTGGGATGCTCGTGAGTCGACCAAGTGGGTTACCCCGCAGTTTCGTGATCGGCAGGCTTCCCGACGGTCGGTACCGTACTTGTTCGTATGTTCGTTCGAGTCATTGCGTCGCACCGTCCGAGTCTTCCAGAACGTGTGCAGAAGGCCGTAACGGACTTCTTCGCCTTGACGGCATTCCCCGTCACCTCTGATCAGAAACCAAAAAAGCTCCCGCCATACCATCTCCCTCCTGTCGTGTTCGTGTAAGAGACCTTTTGTGTCGGGAGAGCTCCTACGGTGATTCGTGTACCGACGTTTTAGCGCTGGCGAGTTCCGAGCCGAACCAAAACCCGCGTCGAGCTGGTGTCCTGGCGTGATCTGGGGCGTAGCCTCCGGGGTGGACAATACTTCAGCTACCCAGGTAGCCCTATGCATGGTCTGCCGTCTCTCTAGACAGGTCAGTGGGCGCACCGGAGCGGAGGCCACGAGTGGCGGTGCCAGTTCTTGGGCGGAGGAGGTCGCCTCGCTGGCTCTCTTGCTTCCGCTTCCGAGGGCGACGAGAGGATTGCCCTCCTTCGTCGTTTTTCGTAGTCAATCCTATTCAAATTCTATTACGATGCCCCCATGCCTCGAGCGACCACCGCTATTCAATAAGTGATTGTCGTCACTATGCAAGAGAGAACTTCAGAGCTTGGCGTCGCACTTGGGGCTCAAACAGGATGGCATGGTCGCAGCCCTCAAGGCTAGGGCACGGCAAGCCCTCCTAGGCGACATCAAGTTCTATATGCAACACCCCGACTACAAAGCTCTGTTCACAAGACAGGAACTCGCCGACATCATCGAAGAGGCGTCGAACTCCTCGGGCTCCCCTTTCCACGGTATCGCACAGGGGGCGGAAGCGGCTCGGGACGAAGACCAGCCAGATGAGGGGGAGGAGGAGGTTGACACGGAGCAGGAGCAGCAGGGTCAGGATGAGGCCTCGAGCCGAGGGGAGGAGGACGACAAAGACAATGCCCAGCCCCCTCCACCATCAGACGACCTGGGTGAGTAACCGCATCCTTCACCGATCGAGGGCATTGGCCCCCACCATCGCCTACTCGTACGCAGCCATATGGTCATCGACGAATCCCCCGAGTTGCATAGGCAACAAGGATGGCCATAGGGCCTCCCCGGTCTCCAACCATATGGTCGGAACCGGTCGCCATAGGGCACCAACCAGTCCGCGTAGCCATAGGGCATACGGCTGATGCTCACACAGGTGGTTCAACTCCCCCGACCCCACCCATGTCCCCAACGCCATCTGGGCGCGGCGACCTCACACCCCAAGGGCACGGTCCGAGGCACCAGACGGGGAGGGACGCCAGCGAGTCAGGGCTGGAACCCGACGGGCATCCGTCCGGACATCACCACCGGAAACGGACGCGCCAACACTCGCATCCCAGAATGCACCACTCGCGCCGCGCGTCGCCGGAGAGGAAGAGAAGGAGACAGGAATCCTCCCCAGGGTCACACGACAGAGCGCAGAGTGACGACGAGGAAGGCTCGAGATCTCGCCGTAGGTGTCAAGATCGGATACAGACAAGGGGTAACGGAGTCGGAGGACCGAAGTCCAAAACGTATATACGTAGAATAGAATGAAATAGAAGAGAGGAACTCAAGAATGAAGTCGGAGCGGAGTCGGAGACGCGTTGGAGACGCGTCGGCGTGAAGTCGATAAGTCGGAAACGTTGGTGGAGTCGAGATCGGATGCGGACCAAGCCTAAGCTCGTGCGCTAGGCTGCTACACGCTCTGAGTCCGCAGGAGGAATAGAGTGAAGCTTAGTCGATATTCGAACTGACTATCTACGGTACAGTTCGACGGTTTATATGTACAAAAGAGAACAATGGCAAAGTCGGAGAGTCGGAGATCGGAGGTGCCATTCGGCGCACAAAGGGAACATTCAGAGACGAGAGATATCGTATGGAACACAAAGGGAACATATCTACGGAAGAGGCGGAAAGATCGGACCGAAAGATCCGTCGCAAGCGACGGGAAACTAAAGTCTACAAAGGGAAGCTATGATGTCAGACAAAGGGAACAGGAAACAGGAAAATCGGAGTTGAATCCGTTCAAGATCTGGAACCACCGGGGCGTTGAGCCGCCGGTGGCCCAGTGCATGTGATAGGCGTATCCCGCCTTCGACCGAAACGGGAAAGTCGGGATCGGCGTCGGTGAAGGAGGCGGCGAAGGGTCGGAGATCGGATCGGAGGAGATCGGTGTAGATCGGTGACAATCGGCGGAGCGGATCGGCGTAGGTCGGTCTGGATCGACACGTGACAGTAGGAGACGTTACGCGCGGTCCCCGTCATCCTCAGGCAGCTCTTCGCAAGGGTCGCGGCTGTCGTCAAGGAGTTCGTCCGGGGGAAGCTATGAGCGCAGGCCATCGAGAAGTTCATCGCCAGGGTCCTTGCCGTCCTACCGGTTGAGGACGACGCATGCACGTCGCCGATCCCCGCGCAGAGACCACGCACGGACTCGACGCTCGAGGTCAGAACGGCACATACACCACGTGCAGGAGACGGTCAAAGGTCCACACCGCCCCCACCTCGTCAGGGGTAAGCAGGCCAAAGCCGACTGCTACTCGATCCCCGACCCCATCCGGAAGAAGTTCCAGGAGGGGTGGACGACGCATATCCCGCTGAATTATCTTACCGACAAGGCCGTTGCGGATTACGGCTGCGATACATCGTCCCTTCTCACCGATATGTACGCGGTCGACCCCGCGAGGGGCCTCATCCAGGCGGAGAAGGTTCTCCCGTCGGCCGGGGAACTGAAATTGTCGTTCGGGGAATGGCACCAAGCATGGAAGCGGCTACTGCAGCTGATCAAGGCTTATTTCCCCCGTGACTACGAGCGGTGGAAGAAGCATTTCCAGCGCATATGCTGCACGGATGGAGCCACCTCGGAGAATTGGACCCTGTGGCTCACCTATGACGCGGAGGTCCGCCGCTGGTGTCACTTGGAAGGTATAGACCCCGGGGCCTTCCATAAGAACATATGGAAGAAGGTGGAACCCGCGCATATCAAAGCACAGGTCATGGCCTCCCTGCAGCCCTTTCGGGCCCAAACCGCATCGCGGAGCTCCGGCTCCAGACCTGAGCAACTGTCAAGGCACACATCCGGGTGGGCTCAGCCCTCCTTGCCAAAACCCATCGACTCACGATGCTTCTTTTGCGGTGGAAAGGGACACAAGGCCTCGGCCTGCAAGGCCGACAGGCTCGTCAACGGCCAGCCGGTCCAACTCACCCGCGGCGACGATCGCTCGGTCAAGGACGAAAAAGGCCGTCAGTACTGTTTTTACTTCAACATGGCCGGCGGGTGCACAAAGAAAGACGCCGGCCCTTGCGCTAAGGGAGACCACCGGTGCACGCTCTGCGGAGGTACAAATCACGGAGCCCAACTGTGCACCATTGTGTGCTGAGGCCCTCCGAATCGTCACCCCTGTCACGTGTCGGATCTTGGGCCATAACCGGGCCAAGTACGATAGCTCCGGTCATTCCGGGTTGTCCGCCATCGGAGTAGCAGCTCCGGTACCGGACCTACGTTATCACATGAATAGTCCTCCGGCGACTCAACGTCCCGGTAGTTCTCGAGTCATAACGGATTCAACTCCGACGTTCACGATCGATATGCCTTTAACGGTTTGATATTCCCTTCGGACTTGGATGCGAGCAGAAAGCCGAGATATTGGTACGGCCTCGCAGAGATCACGGCGTTGGCAGACGGCCTAGGGTGGCCATGGAAACCATTGAAGACTCATGATTTCGCCCAGGTTTTCAAGTACCTGGGATTCATATGGGACCTGGTGCTGAAGCGCGTCTCGATCCCAGACGAGAAGAAGCTGTGCTACTTGAGTAAACTAGAAGCTTGGACACCGGGCAATTCCTTCACGAGGATGGAGGCCGAACGGATTCTCGGCACTCTCGTGCACTGCAGCATGGCCATTCCAGATGGACGGTCGCGTCTCGTGCATCTCTCCAAGTTCACCAGTTCCTTTCATCATTCCCTGTCACCATTTGCGAAGAGAAAACCGAATGCACAAGTACTCGACGACATCGAGTTCTGGAGAACCCAACTGCGGCTGCAAGAATGCGGCAGTACGCTTATGATACCGACATTCGTGTCAACATGCGACCTCTGGGTTGACGCCTCCACATCATTCGGGGTCGGAGCAGTCATCGACGACGCCTGGGAGGCGTGGTCATTCAATCTGGGCTGGAAAACCGACGGGCGCGATATCAGCTGGGGAGAAATGGTCGCGGTCGAGTTCGGATTGAGGTTAGCCATCGCGAGAGGTGTCTCGGATGCCTGTTTGATCATGAAGTCGGACAACCAGGGCGTCATCGGCACCCTGGAGGCTGGAAAATCTAGGAACGTCGAACAAAACCGGGTCCTTCAAAGGGTAGTCGCGCTCATGCGCGAAGCTAATATTTGGACTGTATCCCAAGCATCTGAAAAAATCTTGATCTATATAGCTGCCCCTCAGAACTATGGACACTATTGTCGTGCTATGGATGCTATATAGAAGTCACCCAGTTGCTATATAGTGCTATGGTTGCTATGTAGAAGTAGGTCAGTTGCTATATAGTGCTATATAGTAATTATAGGTAATATAGTTCAAAGTACTAGCTACATAGTGATACATAGCTCATAGGTGCAGTCGATATAGCACCCATAGATTTGGTATGTATCTGTATAGTGGTGATAGCAGGGCTCCCAACTTACACCTACCATGATCTAAGTCAGTCTCAGGTCCTGAACTGTAATGTTAGCCTATACATTGTCATTTATATGCATGAATAAACTATGTACAAGGTGGCTAAGTATCAAGGAGCTTGTGAACTATATGAGACACAGTGGCCAACGCGGACTTAGGAGATTCAACACAAACCCATGCATCACGTGATCTGGCCGTGACGCGTGGTTGCCCTTCGTGCTGGCAAACGTGGCTCTCAGCCCACCGCGCTGGCAAATGCGTACGACTCAGCGCTGGCAAGTGCGCACATCATCGCGCAAGTCGCTGCGCCCGCCGTCACATCCAGCCCCGAGCATCTGAAATGCCCGCCCCGCTGCCGCCCGGTTTCCCCGCCCTCACGGGCCGCCAACGCGGTCGCGTTTGGTGTCGTCTCGCCTCCCTGCCCCTCTCGTTCGCCCAGTCCCGAGCGCGGGCCGCCAACGCGGTCGCGCTCGGCGCAGCCTTCCACCTCCTCGCCCCCCTTTCGCCAGCCCCGAGCGAGAGCCGCCAACGCGGTCTCACTGGGCGCCGCCTTCCCGCCAGCCTCCCGCCAGCCTCCCGCCTCTCGCCCGCCTCCGCCCAAAGCCGAGCTCGAGCCGCGAACGCGGTCGGACTCGGC
>NW_006767434.1:1011791-1024188 GCF_000264995.1 Punctularia strigosozonata HHB-11173 SS5
TCCCCGCCTTCTCGCCCGCCTCCCCGCCTCTCGCCCGCCTCTCGCCCGCCTCGTCGCCCGTCTCGTCGCCTTCCCGCCGGCCTCTCGCCCGCATCCTCGCCTTCTCGTCCCTCTCCGTTCAACGCCGCGCTCCCGCCTCCCCGTCGCCTACCACCCCTCGCTCAGCGTCAGCACCCTCCCCACTCCCCCTATGGCTGTGGGTGGCATATCTATGCTGCTTACGTAAGCAATACATTCACTATTAGTACTCGATACAATTTTGTCATATATATAAAATATAATGAAAAATAATCTTTACTAGAATTTGAATGGTTACCAGTGATTTATAATAAATAAATAAAAGTAATCTTATTCAGATAATCTATCGAGTATATGATTGCTGTAGAGTCTACATAGGACATATAGTTTCAGTAGCACCAAGGTGTGAGCTATATAGCACTGAGGTATGCCCTACATAGCTGCTATAGCACTGAGATATGCCCTACATAGCTACTATAGCCATGACAGTACCCTCTATAGCACCTATAGCACTATGATAGCATTGGCTGGCAGATATTTAGCATGGGTAGCAAAGGACATCGCTATGGACCTATGGAGGCTATATGGCACTATGTAATGCCATATAGTGATCTAGATTTTTTCAGATGAATACGTTCCTTCGAGCCAAAACAGAGCCGACGAGCCCTCAAGAGGGATCGCCCCAAAGGGTCTCCCGCGTTTCGAATCCCCCATTAAAATACCCTTCTGTGTATCAGGACTCATAGCGAGAGCGACACTATAGTATTTAATACAGTTTGATACTAATTGTTATCACTCCAAAAGAGAGCGAGAGGGGTCATAGACGCATCGCGTCGTGCGGCAACACTTGCCACATACGCCGACCTCGCATGCGCACGGCGAAGACACCGCCCATGACAAGGCGCCCCGGGCGGCAGGACTTCCACTCACCGCATCGAGACTTTCCTCCAAGCGACCACTTCGTCTTACCGCACTCAAAGTCGCGGTTGGCCAAGTTTCACAACCCAAACAGAATCAAGCTGTCTGCGACGGCGGGGGAGCATCTGGCCAGAGCTCTGCTTCACGGGTGGGCCCCTTCGACTCTTAGAGGGTACAATAGTGCGGTGAACCGGTTTATTCGGTTCTGCAGAGCGGAGAAGATTCACCGGCGCTTTTGGCTCCCGGCGGACGAGCTCGTACTTTGCGCGTTTGCTGCATCGAGCAAAGGCCGCCACGCAGGCAGCACCGCCAGGAACACTCTTGCGGGACTCAAGGCCTGGCACTCCACGCAGAACGCAGAATGGAAGGGAGGCAAACACCTCAACTACGTCCTGAACGGGGTGGAGAACAGACGCCCCGCCCTCTCGCATCGCCCTCCCCGCCTTCCCATCAACCGGAAAATGCTACGTATCCTCAGGGCGGGTCTTGACCTGTCAGACAACGTTGACATGGCCGTCTTCGCAGCCGCCTGTGTGGCCTTCTGGGGCCAATGCCGCCTGGGTGAGCTCCTTCCCCCTTCAACGACGCCGGCCGCCGTGAAGAGGAACCCAAGGCGTGCGGACCTCACCTTCCCGTCACCGGCATCCCCCTCACACGTCATCCATCTCCCATCGACGAAGGTTTGCTTCAGCCAGGGCGAAGACGTCGTCATTCTGCATCAACAAGGCTCGTTGGACCCCATCCGGGCGCTCCGTCACCACCTGTATTGGAACAACCCCGGGCTCGACGACCACCTCTTCGCTTACCGAACAACGTTCGGCATCCGCCCTCTCACTCGGTGCTTCTTCATGAGGAAGTGTAACGCAGTTTGGAAGGAGGCCAGCCTACCGAGGTTCACCGGCCATTCGTTCCGCATCGGAGGCACCACCGAGTTGCTGTTGGCCGGCGTCCCACCCGACGTCATCAAGAAATCCGGACGCTGGTCCTCGAACGCCTTCTTACGCTACTGGAGGGTAGTCAAGGGCATTCTCCCGACACACATGCAACATCTCTCACAGGGCCAGCCCCCGCGCCTCTGTCGACGATCACGACCGCAAGGTGGGGGTCAGCTGGGCACGCGCACCACGGCTGGGGTGCGGTCTGGGCGAGCCGTCGCGCTCGCACCCGGCTTGCGCCCAAGCTGACACGCTTCACCCACACCACATGGTGGAGCTCTCACCGTGCTTCCTGCGCGAGACTGCAGGACCGCAACCCGCCCAAGAGTGGGCGCACCGGAGCGGAGGCCACGAGTGGCGGTGCCAGTTCTTGGGCGGAGGAGGTCGCCTCGCTGGCTCTCTTGCTTCCGCTTCCGAGGGCGACGAGAGGATTGCCCTCCTTCGTCGTTTTTCGTCCCACCCTCCACTCCCTCGCATTACAGACCAGTCACAGCGGTATTTAAGATCAATGCATTCAATCCCATGATCGTAATACAGTAGAGAGTAGATTACAACACTCGAACCTGAGGCACACCGAGAGTTCCGACCGAGTAGGCCGGGGGCGAGCCGTCGCGCTCGCACCCGGCTTGCGCCCAAGCTGACACGCTTCACCCACACCACATGGTGGAGCTCTCACCGTGCTTCCTGCGCGAGACTGCAGGACCGCAACCCGCCCAAGACAAAATGGTGCGGCGAGCGCGGGCGGTAGTCAAAGGTAAGTCAAGTACATTGATCAAGTACACGCGCGTCGTACTCTACTCGTTCCGACCCACATGATATATCCGGTAATTGGCGTCGGGGCAAGGGAGTATCCATTACGGGCGCCCGAGGTGCTTCATATCTCGGGATATATTATTTCGCTGACGGTATGCTAGGAGAAGAAGGAAGAACACTGGCGGATTCATCCTCACCCGCACTAAATTATCCGTCGCACACACATCACGCACCCTTACAAGCCCTTCTCTCAACCGCGTCCTCAACCCGATTGCGAGCGCGACCGTGACTTGGAGCTACCTTGGCCGACCCCCTTGTCAACGACGCGCAGATGAGAACATCCGGATCTTGATCTGTGGGGAGATCCTGCGCGGACGGTCATGATCTGTCCAACACATCTCCGCAACACCATCTGAGATTCGGATATATTTACTTACAGGAAGGCTCATCATACACTCTGGGGGACTGCACTACAACGCATCATACGACTTATACCGTCTCTTGAGGACGGGCGATCAACTTAACGCCGCTAACCTTGTCTTGGCGCAGCAACTCCAGTCCTTCCGGAATCCCAGCGAGACCACGAGGAAGCAACTGAACACGATGTGGCTACCGATCATAGAAGAGGTCAGTCCGCCGTTCCTGAACCAGAAACGCGGATGCTGGATTCTTACCTTAATCGACCCATCCTGCAGAACTTGGGTTACGCGTGCGTACAGCTCGCGTCCCGCCTCTTGCTGGTCGGCCCATTCGGGGTGTCCAGACACCTGCACGAGCTCCTTCCCGTCCTCGCCGTGCACGATGCCCTCGGCGAGTGACTGGACAAGAATAAGCTCACCGTCCGTGCTGAGCAACGACCACGCTGCGTGCTGTGTTGTCGCAACGCTGACGGCGTCATAGACGATCTTGATGGGGTGCGACGTGATCTTACCGATCTCTACGCGCAGGGCATCCGTAGAGAGCGTGCGGGAGAGGACATGCGTTGCGCCCAGGGATTTGAGGTGTTCAGCGTGTTTCTCAGACGCAGTGACGATAATAGAGGAGAAGCCAGACAGGCGGGCAAGCTGGATTACTGTAGGGCTTGGGTAAGGATGGGTCGGGTGGAGAACTCGAATCCGCTCACCAAATTGGCCGATAGAGGTGGCGCCACCCAACAGCACGAACGGCTGTCCGGCGTAGGCGGTAGAAGATTGCCAGAAGGGCGTCAGTTCCGCGCCACCTCCACGGTCGTCCTTCTTCTTGCTGTACAACCCCAAATATGCCGTCGCGAGCGTCGCCGGAATTGACGCCGCCTCGTCGAGGCTGACGTTGTCGGGGACCTTGGCAGCAAATTCTGCCGTGGCGAGCGCATACTGCTGGAACGTTGCGCGATGAGGCTTGATATCGCCCTCCCATAGACTGTGGAGGTAGAAAGATGTAGCCTTGATTAAAGATAAGAATGGATAAGACATGCACTCTATCTCCCTTCTTGAGGTTCGTGACGCCCTCGCCGACTTCCTCGACTACTCCGGCGGCGTCAAAGCCCAGGATCGCGGGGTATTGGAGCAAATCCCGGTATGGGTCGGCGAACGCGAACTTCCAATCCGCTGGGTTGAGGGACGTAGCGTCCACCCTAGCGAGGATTTCGCCCGGACCCGGAGAGGGTACCGTCGCGCTTTGAACAACGAGATCGGCGCCCTTGGACGGTAGGACGAGTGCTTTCTGTTCTTTCGGAGCCATGCTCAGAGGTTGATTGGAGTTCGGTTCTTGGGTTGACTCATAAATGAACCATCCCCGCCCCACGTTAGCCCGACGCTATTGCGACGTTCCGAGGGGACGCGCGGCCGGATACGCGCTACTCAACGCCCGGCGGCAGTGCCGCTGCTCTTTCTGATCACCCCTTTTGCTCAACGAGCGACTCGACCCACTTGACCTTGCGCGCGCCGCTCCTCCGCTCCTCAAATCTTCAAGCGTTATTAGTCACTACGCGGGCGGCCGACGGTTCAATCCGGCCCATGGACGGCGGTTTGGAGTGGACAGAGAGGAGGTTGAGAGGGACTTGGCGATTGCGCACGGACGCGGTAGCGTATCCCATATAATTCGCCGCTTCATGTACAGTACAGTAGCATCGACTCACCCCAGCGTTATACTATCTAACTATCAGCCTACCGAGCACCGACCGACTCCAGCGTACCAAACGACCGACATCCCAGCCTATCCTTCGACGCTACTCTATCATATTATCCTATTCTCCATTGGACCGACTCATGCCGCCTCCTGAGGATGGGCAATCAATTTAACACCGCTAACCTTATCCTGGCGCAGCAGCTCTAACCCGTCCGAGATTCCAGCGAGGCCTTTAGGAAGCACTTGTACATGGTTTGGCTACAGAGCATAAAGGGGGTTATTCCTCTTTCACAGCCGTAAGCAATTTCAAGTCTCACCTTGATCGACCCATCCTGTAAAAGTTGCGTTACGCGTGCGTACAATTCGCGCCCTGCATCTTGCTGGCCTGGCCAGTTCACGTTCCCAGCCACTCCCACGAGCTCCTTCCCATCCTTCCCGTGAACAATCCCCTCAGCGGGTGGCAGCACAAGAATCAATTGGCCACCAGAGGCAAGGAGCGAATATCCAGTCTCCTGCGTGTCAGCGTGGCTCACTGTGTCGTAGACGATCTTGATCGGCTGCGACGTGATCTTGCCGATCTCGGCACGTAGGGCTTCAGTGGAGAGCGAGCGAGGGAGGACGTGCGTGGCCCCGAGCGACTTGAGGTGGTCCGTGTGCTTCTCGGACGCGGTGACGATGATAGGGGAGAAACCAGATAGGCGGGCAAGCTGGATTACTGTAGGGCTTGGGTGAGGATGCGAACATAGGGTCGGGTGAAGAACTCGAATCCGCTCACCAGATTGGCCGACAGAGGTGGCGCCACCCAACAGCACGAATGGCTGTCCGGCGTAGGCGGTGGAGGATTGCCAGAACGGCGTCAGCTCCGCGCCTCCGCCGCGAACGTCGCTCTTCTTGTTATACAGCCCCAAATATGCCGTGGCAAGCGACGTAGGAATGGACGCCGCCTCGTCGAGGCTGACGTTGTCGGGGATCCTGGCGGCAAACTCGGCGGGGACGATGGCGTATTGCTGGTACGTTGCGCGGTGAGACGGCGTGAGTTCACCCTCCCACAGACTGCTCAACGACCAGTTGAGCTTATCGCTCGTAGAGGACGAAGGATAGTTAGAAGGCGTACATCTTGTCTCCCTTCTTGACGTTAGTGACACCCTCGCCAACCTCCTCGACTACACCGGCAGCGTCAAATCCGAGTATCCCAGGGTATTGAATCCAATCCTGGTAGAGGTCCTTGATCTTCCAGTCGACCGGGTTGAGGGCTGTAGCGTCCACCCTGGCTAGTATCTCACCAGGACCAGGGGAGGGCACGGCCACGCTTTGCACGACGAAATCGGCGCCCTTGGATGGGATGACAAGAGCTTTCTGTTCCTTCGGAGCCATGTTCGTATCGGTATGAAAAGATAGGGCACGCAACCGTGAAGATATAAGGCAGCCGTCCCCGCCCCACGTTAGCGCGCGATCATTGCAATTGGCGATCTACAGAATTCAGGCTGACAAAACAACTGTTGATGCTGTGTCAGCACGAAGGAATTCCCGCAATCAAGATACGTGCATGATTAGCTATTGCACCATGTCGAAGTAAGGTAAAAGGATTGCGTTCGTGAGACCGGTGAGTAACCCGCAGCGGCCACTTTCCCATCAGGTTAGAGTCTGGCTTCATTGTGATTGTGATCGCCCCACGACATTTCGCTTTTGCGTTCCATGTGTTGTATCAGTTGAAGACATAGAGGTCAGATCTTGCCTCCCGTGCTCATTCGCGACCTCTTGTGTAGATTCACGCCATCGGCCAGATCTTGGTCAGCAATTGTTTGGTCATGCGGATGATGTCATACCGTGGGCTGCAGCATCACAAGACTAACTCAATGGACGTACGACACCTGAAAGGGGCACAGCGGAAGAACGGAATGAGTGAACTTGTATTTGATGCGCAATCCTGATACGACGACAAGTCAGAGCATTGGCATTGTGTGAGCCCAGCTCGATGCCAGGGTTGGGGCAAGATTATAAGTCGTTGGCCTGCTCCTCGAGCCACGCCTACAACTCGCGGCCGAGCGCGGGATCGTTCGTTGGCTCATATGGCTCTCCGGTGCGCACCCAAGGAATCAGATACTACGAAGCATTGCATTCAGCACTCGACGTTATCGCGCGGAAAGCTGTCGAAATCTGACCTTTCCGCCGAGCTCTAGCCTCTCCTGTGATGTACCGGCCCACAGCTGCGTAAGCGCTCCATATGAAGCGGGGTACAGAAACATGTTCTTAATATGAATGAGAGGAGGTCTAGTGTTCCAGCAAAAGAATAATCGGGGCTTACGACGAGCAGATTGAAGATGGGCCGGCCAGGACGCGGTTTGACTATGAACCCGTTAAGGTCGACTAGTGGTATTTCGTAGGAACGGCAGAACTCACAAGGGCCTGTCCTGAGGGTGCCTGACAGCGGAGGAGAAAACCAATCACATACATTAGGCAAATTCAAGAGGAAGGGGCTGGAAGATGCGCTCACCGGGATTGACTGAGGTTGATACGATGCCTTCAGCACCGTACCGTCTATGCAACTCGTTGGCGAACACGATGTTACCCTGAACGCAATATCGTCAGCTTCCGTATCTCGTGCCGGATCAATCCTGAACGAAAGATACACACCGCCTTACTTTTGGCATATAACCTCTCCCTGCCCATCTTTTGACGAATCGGGCCATCCTTGAAGCTGGCGAAGTCAAGGAAAGGGCTAGATGGGTAGTAATGCGCCGCGGAAGTGGTTGTCGCGACGCGAGCCTTGCCTTCGGCCGTGGTCCTGGCCGTATCGAGGAGAATCGGGAGTAGGAGCTTCGCGAAGTAGTAGTGCCCTGGTATAGACGGCATAGGTATCCGCATCAGAGCAGGTGTGTGTGGCAAGGTTACCGAGGACGTTTGTGCCTGCAAAGTCGCAGTTACTGGCTGATGAACCAGGATGCCTCGCGCATGTTTCTTACCAAACTGTGGATCGTAACCTTGAACGGTGACCAATTCTACGGGGGGAAGCATGACGCCTCTACCGGAGATATGTCTATAGCGAAGCAGCGCATGTATGCATGCTCAGGATACGTACGCGTTATTGAATAGCGCATGCAGCTGCTTCTCCTTGCTGGTATCACCGTATTTCATGTGAGACAGCAGCTTGTACGAGTCATGGACGCAGAAAACCCACCTAGCGAACTGTTCCGCGGCTTCCTGCACGCTGTGCAGGTCACCCAAATCCAGTTTCAGGAATATAGCTTCATGGCCGGTATCGCGCTTCAACTCTTCGATGGCTTCTTTCGCCCTCGTCTGGGATCGAGCTGCGAGGTACACCTACGAGCATCAGCCGGACGCAGTACGTGCATTGTGGGGCCGAGCTCGGCAGACCCACCTTCGCGTTGCCCATGCATGAGCAGAGCCTGCATGTGTGTCCGCATTGGAATACCCGTTCGCACGTCCATGATACAGGCTCAATGACTCGCCTTGACAGTCTCCTTCCCAATGCCGGAGTTGCCGCCCGTAACGATCATCACCTAAACGCGATGATTAGTGCGCGGGCTTAGGAACGACTCAGTACAGATGGACCTTTCCAGCCAAGTCAGGAATGTCGTCCACACCCCAATTCGGTCTCGGCGGGAACATCTGCGTGTATTGCGAATAGAGCGCGCCCATCGTCGCTTGAACTCCGGTACTAAGTGAACGTGAGCGAGCCCTCGAGAAAGCCAGGAGGGAAGGTTTTGTAGCCACGGACGCAACCGGGTGACTCAAAGGCCTGAGAATGGGTGGACCCGAATATCATCACCCGCCTCCAGGCGTGAGCCAACACGCTACCGCGCAGTAGATGGCGTTACCAGTGTATGCGTAGGGCTGCGGATGAGTCGAAAATCGAGGTGTTCCTTCGGTCGCGACACGGCGGGAACAAGCTCATGATCCATTCAAAGGCGCTTAGACGCCCAAGAGATTGAACGACGTATCATTGTTTCATCGACAACGCGGAAGACAACAGGTGCGAGATGAGCGTTAACGTTGAGTTCATTTCCGAGATTATCGGGTTGACAACGATGACCAACACTCTCTCACGATAGACGCCCCTTGTCATTGTGGTCCCGTGCTTTTTCTACTGGTGTTCGTCCACGCCGACTGCCGACAACCAAAATCTCAGAC
Organism: Punctularia strigosozonata HHB-11173 SS5; assembly: GCF_000264995.1. Taxonomy (NCBI): domain Eukaryota; kingdom Fungi; phylum Basidiomycota; class Agaricomycetes; order Corticiales; family Punctulariaceae; genus Punctularia; species Punctularia strigosozonata. The sequence goes on from NW_006767434.1 coordinate 1,020,674, forward strand.
GTGTTTGGATAAGATATCTTCTTAATACTTTCTTTGCCGCTCTTGAAGCTCAATATCGACCTGGGTTTCTACACTGGACCGACCAGCAATGGAGGACAATTTCAACCCAGCACCCGTGGCACGGGTGCTGGGTTGAAACCGTCCACTGTGATTTTTTTGGACCAATCGTGCGCTACGCTCGTGTCATCCTCCCACAGATAATACGGATTCGGTACAGATCTCTCAGTGAGTGAGTGTTTGATTGACCAATAATAGGTTCCCTGACGCCATTCAAGCTCTTGGTCAGCGCAAGTGAGTCGAATGTCGATGCGCGAGATACGATTGAATACCGCAACGGCTGCCACGGCACGCGTATAAAGACGGTACATATCGTCGTTCCACGCACCTTTGAAACATGGCCCCCTCCGAACAGAAAGCGCTCATCATCTCGTCCAAGGGCGGCGAATTCGCCGTCGGGAACGCGACCGTCCCCTCTCCTGGCGCTGGCGAAGTCCTCGCGAGGGTGGACGCTACGGCGCTCAACCCGATAGACTGGAAGGTTCAGCGCGGCGGATATGAGGATCTCATCCAGTACCCGGGAATCTTGGGGTCGGACGCTGCTGGCGTCGTCGAGGAAGTAGGAGAGAGCGTCACCACCTTACAGAAGGGCGATAAGATGTGCGCTCCTTCCAATCCGGGAGGATTCTGTAAACTCTGGAACGGGAGTTGACGATTTCTTTTCGTGGTTCCCCCACAGTGTCTGGCAAGGCATGTTCAAGAACGACCGCGCGACGTTTCAGCAGTACACGGTCGTTTCCGCCGACCTCGCTGCGAAGATACCCCCGAACGTGACCGTCGACGAGGCCGCCACGATTCCTCTCGGGCTCGCGACCGCCTTCCTCGCGCTTTACAATACGAAACGGGTCGGACAGGCCGGCGGCGCAGAGCTCACGCCTTTCTGGAAGTCGTCCTCCGCCTACGCCGGCCAGCCGTTCGTCTTGCTGGGCGGCGCCACGTCCGTCGGCCAGTTCGGTGAGGGGGCCAATCCCCGCCAGTCCCCTCAGCCCTTTCTTTGACCGGCGTTTGCTGACCGTTTGAGTCGCTCCACAGTCATCCAGCTCGCCCGCCTTTCCGGCTTCTCCCCGATCATCGCCACGGCGTCCGCGAAGCACGCGGACTACCTCGAATCCCTCGGCGCCACGCACGTCCTCTCGCGCTCGTTGCCGGCCGACGCGCTCGCGTCCGAGATCGCCGATATCGCGCTGCACCCGGTCAAGATCGTGTACGACGCGGTCGGCGTCGCCGAGACGCAGAAGACGGCGTGGTCGCTCCTCGCGCCCGGCGGGCGGTTGATTCTGGTCTTGCCCGCGGCCGAGGGCATCGTCCACGGCGTGGAGAACAAGGAACTCGTGCAGGTGTTCGGGAACGTGAATTACCCCGGGCAGGACGAAGTGGGGCGTGAACTGTACGCGCACCTTGGTCGGTGGCTGCAGGACGGAGCGATCAGGGTGAGCCCACCTACTTCGCGCGCTTTTCGTTTACGTTCACTTTTTTTTGCGGTTTCCCAAAAAAACAACTGAATCCTTGTCTGATATTGGGTAGCCAAATCGCGTGCAAGTGCTCCCGAACGGCCTTGCGGGTATACCGGACGGGTTGGAGCTGCTGCGCCAGGAGAAGGTCAGCGGCGTGAAGCTGGTCGCCTATCCCCATGAGACGCCATGAAATAACGTATGACCGAACGGAATCAACGGATAACGAAGGGAGCGATGTTACGTAGAGTATAGCATGTGCGCTGATTTTGATATCGCATCAATTCTCTCCAGATTTCGAACACATCGCTGGATGTTTCTTTCTTCGGAAACCCGGAGAGTGACGTGCGGTTCGATGTCACGGAGGCAAGTCGAGTGGCGAACCGAAAGGCCTTGAGACCGTGTCTCCTCGCTCGCTCATGGGTGGCCCGTTCTGAGGCAATAGCTACGCCTGATGGCGCGTCCCCGGAAGTGGGGGCAACGTGGACATCGACCCGAACGTCCGATGGATTAGCAGTGCACCGACAAGCGCTGGGCAACCCCGTACGGTACACCGTACAGTGGCACAGTCCACTCAGACTCAGAAAGTCAGACTGGACTCCTGACAGGGTCCTAAATATGGGACGCGGGTCTGATGTAGATGCCGTCGAGTTGAGCATCACTCGTAGAGCGGTGATGACCAGGACCGATATATATATATCGTGCTAAATTATCGCAAGCGGTAATTGTAGCTCGGAAGATGTAGCGCGATGGACGTGGGCTGAGATCTGTCCGGGCGGCTGTTGGGAGCACGGATGGATGATGCGGGCGTCGCGATGAGGGACCTTGATCTGATGATAACTTGTATGTGTAGATCATCGCGCGATCGGTGGAGCAATTGGCGGGGACGTCTACCTCTCCTTTCTTGTTTTTCCCTACAAGGGTTTTTTGCTGAGGGGTGGGTGGGTTTTTATTGCACTATCGGAAGTCCCTGTATTGACACGCGACGACGGCTGAAGTGGGCCGCCGCTAGGTAATGTATTGCACATAGTAGCACATACGTGTACCTAGTTTACCTGCACCAGTGCAGAAGCGGCGTGTCGGCTGTATAACAGCTCACGGGGGCCGTGGATGCACTGTGTGCGCCAAGCCGTGCGTATTGACGTGCGGTGCGGCAACCGGTTGTTCCGCTATTCTACCTACCTACCTTAGTATTTCTCTCTTTCTCCCGTGGCAACACAAAATCCTACATGGATCGCATGACACGCACGATGACAGAACACATATCCTACTCTGCCGAAGAACTCGTATGCCCTCAAATCGTCCTCGTGCTCAGGATGCTACACACTCCATCGTTCGCCTCGGCTCACCGACACCCGTGCCGACACCCCTCATGAGTGCAAACGCGTGCGACGGCCCTACAGCTTTGAGATCCTAGTGATTTTGTACGCAGTGTGCACCCGCGCTGCGTCAACCACAAGCTTAGCATGCCACAACAAACTTGGATGGCACGAATAAGGGCCACGATCCGCGAAGTACTGGTATCATGATGTATACTCGTCCCAACTCTACGCGCGTGTTCACATAAAAAGTCCGGAGGTTGCCTATCTGAATGGGACATCAGGAAACACACCCTCTGGGAATTAGTATCATAAAGGGGGGGGATGTCAAGTAATTACTGGACTATCCATGCAGATAAAGCCATTTTGGGGCCTTTTACAGTATATAGGAACATATAGGAGCTAATAGGAGCACATAAGTACAAAAATGAGGATATCTGGAAGGTCCCCCTGAGCATTTGTCACAAAATGTTCACAAATATGTGGAAATTTATGAACTTTTTGGGCATATTTTGGTGATTTGTAACATCAATCATCTCTTCAATATGATATATTTTGGTTCAAATAACACCAGAAACCTCCAGACTTCATGTCACATCTTGTTAGATGTCTTCAGAATTTGGTCATGTGTACTATCCATTCATCAGGTATTATAATTACATTGTGCAGGAATCTAGTATACATATGT
>NW_006767434.1:1026316-1036872 GCF_000264995.1 Punctularia strigosozonata HHB-11173 SS5
AGGCAAACGGCAGGGGCGAAGCTGGGGGTGGCAGGACGGGCACTCCGAGTGCTCGGGGCGGGGTGCGACGACGGGCGTGGGGGAGAACGCTACGCCGAGTGCGACCGCATTGGCGGCTCGCACTCGGGGATGGGCAGACGGCAGAGGTGGGAGCTGCACCGAGCGAGACCGCGTTGGCGGCTCTCCCTCGGACAGGGGCAGCGGGTGGAAGCTGAGGACGGCGGAGCGGGCACTGCAAGTGTCGGAGCGAGATGCGACGGCGGAGACTTGCGAGACGTGCGCACTTGCAAGCGCGGTGCCAGGCGCACTCTTGCCAGCGCGGATGGTCGTCACGTGATGGGCTCATTCGCGTTGAATCTCCTAAGTCCGTGTTGGCTACTGTATCTCTATGTCATAGCAATCCCAAAGTATATAGAGATACATTTCAGTTCATGAGGCTGTCAATAGTAAATGAATAGGACATTAGAGAGATTAACCACATGAGACTAAACCATTATAATAGTGTTTCCTAGCCATCACCTCAGTGATCTACAGGGTACATAACTATGTTGTTGGCTACAGAGATATCTGGCTTTTCAGATGTACATGCAGGATGTGTATATAAGCTAGGGGTAGATGGGATGAGCTGATATCACAGAGGGAGCCATGCAAGGATGAGGTGTCAGCAGTCAAGTACCAAACCCCAACTCCAATACTCACACCTAGATATAGTCTCTAACTTCTCCTTGTACATGGACCAGCGCTAATATGATTGACACTGCAACAACCTTCTATGTCAATGGTTTCAAGCCCCCTTGTACCTACTCTCTAAATGGTCAGTCATCTGGCATGATTTAACAGTTTTATGTGATTTTTTGGCCTTTTTGTGAAATTTTAATAGAATATAGTCATATTATGAACTATGTATTCCTATATGTAGAAATTTGCCAGAGGGGGCATTTCCTGATGGACTACGTCACTACGGTGACAAACACGCGAGACTCGTTGCATCCGCTCCCGCGAAGGCGATTACGGCGAACGTTCTATGTAACCCTTCTGTCACACTGCCCACCGACCCAATGCCTGTATCAAAACACCACCGTCTCTGAAACGTATGACGAGCCTCGCGGTAGCGATCGAAATGCCCCAGCGTTGCCTGCGGCGGCATGTGCGCGTCAGCGTCTTTTGTCCGTCAACGTTGCCCCATGGGCCCGCGCCTCGATCCCCTAAGCATTAACGATGAATTCGAAGTGCTACGACTGGTGACGCTACGCAGGATAGCGCTGCGTTGACTTCCTGTTGCGCCAGACTAGCGTCCTCCTCACTGCTCATGCGCGCATCTCCAAAGATAGATCTTAGGCGGTTCGTTTCTTCCTCACATCCTGGGGACCCCTGCCGACGATGGATGGCGGCGTCAAGTGTCACCGCCGGATCACAGCGCAACTTACTACTGTCCCCTGCCTTACCCTTTCGAGGGAATGTCTGTCGTCTGCAGATACAGGGGTCGGGCTGGCCTCTACTCTAATCCTGTCCGTACACGTGAACGACACGAGGTTAGCTTCTTGGCGCCCACATCATCTCCGTATTGCCGCCCCTCATCGATCCTCTCCCTCCCTCCCTCTCTCTCTCTCTCATACTGGCTAGCGGCTTCAGGTAGCACAAGCAGGTATTCATCTTACGACGCCTTCAATTTTCGGATGAGATGGAATCGGATGCGACGTGAGTGGGGGACCTGAGCTGATCCGAGCAACGTATTGACGTTACCAGTCCCGCTGAAACGGTTCAGATCGGTGCGTTTCATTGTAATCTGTGTTGTGTTGAGGACGTAGGTTAATGTCCATTGGTAACGTAGATCTTGACGAAGAGACTTGGGCTGTGTTGCTCCAAACACCTATACCCCAAGAACCCGCCGTACAGTTGCTCCCGACCAAACCTAGCATACACGCTGCCAATGCATCAACTCTCATCGACTACCTTCACCACGTTCGTAGCTATGTTCCGTTCCCAAAATCATAATCATAACTCTGCCCCTCGTAGGTCATGATGTTCTTCAGCTCTGGAGAATACCGAAGTGATGCCACCCGCAAAGCCATCAGTCGCCTCATACTGAGGCTAGTGCAGCAAACGAACATGCTTCCTTCGGGGCTTTTCGTCAATGGCGTCCAATTGTATTCTCGGGATGCCGTCGATGCCGGGGGTTTTGGGGATATATTCCAAGGGTCATACCATGGACAAGAGGTCGCATTAAAACGTTTCCGCATCTTTTCCCGCGACCGCGTGATCATCCACCGGGTATGTCAGCAAAGTCCACACGACTATGAAGCTAATGAACCGTATCAACAGAGAATTTACCGCGAGCTTCTCCTGTGGCAAACCTTGAACCACCCCAACGTATTGCCGTTCATAGGTGTTGATGCGTCATCGTTCGAGAGCATGATTTGTGCGGTTTCCCCTTGGATGCATGGCGGAAGTTTGTCAAATTATAGGGCACGATTCGAACCCACCCCATCGGATATCAATGCTCTGGTACGTCATTCATGCACCACATGTGGCAGTGTGGCGTTTTCTTATAGTATTCTGTAGCTATTAGAAGCTGCGCTCGGCATGGACTACCTGCACTCCTTGTCAATAGTTCACGGAGACCTCCGATGTGTACGTCCCAATACGGCTATCCTGATGTCATGACCTAAAGCACGACCAGACCAATATTCTCGTAGACAGGGACGGTCATGCTAAGCTCGCCGATTTCGGCCTGTCAGTGATCATCATCGGCGAAATGGGTACTGCCACCACAAGCAATGGCTCCTATCGCTGGGCTGCACCTGAACTGTTCGCTACGGGAGATGTTCACAGGACTGTGCAAAGTGATGTCTACGCGTTTGGTTGCGTCTGTCTGGAGGTTCGCAATTCACGTCTACCAGATTTTCAGGTGATAAACAATACTTCTCTCTCAGGCGCATACTGGATTGCCCCCATTTGCCGAGATTGCTAATGAATTCAAGGTTGTTCTACAATTAACGAGTGGCGCCCGACCTTGTAGGCCGGATTACAATCAAAGCCGTCTAGTCTCGGAGCACTTGTGGACGCTTGTGGAACGTTGCTGGAACGTCAAAGCCGACCTCCGCCCAGCTTCCGTCGTGGTCGTCGAAGAGTTGCGGCATATACTGGTATCCAGCATAGAGCTTGAAGACGGTGCCTCAGTCACGACTGTTTCACGGGTTGGTCCCATGTCCCACCAATCCTCCTTCAGGTCCAGCCCATCCCTTACCACAACCTTTTCCGCGTCACAGAAACACCTCGAACAGTTCAACGACACCACTGCTTCCAATGAAGCCGTCGATCCCCATAACCTCATCCCCACGATGCAACCTGACACAGAAGCGGAGAACAGGCATTTCAATTGGCCAGATTCGGAAGGACAGATCGCTAACCGCCAGGACATGCAGCCAGCGGATGCTGTAGCCCTGCTGGCCGAGCTGCGGCACATGGGTATGTGGCCGTATACTGTCGGTAAATCTCCTCACGACTTTGCGGTAGTTTTTCAAATCGGGCACAAGACGTCTGATATGCTCGTAGCTCTGTGTTCCGCTGTCCCGGAGTTGACTGCGTCTCTCGTCGTCGATCTTTTTGTTCTTCACTCCGGTAATGCCCGCTCGCTTCTTGAAAACTTTATGGAGGAACTCCTGAGAGTACGGTGCAGCCACCAAAATTCATACCCCAAACTAACCATGCCTTACAATCAACCTTCAGAGTTTCCGCACGACTACCACCGAGATGAAGCTCCCGGACTCGACACGCGACATTGTGTCCAGGGCGCTCGTCGAGTTGACTATACGCTTCGATACTTTTCCGCAGAGCCTTTTGATAACAGGCGTAAAATTCGATCTTGACAAGTGTCATGATACCGGATCGTTTTCGGACTCTTACAAGGGAACATACAAGGGATTGACAGTAGCGATTAAACGTATGCGTCACGGCATACTTGGTCAAAATCCGGTTAGATTGAAAAAGGCAAGTTCGAGCACCGTTGTCGCCGTTCGCCTCCCTTGATTACACCGCATGGTTTCCAATTAGCGCTTTTTTCGGGAGATTTTCGTGTGGCAATCTTTGTCACACGAGAATGTGCTACCATTCTTAGGCGTCGATCGTCAACTCTTCCCTGAAGAACTCTGCACGGTGTCTCCGTGGATGTCCAACGGAGATCTGTGTGAATACATACGCAATCACGCTCTGGATCCCTCGGTGGTCAACCAACTGGTGCGCTGTACTGTGCGCTCTGCATTGTGATTTCTGGCTCATACGACCCGTCAGCTGTTCGACTGTGCCACTGGCCTGCAATACTTACATTCTTGCGATGTCATACACGGTGATTTGCGTGCCGTGAGTACCGCCTCCTGGCCTCTGTGACCATGGCATAAAGCAAGAGCTTTTACCTCATCTCAGAGCAACGTGCTCATCGCGCCCAATGGGCGGGCGCTCCTGACGGACTTCAGCCTGTCACATGTTGTCGCGGAGGCGGGTGTGGTGCTCACCTCCGAGTCCGCGTACAGTTTTATTCGATGGAACGCACCGGAGTACTTCAGGGAGGGGGTTTTAGTTAAGACGAGCATGGGTGATGTATACTCGTTCGGGTGCGTATGCCTCGAGGTGAGTAAACTCTCGCTCGACTTTCATCAGTGGAAGCATGACTGGACTCGTCGTCAGGCGTACACGCTTAACCATCCCTTCCCGGAAACCCGAAACAAAGCACGGGTCTTATGGCTAGTTCTCCAGGGCGTGAAGCCGGGGAGCGATGTCAGGGACAATCCGGAGCGTTTTGGAATATCTGCCCAGCTTTGGTCCTTGATGGAGGAATGCTGGGACGCCGACCCCTCCCAGCGGCCCACCGCTGAAGACCTGGTGGAGTCACTGCGAGGCGTGACACGGTCTCCCCCCAAAGTTGGCGACGTCGAGGAGTCTGAAGGGGCAAACCAATCCTTACAAGATAGAACCCGCACATGATGTTGATACTGGAAGCCCTCGTTTGCACCTCGATCTTGACTGTGCTTGTAGAGCGGTGATGATCAAGAATGAGAATATATGTGCCATACCTTGTTCCGTATCAATGCAGTATCTTATCCACTCGGGAACCCTCGGGCGGGCTGTCTGTGACCTTCCCAACATATCCAGTCCGGGCACTTCTGCTTTTGCTGCATATATGCTACTCAGCCGCAGGGATAGATGCATTACAGGTATGTCGCCTGCATTCGCCGTGTCAATCGTCTAACTTGGTTTGGAATAGGTATTATACTGGGAATCTTCTGCGAATGCTCGGCTGCAAGGAACCGTCGTGAGCATGCGCGACTGTTTGTCGTTTTGTTGGCTCTACTGATCGTACGCCCATAGGTCGCGGACTGTATCACATTTCGCGCTCATCGTGCTCCTCGTGACACTGCAGCCAGTAGACTCGTTTCGGCTGGCTGGTGGTTGAGTATATGCAGTAGTGTACATGAGCTGCTATGTATGTATGTAGTAGTTTGGGAATAGAGTGATATCTAAGCAACGTTGCCAGATGGAGCGGAAGGGAGCTCTTAGTTCCATCTGACTGCGCACATCGGAGCGCTGGTAACATTCCTATCATCTCCCTTCCGCGCCGTCCAGCTCTGGCGGACTTTTGACCGGGCGCGTCGACGTTCTCAGTCATTTATCCGGATGGACTCTGGATTCCGGGTTCATATACATACGAGCCACTCTAATTATCGCTCGGAGATGTGGCGCAATGCCGTGCACGGAGATCTGTCCGGGCGGCTGTTGGCAACACTGGGATCCGGGGGGCGCGTGACGAGGGCTTGATCTGCTGATGTAGATCGTGCGCGGTTGGCTATAGTCGTCTATGGCGGTGAGACGTGGGGAGATGCGCTGAGACGCTCAGCAGCCATCGTAGATGCAGGCCGTCGAAAGAGGAGTCGCAGATGCCTGGGGACGAAAGGAGTCGCGGAGGACGAGTGGGGTCCGAGAAAGAGCACGGAAGAAGCGCTCAACGTGGGGCGTTCCTGATTTCATCAGTTCATCGGGTGGGCCCAGATCATACCACGTGCGGGCCGTCGGCGTCCGCGGTCGGCTCGGGCTGTCCAGTCGTCCCAGGGGCGGAGGACGACGATGGGAGGGCCGGCCGTATTTTGGTGATATTATCGCTGGAGGCGCTGCCTTATCTTCGTTACTCTGCGAGTAGCCGCACGCACCCGCTGGACGTTTACCTCCTTCGTTTTACCGTTCGCCGTCCCTTGCTGGTCGAGAGTTGTTGTAGAAGAAAGATCTGTGTCGCGTTCCGCTTGATGTGCTTTGCCTAGAGTCGCAACAGGATTCCCACGGAGCCGACGACGCCCAGCCAATCGCCCGCGGCCTTCGCCACCGTGCCTATTCACGGACGTCCCGTTGCCCTCTCCTTCCCTCCCAGCCCCTCGTCCTGCTCCTCCTCCCCCGCGCCCTCGCTCGCCAGGCCAGCGTCCCCCACCCCCACACTCGTTTGCACCACCCTCGACGTCGCCCGCCGTCCCTCTGCGGCTGCAGCCAGCAAAGGCGCCCTCGCGCGCCCTTAGCCAACCAACCCAAACTTTGCCATCACCACACCATCGACAGCGACAACAACGACAACCAGCAAAAAAAAAGCCAAAACATGCATCTCCACCACCTCGCGCTCCTCGTCGCGCTCCCCGCCCTCCTCGTCCTCCTCGTCTCGGCCGAGCACGCAGAACACGCCAGCGCGAATGCGTCCCACCGCGCGCTCAAGCGCCGCATGATGCGCGCGAACAAGCTCCTCGCCTCCGCGCAGGGCCGCGATCTCGGCGGCGCCCTGGGCGACATCGGGAACGCCGTGGGCGACATCGGGCAGGGCCTCGGTAACGCCATAGGCGACATCGGCGGTGAGCGTCGTCGTCGTCCTCCTCCTCTCTCCTCCTCACCTCACCTCCTTACCTCCACCTCCATCATGACTGCCCTCCACCCGAGATGATCACGCCCGCTTTTTTATTATACATTTTTCGGGACGCAAGTACTGACGACGTCCTTTGTGTGTGTTTTTGTTTTTTTCTTCAGATGGCATAGGCGCGATCTTCAACCCGTCCGACTCGGCCTCGGCCTCCTCAAGCGCCTCGACGGACTCCGCGTCGGCCTCGTCTTCCGCGTCCGCGTCCGCGTCCTCCACGTCTTCAGCCTCGGATGGTACGACCACTTCCCCCTCCCTCTCCTCTTCCCTTTCCTCTGTGTTGTCTTCTTCGTCATCGTCGACGGCGTCTGTGGCCTCTGGCTCTGCGTCCACTTCGAGCGGTGCTTCCGCTACCGGTGTTTCTTCTACTCCTTCTGGGGACTCGAGCTCCGTCGTTTCTTCTGCGACCTCTGCCGAGGATTCGGGCTCCGTGACAGCGCCTTCTTCTTCGGCCACCTCTTCCGCGAGCGCCAGCTCTATAACGGCATCTTCATCGGCCACCTCTTCCGAGGATTCCGGCTCTATAACAGCTTCTTCTTCAGCGACCTCTTTCGAGAGTGCCAGCTCTATAACAGCTTCTTCTTCAGCGACCTCTACCGAGGATTCCAGCTCTATATCATCTTCTTCAGCGACCTCTACCGAGGAATCTAGCTTCACAACTAATCCTGCGACCTCATCCTCCCGCGAGGGATCCAGCGCTTCCACCTTCACTTCCGCGACCTCTCACGAGGCCCCGACGTCTTCCGTCGATCCTTCCTCTTCTTCTGCCTCATCCGAGGCCTCGTCTCCTCCTTCTCCTACTCCTACCCCTGATCCAACCAGTGCTGACGCGTCTTCTTCTTCCCCTTCTGCTTCCATCACCTCCTCCTCCCCGGCATCGACCTCTGCGTCTGCGGCGGATCCAGGTTCCTCGGCCTCCTCGTCTTCGGTCGCCGCGTCTTCGACCGCATCGGATGGTAGTACCTCTTCTTTCTCCTCCTCCTCCGCGGAGGTGTCCGGTTCCACGAGTGCTGACCCGACGTCTTCTCCCCCTTCTTCTGCTTCTCCCTCCCCGACCACCTCGGCGGATCCAGGTTCCTCCTCCTCCTCCTCCTCCGCCTCCGCCTCCTCGTCGGCGTCAGACTCGGCGACCGCAACCGCGACGGACGGTACGAGCTCGGCCCCGGCGCCTTCTTCATCCTCCTCCGCCTCCTCGCCTGTCTCTGACGCGACCCCTTCTTCTTCTTCTTCTTCTTTTTCCCCGACGGATCCAGGTACGACGACCGCGGCTGCGTCCGCGACGGACACCTCCACGGACGCGACCGTGACGGTCATCACCGGCACCTCGACCTTCACCGACACCTCGTCGCCCACCGATTCGGCCTCGTCCACGCCTACCGATTCGGCCTCGTCCACGCCCACGTCCACGGACGCGACGAGCAGCGGTCTCGGCATCTCGCTCTCGCTTCCGACGATCTCGCTCCCGACGATCTCGCTCCCGACGATCATCCCCTCGTTGACGGGCACGGCCAGCTCGAGCGCCGCGACCGACTCGTCCAGCTCGGCCGTCACCTCCGCCGCCTCCTTGACCGGCACGGACTCGACCGTCGTCGTCACCGTCAGCTCGACCGTCACCGACACCGACACCGGCTCGTCCTCGCCCACCAGCGTCAGCTCAAGCAGCAGCTCAAGCAGCAGCGGGATCTCGCTCCCGATCTCCGTTCCGGGCCTGTCCACGTCCATCTCGATCTCGATCCCGACGTCCCTCTCCATCTCGGACCCGTTCTCGATCTCGACCTCGGCCACGGACTCGGTCTCGGTCAGCGTGTCGAGCGTGCCGACGAGCATCTCCGGCGTGTCGACCGACATACCGACGACGGTCAGCGTGAGCGTCACGCTCTCGGGTTCCCAGAGCAGCGGCTCGACGTCCGTCTCCGCGTCCGTCACCGGCTCGGTCTCGGGCACCGACAGCGTCACGTCGTCGACTGCGAGCGGCTCCGACAGCGTCACGTCCTCGACCGTGAGCGGCTCCGACTCGGTCACGACCACCGTCTCCGGCTCCGACTCGATCACGACCTCGACGGGCAGCGCGGGCGTGACCACGATCACCAGCGGCTCGGAGACGCTCACGAGCACGAGCACGGTCAGCGGCTCCAACTCGGCCTCGGTCTCCGTCTCCGTCACCGACTCGGGCATCTCATCCTCCGTGACCGCGTCCGGCTCGACTTCGTCCACCGTCTCGATCGTCTTCCCGAGCGGCACCTCGTCCAGCGCGAGCGGCTCGGCCTCGATCTCGGGCTCGTCCTCCGTCTCCGGCTCGGACTCGCTCACCTCGTCCGGCGCGTCGGCCTCCGCCACGTCCTCGTCGTCCTCGTCCTCGGTCGAGACCGCGATCGCGTCCCAGTTCTCCTTCCTCACCGACACCTCCTCGCTCGTCCTCCAGTCCGTCCCGACGACGTCCTCGGCCGCGAGCACGCAGACCGACCCGGACGCGGCGCCGACGACGTCCTCCGTGTTCTCGTCCGTGCCCGCGACGGCGACGGTCTCGTCCGTCCCGCTCCCGAGCGGGCTCCCCGCGCGCATCGTCGCGGGCGACATCGACTTTACGGAGAAGCAGCTCGCGGGCAAGACGTTCATCAGCCTGCTGTTTGGACCCGGGTTGAGCTGGAATTGGGTCGCGAACCACGCGGACACGAGCGGCCAGATCTTGGCGTATACGCCGTTGGTGTTGCAGAACGCGCTTGGGCTCACGTGTACGTGCATCTCTCTTTTTATTATTATCAATTACCCTCTCCGTGGTACGAATGTGTGGCTGACGTCGGCCTCGTGTTTTCAGCGGACCAGATCCTCGAGTACGCGCTACAGGTCTACGTCCCGGCCTCGTACCAGTCCACGGCGGACGTCGATAAGCTGTTGACCATGTTCCTCGCGTACATCCCTAGCGACTCGGTCGACGACCTCGCGTCGCAGATCAAGGTCAAGACGAGCGCATTCTATACCGGCTCCACCGGCGTCGCGCAGCAGATCGCCACCCAGGTCGACAGCAGCTTCAGCGTCATGTCCGTCTCGGACCCGAACGCGGGCTCGGAGGGGAGCTCGTCGAGCTCCGGGACGTCGAGCTCCTCCGCGGACGACAAGGCGGGCGCGAGCAGCAGCAGCAGCAAGCGCCAGGACGCGATCATCGGCGTCGTGTCGTCCCTCGGCGGCGTCACGCTCATCGTGCTCGCCCTGCTCGTGTTCCGCTCGCTCAAGCGCCGCCGCGAGCTCGCGCACCAGCAGCTCGGCGAGGAGCCGTCGGACACGTACGTCGGCGCGCGCCCGGAGGGTCAGGAGTTTGATCGCGATTCGGTTGGCGGGCAGCGCAGGCGGTCGTTCTACTTTGCGGAAGACTCGCTCAGGGGATTCGACGGGCAGCATTCGCCGCAGGCGGGCAGCGCGAGCCCGGGCGGGATGCGCCAGCGGATGGGCGCCGGCGCGGTGTCGGCGCCGATCTTGAGGGAGAACACGATGAACTTCTGAGCCCCGATTGATCCCTCGCTCACGACCCCCCCCCCCCCCTGCGATGACCAGACACGAATGACCACCCCGACCCGGAAGCAAAGAAAGGAATACTGTCTCTCTCTCTGTACGACGA
>NW_006767434.1:1037169-1050478 GCF_000264995.1 Punctularia strigosozonata HHB-11173 SS5
TTTCCCCCCCCCCCCCCCCCCCCCCCCCCCCCCTTGCGATGACCAGACACGAATGACCACCCCGACCCGGAAGCAAAGAAAGGAATACTGTCTCTCTCTCTGTACGACGACCGACGATTGACGACCGACCGACGGCATGGGCGTACCGGACCTCAACCTCGGATGATGCATCGATACCCCTCCACCCCACCGCGCCGGCTTCGCGTCTACCAACACCTCGTCCCGTCGTCTTCTTCGCGAGACGGGTCGGGTGGATCGCACACCTCGTCGGTGTGTTCCCTACCTTTTGATGTTTCACGTTCCCATCCTCTTTTTCACTGTGTTGTGTCTTTTTGGTGATTCGGTGCGGCCTTGCGGGATAGTGCTCTATCATTACTCTTAGTTCTTCCCTCGTCTATATCGAAACCCCTCTCCCTCGTCTATATACCTATTTATTATCTTCATTCCCCCGTCAAACGGATGTAATGCGTCGTCGCCGTCTCTTGAAAGTCCCTTTGTTCGTCCGTGACTGATTTTTTGAGGCTTCGCTGTCACCATCTCCCCCTGGAGGACTGTCAATTCTTTTAGCACACATCCGAACGTTTTTTAGCATATATGCATCATGCAAGCTCCGTCAATGTGTGTTCACGTCGCTGCGAACTGAGATGGGTTGACTAGTTGACTGAGCGTACGCGCCATGCATATGCATGCTCGTCGACGTTCACGCGTGCGAACGCTCCAAGGAAGGAGGGCTCGTCCTTGCTCCCGCTTGAATCCGAGCTTTCGGAATCTCCTCAAATCTCCCATTGTGCCCTCGCTTTGGGAGATCTTCGCTTCTCGTCAACCACGATATGCGCGATCGCCCACGCCGCAAGATTAGACGACCGAATCTAGCAGAATCTGCTCACGAGCCTTGGCCATGAGGCTAGTGGCAATATTGCGGCAGCGACGGCTCCGCATTCCATGCTCTCGGAGAAACGTGTTAGCTCTGTCCATTTATATTCGAGAAACGTTGCAGATGGACGATGTACCCCCCCTTGGTATCGCGATATGTCCAGGACGACAAGCGTGCGCGGTGCTTTGGACCCGGTCTCCAGCGAAGATGATGAGATCGTCGAGGTCGTGCCGTCTATCCCGCTCGATATCCTGATCCCTTCGGTTTACTGGCATACGTGGAAGGAATTCTATCACAGCAAGAAGACCGTGGCGCGCGATAAACTCGCAGCTCTGGCCGGTCCTTTGCCTGATGCCCCGCCTCCGCTGCTGCCTGCCGACTGGGACCTCGTATCCGGTGTGCCGGGCACGGAGTCCGCTACGACACTTGAACCGGAGATACTGGACCTCAGGAGCTCGCTCACTCTGCAGCCGCACGAACGCTATGAGATGATCGCTCCTTCTAACGTGAACATCGCTTGGCGGCCGCTGGAACTCGATTACTCGACGACGCTCGCGTTCATCCCGTACGCAGATGATCCCGACTTCGAGCAAGAAGCATACGTTTCTGTCTTCCCGAAACTACTTTGGATGGACGATATGATAGATCCCGATCGTAAGCACCGCCGCTCGGGGACTACCTGACCCTTCCCCGAATTGGTCGCTGACGATCCTCGGGCGCCATGACGGTACTCACCCTAGACGAAATCATTCAGTACGAGACGCTACGGCGGCTCGTGCTTCGACATAGGCTGAGTATGGACACAGTGGACGAGGCGGGGATTCTGCCGCCTCTCCGGAGCAACGCGGAAGGCGGTCTCTTATGGGATGTATCGCAACGGTCAGCTCCGTGCTGTCCTCGAGGCAGCGCTGTTGATGTATCTACAGCGACCTGCTACCGTGGCCAGGCGATCCCGTGTTTCCGGACGCGCCACTTCCCGCGCGCACATACTTCCCGGATGCCATGGATCTCCCTGGCAGGACGGAATGGCTGCGTCGCCACTTTTGTCCGAACTTGAACTGCCTTCAATTTCGGTGCTTGACGCACGGTACGCCTCAACTCCGTTGGACTGATGTTGAACGTTGACACGAATCCGCATTTTGATCGTAGTCGACACCGGCTTCGACCCACGCGTCAAGAAGCCGACGATAACAAATGCAATGTGGCTCGAACGTGCCCCGGATATGGAGTCCTGCGGTTCAGAGTGCTTTGCTCTGAGAACGTTTGACCCTGAAACCATGGCAGTATGTGTATCCCGCTATACGAAGATGCGTACTTGCATAACGCAAAGCCGTGCTGTAGCAAACGCTTGAATGGGAGGAAAGTGCTGAAGAAAGCCTCGAGTTGCTTCTGCGGCAAGAACCTGATGCCACACCATGCAATCTCTCCCTGCTTTTGAGGCAACCATGCAACGAAGTGTTCTATCAGCGCACAAGGATTTACCCAGACGATCACATCCTTGCTGGCATGGAGGATGGTTTGTTGGTCGATGGTCGTACGTCCCAAGAGGCTGAACAAGAAAGACGTGAAGCAAGGGAGAGGAGGGAGAAGGATGTCTTGCGTAATCGTGAGCCGTTTGTGTACTTGTTCCGGTCACGGACCTCATTGGTTTGCATGGCCTACAGGTGGACGCACGAATCAAATGTACGGACCGGTGGATGTCGTTCGAGCGTATCCTTGGAGTAATGAATCGCGTTTTAGTGGCAAAACTGGCACATTGGTGATGTGCAATCACCCCGGACTCCGCTGCAAAGATGACGCCCAGGAGATCATTTGTCAGTGCGTACTCGAGGGGGTGCATTGCGGAAGTCGATGCGCTTGTGACGAGATGTGTGAGTACACGCTGCGACTTCTGAGCTCGCGTGCACGTTCACTACTTTATAAACAGGCAACCGACGATGGCTTGATGTGCAGACAACGGACGAGGTGCAGATGGTACGAGAGACCATGTATGCGCCCCTCTACCTTCCGCCCGACAGCGTCTGAGACATGGGCGTATCTGCTAATGACTCACAGTGAAGCACGATGCGAGCACGAAGGACTATGCAGCATCGAGAACAATTGTCAATGTGCGCTCGCTTCTATACACTGCCAGCGAAGCTGTTACTGCAATGGACACAACTGTCAGTACTTCCGCCGATGGTCTGGCGCCCGGACTTAAGATGTACATGCTTTGCATAGGTGGAAGGAGGTGGAAGGGCTGTACATGTAGGCGAAAGGGCAAAGAAAATGGCAAAGACACGCAGCTGCCATGCGAGCACAATAGCTCCTGCCCCTGTGACAAAGCGGGCATGGAATGTGACCCAGAGGTGTGCAAGTCCTGCGATAGTGGGTACGTGACATCAACCTTGCCACGGCTCTCACTATATCTCATTGCCGTCAAGCGGAAAACGTCTGTGTCGTCTCTTGACATATGGTACTTAGGATATTGGGAGCTAAGGCCCGATTCAGATAGGGGCAGACATTGCCAAAATTCAAACATCCAACGGCAGATACAAGAGGTTCGTCTCCCGCTTTGGGTATACGTGTATGGCCGCATCAGTTCATACTGTTCTTGGCATAGCCGCTATGCATCAAACCTGGCTTATATGGCTTGGGTGCATTCAGCACTTCAGCAATCCCTAAAGGAAGATTCCTCGGGGGTACGCCTCTCTTCGCAAACGTTAGCCGACTCCTGCTGAGTGTCAGCTGCTTGTAACCAGAATACACAGGCGACCTCGCGAACCCCGCCGAGCAGGAGGAAGCTGCGGAGTGAGTTATCCTTTTTCGGCACATGATCTCGAGTCGGGCGATGTCAGCCATTGCGCCGATCCTTTAACTCATCTTATTCAGAATCCTCGAGAAATATGGGATGAACTACAAATTTTCACTCACGGAAGACCGGCATACAGTGGATGCCGCTACGGTAGGCAACGAGACGCGCTTCCTCAACCATCGTTCGAAAAATCCGGACGTTGTCGCGCGAAGTATGTTGAACATATTTTATCGTTTTGTGTCAAAAGCCATTGACCGGGTTATATAGTCGTGCTCGTCAATAATGTTCTTCGTATAGGCTTCTTTGCAGGTACGTACTCTGATTAAATTTGGACCAAGTAGCTGATGGTGTGTATGCTAGAGAGAAATATCAAAGCGGGGAAGGAGCTTTTCCTCGATTATGGCGAGGGGTTTTTCAAACATTACCACCCGGGTTAAGATAGCAAGATATCTAGAGATGGAGATGCTGAATTTGAGGAAGACAGCGAAGCTGATGAATTGTGTGGTTAGTCGCCGGTATGAGGGGACCTCGGTGACAAACAGACAAAAGAAAAAGTCATCTTAGTGGACAGAGAGTTCGTCGGATTGTGTACGTACGCTTACAGACGATTGAGATACTGTACGCTCTCAACTACGATATTTCAACGCACTGTTGGTGCGGCTTGTTCGCGTCTGCAAGCTGCCTTGGGCAATCGAGGGACTACAGGTTCCTGGGAGAACACGCGAATGTCTGGCACGGAAGGCTCCGCATTTTCTTCGGCGTCGGGAAGAAGGATCGCTGCGTCGGTTCTAACCAGTATTGCGATGCGACTATCTAGCAAGATCGCTGTCGACGTTGACAAACGGACAGCCTGACTGATTCGCAGTACGCTACTTTCGCCACGAAATCCTGGAGTCAACGAGTAATTAATGTGTCGATGCACTGTGTACAATCTCAAGCCGAAGAATAATCCTGGAGTGAGCTACGTTCTACCCCAGTCCGAGCGTAATGTCTATAAACTATGGCGCGTATGACCGTAACCTCTTATTAGTAACCCATCCTATCATACTTGTCCGGACGACCATTGAGATGCGTCAGCCTGGTGCCGTTGATCGTCATCGTATACCGTGGCTCCCCTTTCATCGTCGCCAGCACGCCGTTGCCAGTGAGCATCGAAGTCAATCCGATATCTGTCATCGAGCCGCCAGCGGCATCCATGATACTGCGCGCGTCGTAGTCAAAGTTTTCTGGACCGAGAGCGGCGCGCTTGCGTTCCGCAAGTTGCTTGAGTGAGTCAAGCGAATACACCGTCTTTGAAGAGCCCGCAAAGGCTTGATGCGGGAGACTCAGTATCTCCTTGGGCGTCAAGCCGAAAGATCTCTGCGCGTCGCTCTTGAATAGAACCTGCATTCATGGTCAGGACGGCCGCAACTCGATGACCGTGGCATACCGACCTTCGTGCCGATGGCGTAGGTGACTCTGCGACCTTCCGACGCGAGACCCTCCTCCCATACTTTCTTCTTCTCGCGCATCTCCTTGCGAGTCGCGGCAAGAAGCTTTTTCTCTTCCTTTTCTTCGGGCGTCAGAACGACTTTGACTCGCGGCTTCTTCAACTTGACGGGAGCGGCTTCTTCACGAGCGTATGCGCACATGGGGCGACGACCATAGCGGGGCATGATGGGTGAATGGTATGTGTTTCGAGGGGAGGCTCTCGGGGAGCTGACTCAGCTGAGGGTGTAGTCAATGATGAAGACACGCGTGAATTAGAGAAAAGTCCTGACGAAGCGCTTATAAGCGGCACAACGCGCCGACGCCCGTCACGACGCGACGGCGCAGTAGCAAAAACGCGTGACGTCGCGCGATTCTCCGATTCTCGGAGTGACGTGACGGTTCCCATTCATCCCCTTTGAACGCAAACTTTGCTTTGAGCGACCGTTGCGCTAAACCATATCGGATACACAGCACTGTCCAAATACTCGTGCTGCTCTCTTGCCTGTGCTTCCGATTCGGACTACTTTGCCAAGGAACTCGAGGTATTGAGAGCAATGAGAGTGCTGAAATCGTTTTCAAATGCTGACCATCGCGAGAGCGCGTTCTGCACGGCCATGATTTGTTCGTCCTTGCCGGCAAAGTATGGCGAGGACTCAAAATCATTCGAGCTGAGAATTGCTGGCATGCTCCCCACCCATGCAGGTCACTTCATGCTCACTCGCTCGGCTAAACAAGGCTCCCACATCACCGCTCAACGAGCCACCGAACATTGAGGATGATCGCTCGTTCGTATTTCATCGTCGACTACGAACTTCGATTGTGCACGTAGTATGTCGTTTTGTCTTATTTCTGCATGTTTTGATTGACGAACAAGCATCCACGGATCTACAGGTTCCCCTTCAAATAATCCGCAGGAGTGAATACGCATTCACCTCGACACCAAGGGTTAAGCGAGAGGTGAGACACCATGGCCGCGGTGGTCATGCGCCACAAAGCAGGGCCTGAACCACGCATGGTCGAGGAGGGCACCTTTCCTCGCTCGCCCACCGACACCTCGCTCGCCCACCGACACTCCGCTCGCCCACCGACACGAGGGCGTGGCAGATACCCTTGCTCGCCCACCGACACACCCCGGCCATGCCTTCAACGAGGGCTATAAATCCCTCACCATAAGGCTGGGTAGATGCATCCCAACCAGCCTTCACACTTCGAGTCGTAAGTCCTCTCGATTAATTCCTGAGGATCAACTCTTACGGGCTCTTCCCAGACGACTCCAGCCTCACGTACCAAAGCCAGATAAATCCCGATCCCCTTCCTTCCACTTGTAAAGTAAGTTCCGTTGACCGACC
The DNA here is from genome assembly GCF_000264995.1 of Punctularia strigosozonata HHB-11173 SS5. NCBI lineage: Eukaryota > Fungi > Basidiomycota > Agaricomycetes > Corticiales > Punctulariaceae > Punctularia > Punctularia strigosozonata. The sequence goes on from NW_006767434.1 coordinate 1,043,657, forward strand.
GTCTTGAAGGTGCTTCTGATGACGCTTCCGTTTCCTAGAATGTCCAACTCTAGAGAATCCTTGCACGCAATGGCGGAGAGATTTCAGGACGACAACTCCCTGAAGAAGGTTTTCATTCAAGGGGCGCTCCGCAACAAGGACTTCGCGAACGCGGACGTAGACAGACACGTTCACTTATTCTGGTTCAACGAGGACACTCCCGAAATAACCGTTATCGAAATCTTGCATCTGAGCGGTTCATGGGGCTCGCTTCAGTTCGAGCACGCAAAGCGAAGCCGCCGCGCTGACTTTGATGTGGTCAACGAGACGTACCTGCTCGGATACTTTACTCGTGCCCAGCGCGACCAGATCTGCAAGCTTGCGAAGGACGTCCAGTACAACCCAAAGTCACACGTGAACGGGTGCCGGGTTTGGATGCGCGACTTGCTCGACGCCATGATGAAAGATGCTCTCGTCAAAGCGAGCCCCCTGGCCATCGAGCACATCACCAGCAGCACTAGGATCCCTCTGCCGTTCCGTCGGCCAGAACCCCAACGCGCCAACTAGGTTGCAGTAAGTCGCTTCGTGGCCTACCATTTCGCCCATCTGACCTCGCCTTCAGGTATTCACCTCGTAGGCATGTACCTGGTGTCGTGCCTCAGTCGGACTAGATCTATCCCAAATGCCCTCCTATTGTGGAAATGTTGCTATAATTGTACTCTCATCGCTAATATGTATCTGCATGTGCTCAGGTGTTTCCTGCAGTAAAACACGACTCCGCAGTTGTAGAGGTGACAGACATTTCCAGAGCGAATTCCTTTTGTGTCGTTCAGGTACAGCAATCGCATTTTCCTGGACTAAGGCCTTGAAGGCATGACATGCATTCAGACATCCCAGAGTAGATGCTATCCTAGCTATCGTCTCCAGTCGGTGCGGACAACGTCTGAGACAAAGTTGTCGTCATGGAGCACCCGTTGAATTACGGAGAGGATTTCCAGAAGAAGCATGCCCGTGTTCAAAAGGATGCACCCTAGTCTAAGATGAAACTCGATGGAGCAGTTGACGAGGAACAGAGGAGAAGATGTTTATGGTAACCGTCATGAACCGTTACCGGTGGAGAGCGCGTATCGAGCTAAAGCCGCTTCCAACCGCCCACCGGACTGCTCTGAGTTCATCCCAGCAACGGCAGCCTCTCCTCCCTATCCTCCCGCGCCGCACCGCCGACCTTGAACTTCGTGAGCTCCGGCACGGCCAAGTCGTCGTAAGGCGCCAGGTCGTCCACGCCCGCCCGCCTCAGGTCGTCCGCCGTGAGCCAGTAGCGCCTCGGCATGATCTTGCCCCCGAACGCGCCGTCGACGTGGTTCGCGCACAAGAGCGCGACCGCGATGTTGACGACGTGCAGCGGGACGAGCGCGAACGCGGCCGCCCACGCCGCGCCCAGCGCCCGCCGCTCGAACCGGAGCAGCGGGCCCTTGCACCCCGGGAGGCGGGTGCGCGCGAAGCACGACGCGCTCGGCGCGGCCTCGTGCAGCGGGCTGTGGTAGCCGCAGCACGCGAGCGATTCCTGGATGACGAGCCGCGCGAGGGGCGTGTACCACTCGCTCCAGGCGAGGTTGAGCTTGCGGTCGAGCGCGAAGGCGGCCCGTTTGTACGCGACGTAGCCGATCGTGAGGAGCGAGACGAAGGCGGGCCAGAGGAAGAGGGCGTAGAGCGCGAGGAGCGGGCGGGAGTGTAGGAGCGTGCCGCAGAACCCGACGACGGAGGAGAGGAGAAGGATGGCGGAGGAGAGGGCGAGGAGGGCGAGGATGTCTGGGTCGGTGTAGCGGAGGACGTCGGCGTGGGTCCAGGCTACGGAGGATACCAAGTTAGGAAGTGGAAGAGTCTGGATACCTAGGATCGCTCACAATCAAAACATGTTGCTAGAAAACAGAACAGCCCGACCATGCCGTACGCGAAGACCGACAGAGAAGAGAACAGGAGACACCATTTGGAGATGTTCCAGGGCTCGGCCTCCACATTCTGTTGGGCCCGTCGATGCCTCCGCGACGGAACGAACCACCGCCATGAGATCGTCGTCGGCGGACTGGGAGGGATCAAGCGGGCAGCTGGCCACTTCGAAGTGAGCTTGTACTTGATGTCCGGCGGAAGATGGGGCGCATAGTCGTCAGAAACAGGGTGTTTTTCAGGCATCCTAGACGGGTTTCTCTTCGTATCGTCGACGCGGGGATAGGTGCGGGTAGACCGGGTTCTCCTCTGCGACTCGTAATTCGGAGGAGGCGAGCGACTTGGAATCGTAGCTTCGTCTCTCAGGTAGTCGGGCGTGGGCAGTCGCGTCGGTTCCTTCTCGATCCCGTACGGATCACCGCCGACCGCTTCCCCTTCGTCCCATTTTCCAGAGCGCGCCGAGGCTCCCGTATTGCGCCGTGACAAGCTCGCCCAAAACGCCTCCTTGTTTTCCTCCCATGTCGGGGCCGACGACGACGACGGTCGGCTCTGCTGGCAGGGACACGGGCTCGCACAAGCCTCTTCTCGAGGAGACGCAGCAGGTTGGATTTGATAAGGCGCAGATGGATCCACCAGACGATCCGAGGCCCGAGGCAGATGGGTCGACCGTTTACGGGCGGACGAGTACGAGTTCAAAGCCGACGAGCTCGACGAAGGGTACCGATAGTCCATCGGGAACGCGAGCCGGAGAGCACACCACTTTGCATCGTAACACGGCGCTCAGACACACGTTCAACATTGTGCTTTGAGTTTGACGTGAGTGAAGAGCAGCCCAGTTGACGGACTCGAGCGGGGTCAAGTTCGCGGGCGTGACCTGATGGGGAAAATCCCCTGAACAGCGAGAACGCAGGGGCCGACGATTCGTGCAGGTCTGGAATGCACCTATGGCTCTACCGGTGTGGTATGCGAAGGAATATGCATGTACTCGGTCAAACAAGACAAAAGAAAAAGAAACGACAAACGGAGTCCACAAAAAAAAAGAGCGTGCGCGTATATGCTAGATATAGTGAGGGGATGCAAACCTGTCCACGATATAAGGTCCGTAGATGCGATTTTTATTATATAGAATACACTACTGTTTCTGCTCCGAACAAGGAAAAGAGGGACGAGCCGAGGTAGGAAGAACTCAAGGGGCCGATTGGGACAGCTCGACGGGACACGGCGCGTTGGTGACGCTCGTCGCGGAGACCTTTTTGCCGATGAGGCCGAAGATGTCCATCGTCAGCACGAGCTTGAACTTGAGGCCCGGCCGCTTGCCGTCGGTGTAGAACGCCTTGTTCCTGCACGCGTCGTACCAGGTCGTCCCTGTGCCCCCGCACGCGCCATCAGCACCATGAACACAAAACAAAGAAAAACACGAGGGGGAAGACAAAAAAAAGAGGGAGACTAACACGTCGTGTCCGAGTCGTTCACGGCGACGTACGTAAAGTTGAGCGGGAGGCTGACGTGCGTGAACGTCTTGGCCTTGTACGTCTGGTGCCCGATCTCGCCCGAGGCGACCTTGAAATTCGTGTCCGTGTCGAACACCTCCGCCTTCATGCTCGTCATCCGGAGCGGGAGGAAGTTGCTGCCGGTGTCGACCTGCATGTCCGCCGCGGAGGCGAAGGTGAAGTTGGCCGGGGAGCGGGAGAAGCGGGTCGGGATCGACTTGGCGAAGGAGCCGGTGGCGTTGACGAGCGGCGTGTCCGAGTTGAGCTGGAGCGAGGGCACGCGGGGGATCGTGAACGCGAGTATGATGCCGACGCTGACGAACGTTTCCTCGGTCAGCGATCGTTCGTCCTTCGACCCCGAGCGAGTAAAGCGCGCGCAAAATAAAATAAAATAAAAAACTCACGCGACGCAGACGCCGAACATGACGAACACGAGCGTCCGCCTCGTCATGAACTGCATGCCACAGCACCCGCGCTGGTCGCGGTTCCACTCCCTCCACTTCTGGAGCGCGCTCTCCTTCCGCTCCTTCTTCTTCCCCTTCTTCGTCATCTCCTGCAGCTCGCGCTTCGACCATTCGGGACCGAGCCCGGGCACGGTGACGAGTTCGACGTTGCCGTCGCCCGTGTTGATCCCGCCCTCGAGCTGCGCCGGGTGCGCGTAGTCGCCTTCGTACTTGGTGTCGGCGAGCGTCGGCGTGGCGGGTGACGGGGTCGGGATAGGGTGGTACCTGAACGAGGACGAAAGGGGGAGGTGATGATCAGTAAAACACGTTTCAGCTACAGTACGAAAGCAGGACAGAGCGCATATATGCGCACGTCCGCGCCGCGAGAGAAGCACAGAGATATCCAAGCATTGATCGCACACCACTCACCCAGCAGCAGTGGTCTGCCCGAACGCCTGGCTGTACCTCGGCCCCGCGTTGTTGAAATCCGCGTATACGTCCCATCCCTGGTCCGCGCCGAGATCGTCTTCCTCCTGCAAGCCTTTCACGGGCTGAGTCCTAGGCCCCTGGTCAAAATACGACGCCGGCCGATTCGCGTACCCCGCGCCCGCCGGCGGCGCCGCGACGTTGCCGGTGCCAAAAAAGGTAGAGGACGAGTCCCTCCGTGCGCGGTCCGGCTGCGGGTACGACGCGGGATACTCGACGTTGAGCGCATCGCCCGAGGTGCGTGGGCGGTTGTAGAACGAGGAGACGGCGGAGCGGCGGTCGGGCTCCATCGCTGGAGTTTTTTGGTCGGGTTGGTGGGGATAAGGCCGGAGACTGTAGCTGTAGCGCCTTGCTAGAGGTCGTCGGGATCGTCGTCGAGGAAAGGAGCGAGGGAGACTCGGTGCTCGTCGCTGTGAACGGCGATGAGGGATGTGTGAGAGGTCACACGGCGCTTCGAGACCGCGGTCGGTGGGCGCCTGATTTGGCAGGCCCCGTTCCGTCATCGGGCGCTTGCTACGAACGTTGACACTCTCTACCGAGTTTCGGTCCAATGACCCTGGACTGAATAAAGCCATCTCTTTACCATTTACGGTCTGATAAAGATTGATGGAGGGGCCATGCATTTGGCATTGGACGCTCCGAGTCGTCCAACGTACCCTCTACTCTCCTGAGACAACTCCCACTATCACTGAAACCTTTGTTACATACCCATGGGCGACGAAATTCTCATCGCCATACCCGCATCGACCCTCCGACGGCGCGAGGAAGAGGCCGCACGGCGCAAGCTCGAGCAGGGAGACGTGTCCGAACACAGACAGGGCGTCGCAAGAGCACGCTGCACCGGCTGCGGGACTGAGCTGCGGGACGAAGACGCAGGGACCGGGTTCGGCGAGAACGTGCTGGACACGAGCTGCCGCGATTGCGGGTACCGAACATGTTTGGCGTGCACGGGGCAACGCCGCCGAGGCGGGCCCTCCTCTCCCATATTTTTCAACAACGGGCGATGCTCAGATGACAACCCTTTTTAGGAACGTGCCGATGCCTAAAGTCCAACTTTGACGAGAAAGTACTGCGATCTCACACCGCGTTGGCACCACGGAAGCCACCGCGACCCTCGCTCCGTTCCCAAGGTCGACGATAAGGAGCTCATCGAGCGCTACACCGGCGACCGGCACCCTGCGGACCCGGACGTGCTCGACGAATGCTACGAGGACGCCGACCGAACATGTGGAAACTGTGGACAGATGAGACGATGCCTTAAGGACGAATACAAGATGAAGGCGGAGTACAAGACAGGCTCGGCGTCGAAACGGATGGAGGAGATGGGCTTGGGGGAATAAATGGAAACAGAGCTGTTATGCTCGCATCCCCGGTACTGGTCTTGCTATCACGAACACGAGCCTTCGGAGTATGCCTTTGACGTTTGCCTTCGTGTTCGTGTTGGATGACGGACAGGACTTGTGAAGATATCGGGAGAAAAGATTATACTCGGCCGTTTCTCACCGAAGTCAGCTGCTCAGTACAGTGAAGCTTTGAAGAACGATGACCATCGCGATCTCCCTGAACGTGCAGCTCGTACATAACTCGCGCATCTGCGCGCCCATCGCTGACATAGCGTGGTCGGGTGGAGAGCAGGTCGCCGCGCCAGGATTGGCTGGCCAACGCTGATGAGCGTGGCGAGTGCTCACGTGACCGCCTCCTGCTTTATCATTCCTTCTCATCTCGCGGCGCCGTATAAATCGACCGTTTGCAGCCCTGTTCCGCTCATCCTTCTCCCGAATCGCGCCCTTGGCCTCGGCTGTACTTGTAGACATCCAGCGCGCAAAGCACACGATGGCACCCGTCACCAACGGTAAAGGCGCCCGCTCGTCCAAGATGCACTCCAAAGTCGTACGTTCGAACTCTTACCGCAGCGATCCATGGGGGGTCGTTTAACCACAAAAACATTCGCATCGCAGGTCATCATCGGCTCGGGCCCCGCAGGGCACACCGCCGCGATCTACCTCGCCCGCGCGAACCTCAACCCGGTCCTCTTCGAGGGCTTCATGGCCAACGGCTTCGCCGCCGGCGGCCAGCTCACCACCACCACCGACGTCGAGAACTTCCCCGGCTTCCCCTCCGGCATCCTCGGCCCCGAACTCATGGACAAGTTCCGCGCGCAGTCCCTCCGGTTCGGCACGCAGATCATCACCGAGACGATCACCAAGCTCGACCTCTCCCAGCGGCCCTTCCGGTACTGGCGCGAGATGCAGGAGGGCGGCGAGCCCGAGACGGCGGACACGATCATCATCGCGACGGGAGCGAGCGCGAAGCGGCTCGGGCTCAAGGGCGAGGACACCTACTGGCAGAGCGGCATCTCCGCCTGCGCCGTCTGCGACGGCGCCGTCCCCATCTTCCGCAACAAGCCCCTCGCCGTGATTGGCGGAGGCGATTCCGCGGCCGAAGAAGCGACCTGTGAGTTACCTCCTCAGTAACCCCCC
>NW_006767434.1:1050987-1060540 GCF_000264995.1 Punctularia strigosozonata HHB-11173 SS5
CCCCTTCCCTCTTCTCACCCCCATCCTCTACGCAGATCTCACCAAATACGGCTCGCACATCTACGTCCTCGTCCGCCGGGGCGAGCTCCGCGCGTCCAAGATCATGGCCAAGCGGCTCATGTCGCACCCCAAGGTCACCATCCTCTGGAACACCGTCGCCGTCGAGTGCCAAGGCGACGGCGACCTGCTCAACAACCTCCGGATCAAGAACGTGCTCTCCGGCGAGGAGCGCGACCTGCCCGTGAACGGCCTCTTCTACGCCATCGGGCACGAGCCCGCGACGGCCCTCGTCCGCGACCAGCTCCAGACGGACGACGACGGATACATCGTCACCGTCCCCGGCACGACCCAGACGTCCGTCAAGGGCGTGTACGCCGCCGGCGACGTGCAGGATAAGCGCTACCGCCAGGCGATCACCAGCGCCGGCTCGGGCTGCATGGCCGCCCTCGAGGTCGAGCGTCTGTTGGCAGAGGAAGAGGAGGAGCTCGAGGAGGAGTGGAGGGCGGAGGGCGAAGGCCACAAGCTGCCGGAGGACGAGGCGATGAAAATTCATTAGCGAGGTTCGGTTCGATCTCAGGGGGACATAGACAGTGTATTTAAGTATTGTAGCAGCAGCATACTAGATGGCAACGATCGCAAATTTCCGTGGGAGATTGGCCTTGTCGTCGGATTCGTCGCTCCGCACGCACACTTCGGTCTCGCAACGACACCAAGTTATCTTCAAGAATGAAAAAGGTATTAGAGTATAGAAAACATATAAACAATTCCGCCCCCGACAGGAGATATACATAAGCAAAGACGGGCCACGTCTTATACGCGCGTTATGGCCACTCAGTCCCATGATATCCACTCCCCGTACATGTTGGGCCGCTCCCCCCGGATGTACGACTCGAAGGTACGTTTGAGCACCGCGGACCACGAAAGATCTCGTTCGTCGTCTAGCACCGAGTCCTGGGGCAGCACGACCTCCGCAGGCGCGGGCACGGGGACCGTCGCGAGTCCGCCGGCGACGGGAGTCTTCTTCTTCCCTCCCGCCTGCGCTGCCAGCCGCTCGCGGGCGAGCTTCTCACCGCGGGCGAAGCGCTCGCCTAGGTCGGGCCAGTTCCGCCCCTTGTCGACGGGTTTCTCCCTGTTAAACGAGCACGGGATTCAGCGTCGAACGAGAGTATTACGAGCCTCGAACGTATCGCAACGTACCAGTTGTTGTGCCAGTGGTAGGCGTACGCGCCCCGGTAGAACGCGTCGAACGACGCGGCGCTCGCCTCGCCGCCGCTCCTGGCCGGCGTGTCGAAGAACTCCTCGAACTTGCTGTCCCAACTGTAATACGGGAAGGGCGGCCGGTCCCGCTGCTTTCCCTCCATGTTCAAAAAGTCCGGGTCGAAGAGCGCGTCCGGTATCCGGTACAGGAGCGGCTTCATGTGCGCGTCGTGGACGTACTGCGTGATCGTGAAGGGATGGAACGGGATGTCGCCCTTGTTCGCCATCGCGGTCTTGAGCAGGAACGAGCCCAGCGCCGAGTTCTGGTGCATCCGCAAGATCGCGGTGTTGTACCACTCGTGCACGGACCACCGCATCGCGAACGCGCCCTTCCAGCCCCAGAGCTCCTCCCAGTCGCGGAGGAGCACGTTGTCGACGTCGAGGTAGATCCCGCCGAAGGCGTGCGTGACGAGGAAGCGCGCGAGGTCGGACATGACGACCTGCGCCGCGTCGGCCTGTTTCAGTTCGACCATCGGGTCCGTCGGCGCGAGGCCCTCCGTGTCGATCTCGGCGGGAGCCATGCCCGGGTTCGTCATCCCCTCGCCGACCTCGGACGCGGCGGCCTGCGCGACTTTGGGCTTGACGACGAGCTTGCCGAGCACCGGGTGCTTCCGCCAGCCGTCCAGCTCCGGTAGCGCGTCGAGCCGCTCGGTCGTGTTCCACAGCTTGAACTTGATGACCTCGCTGAAGCGCGAGTGCAGGAAGGGCGAGCTCCAAGGGTTGGCCGCGAGCGTGTCGAACAGCTGCTTGCGCGCGTGCGGGTTCGGGATCGAGCCTGACACGCCCGGGTTGATCCACACCCAGAACTGGGGGCGGCAGCCGGGACGCGTGACGGTCACGTTCGCGGGGACGTCGAGCGCGAGGTTCTGCGTGTACAGATAGGACACGAGAGTCATGTAGGGCTTGTCCGTAAACGGCCCGGACCAGTAGATGTGGAAGATGCGCGGACGCTCCGGGTCGCAGTCGCCCTTGCTCTCGTCGAGGTCATGGTCAGATGCTCGGGGGTGCATGAGCATGCGCTTCGGGAGGTCCGCGATGAGGCGGGGCTTGGACTTCGCGAGAGGGTTGGGCGAGAGCTTCGGATCGTCGAGCCAGGGCGAGCGGGCGTTGGTGAGGGTAGTCGAAGATTTGTCCGATGAGGTCGGGCGGTTCTCTGAGAAGATGTATTTCCATTCGTCCAAGTTGCCGCGGCGGAGACGTGGGCCGTGGTCGAGACCGCCGGCGATGCGCATAACTTGCAAGCAGTCGCGAACATACTTTGGAAGGCTGAGGTCAAAAATAGGTGAATCAAGGATAACTGTGTGGGATTCACCTGATCGGTCGAGAAGTCGCAGAATTGGAGGACCTTGTCAAGGTCGACCGCCGAGCCAAGTATTGGGCGAGGAGGGTATGCAACGTCGGGTTTCTTGGGCTCAATGACGTGGTATTTTCTCGAGGGCCCGATGCCGACCGTGGCATTATCGATACCTTCTAGCAGGAATGGTGGTAAACCGGGATGTTGCCGTCCTAAAGGTCGTAGCTGCATGTCAGGGGAAATAGCGGGGTTGAATAGGCGGTGAGGGACGCCAATCTGCGCGGGTACTGGAGCAACGATCAGTATCTCTATTCAAACATGCAAGATACGATATACTCACTTCTTCGCCGTGTGGGGTAGTTACCGCTTTTGATTTCCCACTCGTACACCTCCCGAAGTTCATCGAGCCCGAACACAAGGGTCGACTCGTGTCCGGTCACGGCGTTCGCCACCGCCTCGCCCCAGCCCTTGCCCTCGTTCCGCGAGGCCGCGAGCTTGTGCCAGACCATCCGCACGTTGAAGATCATAAACAGACCCACAAGCACTAGAGCGAGTACCCCCCGCGGTTTGATGTTACGTTTTCGAAGAACCGAGGCGGCGGCAGGCGGTATCGGGAGGGGCACACGATATCTTCTGTGGCCGATGGCGACGGGTATGGTGGTGATGAAGTTAGACCACCATGGTGACGGCCCGGTGTGTAGAGGCCCAGTTAGTCGGTCCTTGTCGATGAAGGCGTTCGACCATGAGTTATGGGAGGGCAAGACACCGCTGCCATTGGTGTAGCGGCTTGGATCGGTCATACGTCGCGTCGAGCCTGTTTGCATCACCGAGCCAGACGTGTTTTCGTATCTGCACTTCCGAGTCTTAGAGAGACCTCGGAGAATACGTGCAGGTCCAAACGCACCGTTGGAGGTTGCAAGTCTCCTTGCCTTCCACGTAGCACCCGCTCCTGGGAATCCGGCCGCGGCCTTTTTGATCGCGAAGGGGTATTGTCGGATTAGCGAGGAAAATATCAGAATCGCCTTGTAGTGTTAGATGAAGGACATGCAGCAGGAGCGGCAGCTACGCTCAGTGCAGGCGACAGCGAAAAGCCAAAGTGTTGGCCACGACGGGGAGAACGACATGCGATGGCTTGGCGGTTACCTAAAACGGAAAGTTTGGGCGCAATTTCGTGGAAAACATGGCGCAAAATCATCGTGCGGTGCCCCACGTATCAGCCAACGCGGGATCTTGGCCTCGCTCTCCACTTGCTTGCTCATCTGTGATAATGGGACGCTGGCTCGTTGGCGATGCTCACGTCGTAAGGAATTTCCTCGAGAAATTCCATGAAACAACTTAGCCCGATACCTCTCGCTTGGTCCAAGATCGACTACGCATTTCCCGAGTCACTCCTCGACAAACTACATGTTAAACAATCCCGCCCGTCTCCGTGCACGTCAGTGGACCCAATCTGTGTTACCGGAGACCGCAAGGCTGAGCTTCTACGTCCGCCCTGGCCCGCTCATCGCATTTCTGGAACTCTGTGGACGCATACGTGAATTGACCATCTACCCACCGCTCACGCGGAGCCACATATACCTCATCCGCTCACCGTACGAAGGGTTGCATCGTGAAACTTGACGCATGTATAGCCGGGAACGCCGCCATCCTGTTTTGCCTTCCCGCATCGTCTGGACCTCCGTTCAAGATGCGATTTTCCCGTGGTGCGAGGCCCATGACCCGGTCGTAGACGCGCATCTGCGCTCGTGCTTCTGCCATCTTCATCCGATGCGTACGGAAGAACACTTTGCAGCTGTGACAGGACGTCTATCTTCCTTTCTATGCGCAGCGGAGATGTGAATCCCCTACATCCGCTCCGATGTGAATCGCCGGCGATTCGGTGGCGATTCTATTGGTCACCGAGCGCACCACACCTCTGCCCACTGCCTGGGCCACCGTTAAATCCAAACGGTTTATTCGCACTCAAGGTCGACCTTCGGTATCGATCTTTTCTGTGCATTTCCTCTCACGTATCTATCTTTGGCGACCCTCCTAGTTCGCGTCAGCCCATCGGTCTCTGAACTTCGGGCCGCCCTGCCTCCTCCCGGTCTCGCCCTCGCTCCGGATTGAAGTCCGATTTCGGCTCTGCGCCTGTGTAAGACGCGTGGATGGCGTGTTTAGATACTTTGAACGGCGATAAATAGGGCCGCGGGCGTACGAGACTTGTCTTGCACGCCTGACTGTCATCTTCGTTAGCGACCCCCCCCCCCGCCGTCCGCTCCATCTTCGGCCTTTGCGAAAACGCGATTTCGATCGATTCCATTGAACACTAGACAAGAAGATCCATCCTTGGCTGCTGGCACCGCGTGCGCTCCGATCGTGACAAACAGCACCCTCCTGCGTGAATATCCTACGCTATGTCGCCAGTGGGCAGCACCGTACTTGTCGCCGTACTCCTTTCCGCTTGTGAGTTCCCATTCTACTGTCCGTCCGAGGCTCTCTCGGTTTCCAACGTTAACCTTTGACGCGTGACAGCATTCCTCATCCTACTAATCGTCACCGTCGTCGGGATCCGATACCGCTCCTACTTCGCCGAGCCACAACCAGGCCTCGTGCGCACCGCGCCCATATCTCTTGATATCGCACGCGGTGATCCGCCTTTGCCGCCACCATACGAAACGGCGGGCGCGCCTCCGGCGTATCCGTACGAACTGGATGCGAAGATAGATCTCCCCGTACCGCCAGTCCCGGCTGCGATGTCCGGAGCTGGCAACGACGACATCTTACGGAACGCGGTTGATCGGATGCGACCATGGCGGACGATGGATACGGGGCCGCGATGCATGGTCTGACGAGCATCGGACGATGAAGTTGAGCATAGCGATGACAAGTGTGCTCGCCCGCCCTTCGTATCCGTCCGCAGATCACGAGGCTTCGACATAGCTCGACCCAGCCGACCCAGCCGATCGCTCCTACGGTAAACTTCTGACCCAATCCTACGACAAGGAGTCACATGGGGTGGTATACGTTCGCGAGAAACGAGATTAAGTACATGTATTGATAGCCCATAATGTAGGAAGACAATATCTATTGACATCTAGCTGCCTTGAACTGATGAGCTATACGCCTTCTGACTCCCCTCAAGGACGGACTTTCATGATTGGGCGCTGCTAAGAGGCGCGATCGAGCGTGATTGTCCGCGACTATTCTTTCTGGGAGCAAGTGGGTCAATACAGGGAGGACAAAACACTATAACGACATGATTGATCTTTATACACATGCCAAAAACCCCCGGCAAATTAGTGAGCTCATAATATCTGATGATCATATAGTCACACTACGTTGTAACATTTAGTAGGGAGCAACGGAGTAGCATGCCAAACACGTAGTTTTTGGAAGAGTCAGAATTCCCAGTGTCGCTACGGAAAGTCTGGACGTACTTATACATCAACGAAAAGGGAGCAGAAAAGTGGACACACCCGAACTCGAATCGGGGACCTCTCGCATGCCTGTGCGTGCTAAGCGAGCGTGATAAACCAGCTACACCATGCGCCCGTGCCTGACATCGCCATGGAGGTACTATATGATCGTATCACAGCACAATATCATCACCCTCGAAGGACCTCACCTACCATAGCGCGCACACGACCCCTTAACCGTTCTGTCTGCTGCTGATCTGATGGAGTTGAACTGGACGCCGCGACCCCCCGCGCAGGTTCAACTCCGAGGGGCCCTGGACGAGAATCCTTCCACGTTATACGCTCTCTGTTGTATATGACGAGGGCATTATGGCCCTCGGCCCTGTCGCCTCCGCCCTGCACGCGTCCGTCAGGAATGGTGCTATGATCTGGTTCCTGCACTCTCCGGGATCGTTCGAAGTTTTGGCGGGAAGTTGTGCAGACCAGTCATTGCTTTCGCCGGCGCAGACCCCTTTAGGGACCGCGATAGGATGAGAGCCTCTAGTGATCCCGTGCCTCGCACCACGATAAGCTGGCCGACGACCAGCAACAATCGGGAAACGGCGTTCCATTGTTTTTATTGTCCCTCTCCTAAAGTAAACCCTATATCCAATGTTATCAATTACACCCGTCGGCGCGTTCACGGAGACCAGGGGCAAGTCGCTTGGCCTCCGACGCCGGCAGTTAAGAAGGTGAAATCGCCGTTCTCATCAACGTAGAAGCAGTCCTCCAGACGGATTCCGACCTGCAGTCCTTGTCAAACTTCGGCCCACGATAGTGTTGTCGAAAGCGAACGTTACCTTGCCCTCGATGTAGATCCCGGGTTCGTTCGTGAAGGTGTGGCCGATTTGGATCACCTGCAGGCACGCTGTCAGCACGGTCTCTGGCATATCGATCCCAGCACGCACGTCGGAGCTTCCGCCGCGGAGGTAGGGTTGTTCGTGGACCTCGAGTCCGATACCTGGCGCGAGGCGCGTTCAATCGAGAGCACTAGCCAGACGTGCGGGAGAGCACACACCGTGTCCGAGCCGATGGGTGAAGTACCTCCCGTACCCGCCGTCCTCGATGACGGCCCGAGCGGCTTCGTCGACCTCCCGAGTGATGGTCCCGTTCTTGAACGTCGACGCCTTCGTCTGCGCCGCGTGCACGAGCTTCCACAGCGCGAGTTGCTCCTTGGACAGGACCGTATCTTTCAGCGCGAAGGTCTGGATGTACGGGGAACCCAGATCAGCCTCGTGCCATTATCGGGAGTAGCGGTGGGATGGGATACGAACCCTCGTCACGTCGCTGAAGTACGAGTGTAACCCTCCGCCGCAGTCGAAGAGGGCAAAGTCGTTCTTGCCCAGTACGCGGTCGGTGCCGCTTCCGTGCGGGAGCGCGGCGTTTTCTGCACCGCATCTGGGTGAGCCGTACGCACGCGAGTACGTGTTTCCAACCGTACGTACCTCCAAAGAGCACGAGAGAGTCCAGGTCATGGAGGCCCGCCGCGCCGAGAGCTGCCAGGATCATGTCCCGCGCCTCCGACTCGCGGATGCCAATGTACATCTTATCGCGCACCTCGCGGACAGCGAGCACGGTGACCTGAGCGAGGACAACGTCAACAACGCCTCCCTAAGATGCGCGCACGCCAGCAGAAAAGCCTCGCGCACCTCGTTGACGCACTTCAGAATTTCCAACTCGGCGGGAGACTTGCGCTCCCGCAAGTACCGGATCTCCAAGGGCGCGGATTCGACGGCGACCGACTCCGGGACGGCGCCGCGCAGGCCGTCGACGATGAAGTGCCGAATGGACGCGTCGACGAAAATCTTCCCGCTACCACCCCCGATCGCGGAGACGGCGATCGCGTACGGGTCCGCCTCCTCCGGCCAAGCGGCGTACTCCACGCCATCCGCCGCGGGCACCTCGAGCAGCTTCGCGCGCGTCTCTTCGAAGTAAGGAGTGAGGATCGTGATCTTGGGTTGGACTTCGCCGAAAGCGTCAAACGCGGGGGAGACGATGAGCAGCAACGGGCGCTCGGAGAGGTGCCAGCTCGAGCCGGAGATGTTGCCGAAGAACTGGGCGTTTGCTCCGGGCTCGGCGATGTAGGCGGACGCGTTGAGAGACGCGAGCGTCTGCGCGAGCGCCGTCTGGCGCGCGTGGAACTCGTTGGCGGAGATGGGTGGGATGGACGCGCAGTGGGAGGCGAGGTGGGCGTAGGATTCCGGGGACGTCGCTGGGACCGTCGGTGTCGTGCGTCGGATGAACGAGGACGAGCCCCACAAGTAGAGGGCAGCGCAGAATGCGAGGAACAGGACGCCCTGCAGACGTTGGACCGCTCAGTATAGCTCATGTGTAGGCGACAGGTAGGGTTCTGACCAGCTTTGACGCTCTTATCTTGGATGGACCGAGCTTCACGACGAAGAACGCTTCATCGTCAAGCGCCTTTCCTTCGTCGACTGCAGGACCGACCATAGCATTCGGTATGGCGCTCTCCAAATCCTTACTTTCTGCCATGAAAGAGGACGGGATGGTTCAAGTTGAGACGAGCGGAATCCCTTTCCGGTTCATGCTGTGGACGAGTGCATGTGACGTGCAATCGTAGTCACGTATCCCTGCGTAGCGTTTGTCCGCGCTCATTGTGGAATGATGCGTTCTCCTCTTAAGCTTCATCCTGCTTACGGACCTACCTATGAGTTCAGAAAATGACACAGATGTGTTGGTCGCTGTTGTTGCTGGCCTTCTCGACTCGCCAACACCAAGCACCGAGATCATGCTGAACACACTGGTCGAATGTGATGGCAACGCGTCGCGCGCAGCCCCAGGCATCCTCAAAATGAGCAAACATCGAGCACGAAGAAGAGGAAACGCAAGTCAAATGTGATGAACGACTGGTTGAGTCAGGCCAACCCTTACCCCAGCGCTGCGACTTCATCCCCGAGTACACGTTCAGCCAGCGAAGACGACCTCCCCTCTGCTTTCTGGCTTCGGGAGGGCTGCTCCTGATGAAATCAGAAGGCACGGGCTGGTGCTTGAATTGGCCAAATGAATCATGCACGGTCATGCTCATGTACTCGTAGCTGTACTCCACTCTGCTTGTATACTCTGTGTCGTCGTTGCAGGTTTGCGACGAAAACCCAAAATTAGTTCAAGGAAAATCTTGATGCTACACCGCCAGTTCGGTCTCATGTGGCAGCCAGCTGTGGCCGCTGTGGCGTTGACCTGCGTTCTCCGGATGGCTAACATGCCCATTCCATCCAGCCTCCAGAATTGATAGCCAATCACATCAGTGTGGTGCCATTTGGGCTGGCAGCGGTGTGGCTGAGCAGATGGAGGGCAGCTGTGAAGGATATCCGTGTCAATGCCTGGATCAGTCCGAATACAAATGAGCCACATATACCAGTCATGCCGCTCATGTACCAATTACATTGTGCACACATTCACTCGCGCATCCATGTATACATAGAAACAATATGTATTGCAGTATATACATGATGATGCCATATACACGTCAAATAGTAACACCAGGCAGTTGTTCGTCGACACCACATTGGAATGCATCCGGCACTTCGTTGAGCTCCTGATCGGG
>NW_006767434.1:1067054-1079911 GCF_000264995.1 Punctularia strigosozonata HHB-11173 SS5
TTGTAAGGGTGTACGGCGGAAAGTGCCAGCGTCAGCTCTAAAGCCCGTGCGAATGCCATGTGCAGGCCGTGAGGGAGAAGGCGGGGGGCCTGCCGTCTTTTATGTGGCCGCAGGTCAACCGGGCAGCGTGACTACGACGCGACGCGACGCGACGCGACGCGCACGCGCGTATACGAGTTGCAGCCAGCACCTATGCATTGATGTGGCTGTGCGGTCAGTATCCCCGCCGTAGTCTGCTCATCATCTGTGACTGCATGTAGTATACATATGACACCATCTGTGATTTGCATGATACCTTGGTGTCGAACGGTCCGTTGGGCTAAACGTGCGCCATGCGGTGGGCATGTGGTCATCGGCCGGCCGATCGTCTGGTCCCCAGCTGCACCTCCCAGTCCGCTGGGGCGTGGGACCAAAATGGCGGTGTACAGCCATTTTCAAAAATCATGAGCGCGACACCAGAAACGAGATGCGCGTCGTGAATGACCCCAAAGCTGGGTTTGCCGCCAGCACATCGTGTTCAACGACGAACTCTACGATGATGCGCCCTAGGATAGCATGGAAATGAACAAAATACGCGTGAGGAGCTCAGAGGATGATTCTGAGGGGTGGTAAACATGATATTCAAAGGAATTAACGAGCAATTTCCCAGTAGCAGGCAAGGATAGCGTCAGCGAATGTAAACCATGATTATGGACGCTACGTCCAGCAAATCCGGACACAGTCCAGCCTCTGTATGATCAACTATGTGTCCCAGGAGTCTACCGATGTTTTCGACAACGAGATATTTGGGAACTCATCGTCGACTCGTCATTTGGGTAAGACCCTTATATTAGGGTTACTGCCGGCAGCAGCATGGCTCACTGAGGGGCAACCATTGTACAAGTGTACTGCTCCAAATCAAGGTGTAGCCCGCTATCAAGAAGATCCCATAGGCGAGTGGAAGTTGACAGAATGGGTGAAAGACAATCCGCCGGGAGCATCAAGTTGAGGGAACCAGAAACCCCCAGAAACATTGCACATCGTATCTCGAGCTCAAAATCGGGCTAACCTTTGGCTCCCTTATGCTCGGGCACTCCTCAGACAACAACAGCAATACGATCCCGTCGAGATGCCTGAGCTGGCTGACCTCCTGAGCTCGCCGGCATCGCTGATCTGGCGGTGACCCCACTTTAGGGTCGTTCACGACGCGCGTCTCGTTTCTGGTGCCGCGCTCATGATTTTTGAAAACGGCTGTAGCGCTGAACAACGTATGTACATGAGTATATATGTCTAATATGGTCGGGCCGACGCGCCCTTGTTATCGCACCTGCTCGTCTCTGCCTCTCATCCCACTGTGTAGGACAACGTTGGGACAACGTCCTGGGAAAGACCATCGCAAACATGGCAAGTTCACGACGAATCGGGCGCATACTCGTGATCGCGACGCTGCTCCGATCTGTGGCCGCGCTATGGCCCATACCGCGTTCGCTCTCGACCGGAGACACGGTGCTCAAGCTGTCCCCGCTGTTCGACATCGCCACCGACATCGCCCACTCGCCCGATGACCTCCTCGACGCCATCCATCGCACCAAGGTTCAGCTTGCTGGGGACAAGCTCCAGCCTCTCGTCGTGGGCCGAGGCGCGTCCCTGCGACCCGCAATCGCGAGCGCGGGCACGCTCGACACGCTCGTTCTATCTCTCTCTTCCCCGCACCCTCGGTCCACGCGCAGTATCTCCGGAGAAACGACGAGGGATCTATTTGATCGCGACGAGGGATACGCGCTAGTCATCCCGACGAACGACACGGTCGCGACGCTGGTGGCGAACACCACGCTCGGGTTGTTCAGGGGCCTGACGACGTTCAGTCAGCTGTGGTACGAGCAGGATGGGAACGTGTACACGTACGAGGCGCCGATTGCGATCGCCGACTGGCCGGCCTTCGTGCGTACCCCCTTCCGCGCGTCAGTCCCTTGCTCTGTGATCGCTAATTGCCGCCATAGCCTTATCGTGGCTTCATGCTCGACACCGCGAGGAACTAGTGGGTAACGGACGCATTATCTGTAGCATCCACCGACGTCGTTCGACCCAGCTTTCCTGTGGATGACATCAAGCGCACGTTGGATGCCATGAGCTGGGTGAAGGTAACGCCGCACGCTTGACGCGTCGGGTTCCTCAAACTGAATCTGCGACACGTACAGCTCAACACGTTTCATTGGCACGTTGTCGACAGCCAGAGTTTCCCTCTGGAGATCCCCGGCTTTCCCGAACTTTTCGACAAAGGACCTTACTCGGCGAGCGAAACGTACACGACCAAGGACGTCCAGGAGATCGTAGACTATGCGGCACAGGTTCGTCTTCACCTTGCTTCTCCGGCAGGACACTCACCTCCGACCACGTATTGCGTTCAGCGAGGCATCGATGTGGTCGTAGTATGTACAATTCCATCAGAACCTTACCAGGGTCTGACCTGTTTTCACGCGGATAGGAAATCGACACTCCGGGTCATACGGCCGTCATCGCTGAAGCTTACCCCGAGCACATCGCGTGCCTGCACAAGTCACCCTGGTCGCAATACGCAGCCGGTAGGTCGCACATCGTCCCTGCGAAACCGTATTTGCGCCGACCGTACCGCACCCAGAGCCACCATCGGGTCAGCTGCGCATCGCGTCCCCGAAGACGACCCACTTCACAAAACGCCTGCTGAGCGCGGCCGCCGAGCTCTTCCCGTCCTCGCTGTTCAGCACCGGCGGCGACGAGGTCAATATGCGCTGTTACGAGGAAGACGACGAGACGCAGGAGCAGCTCCGCGGCAGCGGGAAGAGCGTCGAGGACGCTCTGAGAGAGTTTACGCGTGCGAGTCACGACGCGTTAAGGGCTCAGGGAAAGACGCCCGTGGTTTGGCAAGGTGCGACGACGCTGCCTTGTCACGCCCGGTCGCGGAGATGGCGCTGACGGTGATTAGAGATGGTTTTGAACCATGATCTCCACTTGCCTAACGACACGGTCGTCATGTGAGTTACAACAGACGACGTGAGCGGGAGCGGGTCGCTGACGCGGCATCGTGTAGGGTCTGGATATCGTCCGAGCACACGGCGTCTATCATCAAACAAGGTTTCCGCGTCGTGCATGCGCCATCCAACTATTTCTACCTGGTGCGTGGTTTGCGCCGCCGTTGCGACGCTGCGTATATATGGTGATGGAGCGCCTCAGGACTGCGGCGGCGGACAATGGCTGGGGAATGATACTGAAGGGTGACTCGTAACCACCACTGCGTCGTACCTCGTTACTCAACCGCGTCCTGCCCCTTCATAGAACGTCGTGGTGTGACCCGTACAAGCACTGGCAAAAGGTACGCTAGAAGCTTCCTCATCTGCCTCGTTCGTTTCGACGCTCATCTCGCGGATATTAGGCATACAGCTTCGATCCGTTCGCAGACCTTCAGGAATCCGAATACGATCAAGTCCTGGGCGGTGAGTCTCGGGGAGCCTTTGACGCACTTTACCCTGTTGACCCGTACGATGATCTGCAGGTCAGCATCTTCTTTGGACCGAGCAGTCGTCGCCGGAGAACCTAGACGCGACGGTGTGGCCCCGCTCCGCGGCGGCGGCGGAGATCTTCTGGACGGGGTCGGCGCTTCCGGACGGCTCGCCGCGCAACGTCCGGGAGGCGCTGCCGCGGATGCACGATCTGCGCTTCAGGATGGTGCGGCGCGGGGTGAAGGCGATCGCGCTGCAGCCGCTGTGGTGCGCCCTCCGCCCGGGACAGTGCGACAAAGTGTGGGGCGAAGGCGTTCATGTGCAGGGGCATGAGACGACGGCGGGGGACGTGGGTTCTTCGCCCATGGACAGTCACGAGAACCAGGCCGTTCTAGCGGAGGACTGATAGACGCCGACAGCAGTATGTATTAGAACTCGGGAATCCAAATTGAACCGATGGGGTTTGACCACGGATTGCACTGATAAGTACCCGTGATGCAATACTATTGACGACTTCCATGCGCAGGTATCATTTCTTCTACTCACAGAGAAACCGAACTTACAGCGGCGATGTGCCGTCACCAAGGCTCGACAACACCTTGCTAAGTATGTGACGGACCTGGTATCGAGGCCCTCGGGTCGATGCCGTCATTGGAAAGCGAAAGTTTGAATCGGGATTGGATTCGCACATTCATTATGTGCAACCGAAATGAAGTCGAGTGTGAGAAGTCGCCTTTCAATTGAATTCAATACACTACGTACGTACTATCTCCGTACACCGATACATGCGTCACTCCTCCCCGATTGGATCCAGTTCGCCCGATAGAGGGCTGTCTCACGTATTCCACCCGGCCGTCTGATAGAACGCGTAAGGGACTCGAGAGAAAGGGTCGATTAAGTTGAGGTCGTTCATCTCACGTGAGGTCGTCGATCGCGTCTCGTCCCAAATAGGGGCCCTCGGTGTCTCCACCCGTTCCGGTACCCGCAGGACAGAGAAGGAACCGACGGTGGGGACCTGAGCTGGCGATGCCGGGGCGCGATATCGTCCCCCGATTACACTGTACCGTGAGCCTCTCTTCTCTCCTCTGATTGCGCCTTCATCCACGACGACGACGACGACGACAGGGCCTCGCGGCTACGTAACGCCACGCGTTCCTGAGAGCGATCGGGAGTTCTGGACGTTCGACTCGATCCAGGATATCAGTCAGGGACACGATCATTGCTGCCCTGGCGCGTAAGTAGAGTGTGCCCTGGGGTAATAAGACTCGAGCGCGACGCATCAGTGCGTGCGGCTTGGAGGGCAGGTTGCTCGTGGTGCGTGTCCGACCTCCTCACTTCGCTGCCTGAGCCACGGAGTATCCGCGTTGATAGCGTTCTGTTTGTTGACCCCGAAGCAGGACAACGCCATGTCCAAGCTCTTGCCACGCATTCGCAAACGAACCAAGTCTACCACCACCGATGTCTCATCTTCGCTCGATAGCACGACGCAGCCTGCTGCGACTTCCTATGCGCCGACTCCACCCTCCGCGTCTCTTTGGCTCAGCGAGTCTGGAACGGAATACTCTCCTGTGGAGCCCTCGCTGTACACCCAGACTTCTGTGGACGTGGAGCGCCGCATACACCACGATCTGAATGCACTCGCGGAGGAACTAGATTCTCAAGAGGGGAAAACGGAGATCGCTCACAGTAGACGGAGCCAGGTCTCGCTCACAGGTCTGAGGCCCGCGAAAGTATTCACGAAAAATTCCGCAGTCTTTAGTCTATCCCGGTCATCCGTCGAATCGCAAAATCATGGGCAGAGCACCCTCGCCAGCACCAGCAAGATAGACACCTCTGCGCCCGAACCCGCACCCTCCCCATCGGAGCACAGGCGGCATCATCGGAGATGGGCCACCTTCGGGCGAGAGAACCGCAAGTCGAGCGCGGCGCAAGCTGAGAACGTGTGGGCTTCCTCATCGTCGCCGACGCATGTGAGCAGAACGTCGCTGCCTCCGAGCGCGTACGTCTCCCCGCACTCGATGCCCGCGTCGCAGAACCCGAGCGCAAGCGCGAGCAGGAGCTCGTCGATATCGTACGTCACCGCCAGCCCGAGCAGGCGAAGCTCGACCGGCGCGGTGCACAGTGGCGCGCAAGGCTCGCCGAAGATATCCTTCCCGCCCATCCTGCTCACGCGATCGAGCACGGCCAACACCGCGCCTTCGTCCAAGTCGCGCTCGTCCGGGTCTTCGCGGTCGAAATCACGCACCTCGCGCGCGCCTGCAGCGCCCTCGTCGTCGTTACCGCCGCAGACGCCGACGCGGGATCAGCTGCGTGCGCCGGCGGTGCAGGTCACGCCGTCCCAGGCGTCGGGGAAACCATCGACGATCAACTCGGATTTTACCTTCGGGCAGCCTCTGCCTGGCCACGCGAGAACATCGTCCTTCACTCCCGTCGTAGATGCCCTTCCGGAGCATCATCGCCCGCCGGATATCCATATTTCTGCTATATCGACGACGTCCGTAATGGACTCGCCGACCTCCATGACGACCCACAGCACCAGCACGAATACCGCTTCTTCCGATTCTCCTACGAAAACGACCCATAGTGAACATGGCGGGACATTTCCCCGCACGGTCTTGACCCGAATCGCGAGTGCGGTCGGTGGACCCCCCTTCGCGTCGGCATCGGCGGGTTCGTTGCCCGAACACGATGTAACGAGCACGCACGACCATCATGAACATCTTCATCAAGATTTACTACCCTTCCCGATGCAGGTGAGCGGTTCCTCCAGCGGCGGCGGCGGCGGTGACGGAGGTAAGTCGGGCACGAGGAGCGAGAGCGTGGGAGAGACCACGGGTGTCGCCGAACCACGCGTTAACCGCGTGCCTGATTGGGAGGAGGCCGCGAGGGAGGTTTCTCCCTCCCGCATCCCTCCTCTTCTTTCACCTCCTCCCCAGGCCGAGTCTCCGACCCCCTTCGACGGTGCTTATCCCTGCTGCCTATCTTTGTTTCTCGATAACCGCGTGCAAACATGATGAGCTCACTTTTGGCTTGTTTTTGATCTGATTTAGGAGGCGCTCATCCTGACCGCCCTCGCGACGATACCCACGCCTTGTTCTCTGCCAGCGTGCTGCAAGAAGAGGCCGAAGAGCAAGCGCAGCGCGCCATCGCCATCGCAGGGTCATCTATGGTCACCTCAAGCGCTCCAATTTCTCCAGGATCGGGCTCGTCGCGCCAGCGCACCGCGACGGCCAGCCCGCCCTCGACGCCGCTCCAGGCGATCTTCAAACCGCCGTCTCCGTCACCCCAAAACGGATCTTTTCCGCCCTCCCCAAGCCCGCTCCAAAAATCATTCGAAGGGGCCGCGGGAGCCACTTCGTTACCTAGACGCCAATCTGCTACGCGCGTGCAGTCTCCACTACGGCCGGGCGTGCTGCGGTCGACGACGGATCCGAACGCGACGCCGGCGAACAAGGGCAAGCGGAAGGCGGACGATGATATAGAGAGGACTCCGCCTGAGGAGCGGGAGAGGAAGGAGAAGCAGCGGACGACGTTCGCGCCCGATCCTCGAGGTGTGTTGCCCGCGAGCGATTTGTTCGCACTGGAGCACGAACGCTGACGACTACCCTTATTCTCCTTCCCTTGTGCGCTAGTCCAACGCATATCGAACACGGACTCGTCGCATGCTCCGTCGTCTTACCACAGAAAGCGCCCGCGAGTGTCGAACCAGACCGCCTCCTCGTCCTCCAGCCGGCCCGCCATCACCGAACATCCCAGTCGCGACGGATCGTGGACTAGCCGATCTAGCGCGCCACCAAACGCGATCAGACCGCCCTCGCGCACCAAGTCGACGCGCTCCGACCGGCGCGCGATGTCTCCGGCGGCGCCCGCGGACGAGCGGGAAGACTCGCGCTCGGGCGTGTCGATACCCATCAGCGCGCTGATATCCCCCCACGCGCCGTCGATCGTGTCGACCCCAGGACAGCGGTCGTCGTATCACATGCGTGACCCGCGCCGACCGCGCGTGCGTCCGACGCCGTGGGCGCTGTCCTTCGGGGCCGGCGAGGACGGCTTGGGCAGCCCCGTGCAAGCGTGGATGTTTTTCATCGGATTTATACTGTTTCCGCTTTGGTGGCTCGCGAGCGTGTGGCGGATACCGGAGACGAGGAGCGTGGGCGGGCACGATGCGGCGGAGAAGGCGGTCGTCGTCGACGATCCGCAGATCGAGCATGGTGAGCGTCGTGTCGCGGGCACGTTCTCTTGCGTGCGCGAAAGCTACGGGCGCTCATAACGTACGGACAGATGCACGCACTTGGCGCTTTCGCTGTCGGATCATGGCCGCCATCTCTTTGGTCACTTATATCCCGTTCATCGTCCTCGTCGCCATCTTTGCGCCTCGGTGACCCCAAGCCCCCGTATATGCTGTCCTCCTCCTCCTCCTCCTCCCTCCTCTCACCCGCTCCGCCATCAACGCTCTGCAATGCTCTCGAGCTTCCGCTATGCTATGCTCTCTTCAACCCATCATTGTTGCCTTCGTCACCACCGTCGACTACAGCACATGCGCACCTTTCCCAATGCGCCTCGAACCACTCAAAGCCCGGCCTGGACACCTCTTCGTCTCTATATCTATGTATATCGTCACCGGACGCTCAAACGCACACATCGCACCACACAAATCCCACTCTCTTGAACAATCACTGTCTTTTCACTTTCCCTTGTTTATGCGTCCTGCCGCGGCTGGGGCATGTAGCATACTGTCCCCTCCTCCACCGTGCGGCAATCGTGACCCCCAATTTCGTAATGTAAGTATATTAGTTGCCAGTGTACGAGGAAGGGCGATGATACTCGAGATATCGCGCTCTTTTGTACCCGCATTAGTATGGTCGCTTGTCCTTGGTTGTGTTGTGTTTGACCACGCTCATAGAAATGCAATGTTGTTGATCCCGTTGGCTCATGCTACTGAACTAGACGCAAATAAAACTGTATCTACCGGTAACTTGCATACATTCACGTTCTTGCCCCTCGGCACGCTGAAAGGGATCCGTACCTTCGATCTACAATTGACATAGCCACGGTTTTGCATGGACGACGCCGTGCGCCTGGGCCGCCTTGCCCTCTTCCTCGAGTCCGCACTCCCCAAGTCGATCCTTGTTCGCCACCCGAACGATCTCGGGGATGTCGACCAGTTTGTTGTTCCAGATGAATGGAGTGCGTGGTGGGACTGGGCAGCGCGTCCGCCTGCGCGGAATAGGGCCAAGTGGTTGACCCTTCTCGACTATTATCAACGTCCGAGTACGTCTGTCGTCGTCGCTGGAGAAGGATATCTGACCGCAATAGGCTGGTATAGGTGACGATCGTATTGACTATGCCTACGATGACATACCAACTAACCTGCGGAATACGATAGACGCCGTTCGCGAACTCCAACTCCCCCGTAGACTGGACGATTGGTCTTCGAGTTCCTCCCAATGCACATCGCATTCTGCTCCTCAGCCACTCGATGGAACAGTATCCACACTGCTCGTCAATTATCCTGGAATGTCGCCCAAGAAAGCGCACGAAGTCGGTCGGATGACATCCTACACGTCGTCCCTCCTCTCATCCGAAGGGATGTCGCGGATAACGCACGTCGTCGATGTTGGTGCGGGACAGGGACATCTCTCTCGTGCTTTACAGTCGCTTGGGTTGCACGTTCTTGCGCTCGATGCGAGCGCACATCAAACGGCAGGCGCGGAGAAGTGGCAGAAAGGTCGACGCACGTTGAACAAGAACGGGAAAGCGCAACTGCCTGCCGTCGTCAACGCGGAACCGTCGCCCTCGGGCACGATTACGCGCAAGACCGTACATATAACTCCCGAGACCTTGATCTCTGCCGTCGATGAATGGGCTAATTCTGTTTCCACGGAGGGCGAGCCGCCTTCGGTTCTCTTCATGGGTCTTCACGCGTGCGGGTCGCTCACGCCCGACATCCTGCGCGCCCTGCTTGCATCTTCTGACTCATCGCGGCAAGATTGGCCACGTCCGTGGAAGGCAGCAGGCGCCGTCGTCGTCGGGTGCTGCTACAACCTCATGTCGCCTTCTGGTACGTCTTCCCCTCCCGCTCTTCCTTACCATCGTTCACAAACTCCGCCTCTCCCCAGACTTTCCGCTCTCAAACATACTCCGGAAACAGGGCGCGCCGGGGCTGGGTCCGAACCACCTCCAGCTCGCTGTCCAGGTCCCGCAGCACTGGGCCGGCGCCGAGCTGTCGATGCGACGCGTTGTATGGCGTGCGCTGCTCGTGCGCGAGATGATCCGGCGGGGTATCTCCAGCGCGCCCGTGCATTCCTCGTCGCCCACGCCAACCTCCGAAGCCCAAACGACGGCACCAAAACGCTCTCTGGGCGGAGCTCCCATCCTCCGCGACGACGCGCAGCCCGAATCGTCCCGCGGCCTCAAATACGGTGGGGCGGAAGTACCGGGATGGCGTGACGGCGATATCAACGGTCGTCGGCGCCTTGGTAAGCTGCATGAGACGGCATACGCGAGTTGGGAGACGTATTTGAGAGCGGCGGGCGAGAAGATGGGTGTGGACTTGACACGCCCTGTGGATGACGAGACGGAAGTTGGTGAAAAGGATGAAGTGAAGGAAAGGGTGGCACTTGAGCGGAGACTGGAGGTGTTCCAGGTACTGCGATGCGTGTTGGGACCGGCCATCGAGGTTGGCGAGCTCTGTCCTCTTCCGCCTTCTTAGGCCACCTATTGACTGGTTCCTTTGCTATAGAGCACTATCATCCTCGATCGCCTGATGTGGCTCCGCGAGTCACTCGATGCCTCGCCATCCTCCGGCAGCAGCGATATTGGTCGGCCGCGCTTGCAGGCGCGTCGCGTGAACTTGTTCGACCAGGCGACGGGGAGCGGGCGCAACGTTGCGTTGGTTCTATCTCCTGTCCTTGCGCCCGTATAGCCCTTCTCTATCACGCATATGTTGTTTGATCTGGAGCTATTGGCTCGGAAATAGTACTCACCGAGTTCGTGGCTGTGCCACGCCTTCTTTCAGTCTTCAGCCTTCTCCCTTGGTGTCATGAGAGCATCCAAGCGTGCTCGCCATTGAATCTGACGCCATCGACGTTCACGACATTCAACGTGTTAAATATATGGAGTACGAGGCGACTGCGGCGTCAAGCTTGATCTGGAGCGAACGCTTGCCATCGCGAACACCATGCCTGGAGTGCTGTCTGACATCCCCCGATGGGAGGCTCCGCCTACTTCGACCAAAGATTGTAAGCCGGTTGTCCATTCGGAGGATTGATATCGTGTGGTAACCTTATCTACAGTTGATTACGCTGGGTTGCAAACGCTCGACCTTTCCACCGTCACAGGCGACGAGTATGAACAGGTCCCTGCAGACGTGGTCAAGACAATCGGAGAGGCGCTCTCGCAAGACGGTTTTATCTACGTGACAAACCATGGGCTGCGGCCTGATGAAGTTCAGCGGTGCATATCTCTGACTATCATTCGCAGCCTGTAGCCTCATTGAACCGCGCGATAGGCAGTTCGATCTTGCGCAGTACGCCTTCGACGGGGTCTCCGAAGCCGACAAAGCCAAGTACGCGGCGAAAATCAGCGAGACGGGGGACTACACGGGGTACAAGCCTCGCGGACACTGGAAGCTGCGCGGCGTCCCGGACCAGATCGAGCACCTCGGCCTCGGCGATCGCGCGTTCAGACCGGGAGAGCGGGAGAACGTCTTTCCTCCTGCTTTGCTTCCGTTCGCGGACGAGATAGCGGCGTTCCGGCGGGTGCGTACTCAAAACTATCTTGTACGGTTCGTGTTCGCTGACACGTTGGTCCTTTGGTATCCAGTATAACCATATTCACATCTTCCGGAAGATCCTTACTGTGCTCTCGTTGGTGCTAAAGTTGCCTCCGACGTATCTATGGAATCTTGCGAACGAAGAGTCAGGCTTGTTCCGTTATGCGTTGTATCATCCACCTCCTCAGGAAGACGACGTCAAGACCGACGGAGTGCGGTTGCAAGGCCACTCGGACTTCCGAAGCGTGACGCGTACGCACAGCGATATCTCATCTCTCGTGACTGGTGCCAATATCGACGGCAGTGCTGTATTCGCAACCGATCGTCTCTCTGCAAGTGCTTGTACGCACCTCTATTACTCGTCTTTTGTAGGACGATCTGACCTCACAGACGAGTAGATGCCCGACAATGTCTGGCGGTACGTGCGGCACGTACCAAACGCCCTCGTGCTCAATCTCGGAGACGCTACGCACTGTTGGTTGACTGCATTGCCCTATGCCTAGATTATACTCATAAAACCTCTACAGTCCTCTCTGGCGGTTACCTTAAGCCGACCATACATCGTGTCGTCTCGCCTCCCGACCCGGACCAAGCGAAGTACCGCCGCCTCGGAGTCTTCTACTTTGCGGCGTACAACCCCGACGTCCGTCTCGTGCCGCTGACGCAGTCGCCCGTCGTTGCAAGCACCGGAAAGACGTTCTTCAACGAAGGACGGGACGCTCCTACGGCATGGCAGTGGGAGAAAAGCCGCGTCAGGGCCTACGGGCAAGACGGGGAGAAAAAAAGGCTCGACAACGGACACGAGGAGGAGGCGATGATCGGAGGTGAAAAGGTACGTGTATATGCATCTCCGTCAAAATCCGCTGGGCTAACGGGGATGCGTACAGGTTGTGCATTACAACTGATATGAAAGGCGCTAGAAACAGCATATCCCGACTCCCCCGAAGGTGGGAGTTGGCTGTTGCACTGGGAGTTGTCACAGTGACAAGGGCTGTGACCCAGCCAAAGCGTGATGAAAGCGTGACAAAGTGTGATTCCGCCAGTGCGGGCGCCTAAATTGCGATGGACGCAGCAGCGTGACTTTTGAAGACGTGGGAAGGCTGACATAAGTGATGAGTATCAGTGCCGGAATCTGATTGATCACATTGCCGAGATGCCGTGATTTGATTCCCAGTGATCGTGTGAGACTTGAGTCAGTTACATAAGTCTATTGGGGCCTGCGTTGGGCTTATGTAAGGAAATGACACTTTCCAAAATTGGGCAAGGCTGGGCGCCCATCAAGCCCACGTGCATTGTGTCATTGTTCCCACTCAGCATAAGTTTGCAGATGACCACGGGCCTTCCCTGCTTCTGCACAACTGGCCCACCCTAATCCCGGCCACCCACTGTGTGAAAGCTGTGCTGCCGCACACAGTGGCGGGCAACATCAAGCTCACCTGGTCGAGTCTCAGCCTGTGGAGGACAGAAGTAAAGTGACTTGAATTGTAACACATAGACAGCTCTGTATAACTACAATGGATGGCTATGCAATCACAATCATATGCTAGGATGTCTGAATGGATGGAGTCCTCTCTGTGGTTCTTGCTGGAATCAAATAGGTATTTGATTCTCACATGCATCAAATAGGC
>NW_006767434.1:1079931-1082916 GCF_000264995.1 Punctularia strigosozonata HHB-11173 SS5
GTCTATTGGGGCCTGCGTTGGGCTTATGTAAGGAAATGACACTTTCCAAAATTGGGCAAGGCTGGGCGCCCATCAAGCCCACGTGCATTGTGTCATTGTTCCCACTCAGCATAAGTTTGCAGATGACCACGGGCCTTCCCTGCTTCTGCACAACTGGCCCACCCTAATCCCGGCCACCCACTGTGTGAAAGCTGTGCTGCCGCACACAGTGGCGGGCAACATCAAGCTCACCTGGTCGAGTCTCAGCCTGTGGAGGACAGAAGTAAAGTGACTTGAATTGTAACACATAGACAGCTCTGTATAACTACAATGGATGGCTATGCAATCACAATCATATGCTAGGATGTCTGAATGGATGGAGTCCTCTCTGTGGTTCTTGCTGGAATCAAATAGGTATTTGATTCTCACATGCATCAAATAGGCATATGATTCCCATATGCCTGAAACAGCTTGTGGCTGTGCCAGTGCCTATCTCAACACTCCCCCTGGCTTAGATGGTAGGCACATAAGTGTAATGAGGTGCTTAGGTGCAGCCATGGGGAAGGCAATCCTCAGTGTAATGATTGTCCCATGGTGTAGTGGTTTAATACATGCACTTTTTTCAGATGGTCCAGGGTTCAATCCCCTATGTCTGCAGGCACATACGGCAGATTGTGAGCGTACCGATATGAGTGGCAATGCGAACTCATGCACGGCGCCTGCTGCGCTGCCTGTAGTTACCAGGAGGACAATTATTAGGGGATTCAATGCCATACATGATGCTACTTAGAGGTTATGTGAAGACACGACCTAGTTGTTGTCTGATCTTCAGGAACTTCTCATGTCCCAAGTTCTTTGTGAACATGTCAGTATGGCTCTCAGAATATTCAATATAGAGCAGCTCAAGCTCCTTGTTGCTGTAGCGCGCCCAACGCGAACACGCCCGCCGACGTCTGCACTGCCACAAACAGCCACAAACAAGTACACCGCTTCGTTATCGCGCGGCCGTCGCTTTCCTCTCCCCACCACCAAGCCACTAGGCCGAGACTGGGCCATCCTGACAACCAATGTGAGCACATTGAGTCAAAGGGGCCCAGAACCTTAGGAAGCTGCAGTGGCTGGACACGAGCGTTGTTCTGTCATTGGGCTTCCAAGGTTTTTATCTCGTGTCTCGTTGGACCTGTCACCTCATTGCCCACACTATCTATGCCCCAAACCACCCGTTACGTCGCCACCGCTGTCGCCGTTTTCAACCACCACCACCATCACCCTCTCGACGGCCGCCGACGTGCTTGCAACACGCACTGCTCGATCCTACGACGTCACCACGTTCCTGACGCCCTCATGGCATGACAACCGTGGCAACTCCGGCACACACCTGGGCATCACAGCGACCGCGACAACACCTCGATCATCGCGGGCTCGAGCATTCGGTTTTGATCACTACAACCCTCGGCGACAAGCAAGAGCTTCCCGGCAGCTTCAACAACATTCCACGCCCTACTCTCCGGCCCTGGCGCGATACGAGGTGCTTGCGGATTGGTGCACGATGGATTCCAAGATACGCAATGTGATCGGTGAAGCAGGATTGGATGAACGCGGCGGACACGTAGGGATATAAAGGGCCCATCGTACGTAGTCTTGAGGAGCAGCAATCCCGATTAGCATTTGCTTTTGCCCCGTTTTAGCTACGAGTTCCGTCATAACATATCCTTACTACATCCAATCTACCTCCCATTCTGGCAGCCTCTGATTTTGCCTCAGTTCTCGCACACTAAATACATTGGATAGGCATAGCCCTGTCCCAGCACTACATTGCCATGCTCATGAATAAAGTGATATAGCACATCAATGTGTTTGGAGCAGGGTTCAGTAACCATCTTAGATGCATTAAGTATCAATCCTTGGTTATCACTGCAGATGGATTATTGGTCAAACCGGTACCCCAGCTCCATGAACAAAGCTCTTATCCAGAGCATTTGAGAATTACAATCAGTGAGTACCATGAACTCAGCTTCTGTAGATCATAGTGCAACAGTTTCTGTGCTCGTGATGTCTAGGAGACTATGCTGTTTGCCAATTTCATGAAGCACCCTGTGATAGACCATCTTTGTCAGGGCATGTGCTCTCAGGATGGTAGCAGAGATGCTGTTGCACAAGGCAGGGAGGCAACTGAGTATGTATATGAAGGGCCAAAGGGAAATACACATACCTGTTGCACAAGGCAGGGGGTTAACTGAGAGATCAAGTCTGAGATGCTCCCTGGTGTGACAGGTGACTATATAGTAGCTGAATAATCAATCAACAAAGGGGCGGAAGGTCCAATGAGAGTGAAGGAGGGTCCTCCGCAACCAACACATGACTGGCGGGAGGGCCTAGGGTTCCCATGCAAGTGGTGGAGGCCCTTGGGGAAGCAATGTCAGGGCACACCTCCCACACTTGCCTCATAGCCCCAGGGTTCCACTTTTAGTTCTGCTTCTTGTCCCCATTTGCTCATTCCTTCCTATGCTTCTGCTCTCCCATTCTGGTTACATCATCCCATGCTGTCGCGCGAACTGTAGTGCTAGTATATAGTCACACAGTTGCCTAGGGTCCCGGTCTATCTAAGTCGGGGATGACCTAGTTGAATCAGGAGAAAGAAATGGGCTGCTTGAATGTATTCACTTAAACAGAGAACTACACTCTGTCCTTTTGTCTGTACTGGAAATCTGTTCCCACGCTTATGGGGAAGTCACTGAGTATGTTGTCGGTCTTCTGGAAGCGTCTTGTCGCTTCAACGTATCCTGTTTCCTATCTTCTGGAAGCGTCTTGTCGCTTCGGCGTATCCTAATTCCTATGTCGTATGTCCTGGAGTGATACTTAGATCTATTGCCTAAGTCAACACTCAAATATCTTCCTAATTCCTATGTCGTATGTCCTGGAGTGATACTTAGATCTATTGCCTAAGTCAACACTCAAAAGCATCTTGTCGCTTTAACGTATCCTATTTCCTATATTGTATGTCCT
>NW_006767434.1:1084700-1089542 GCF_000264995.1 Punctularia strigosozonata HHB-11173 SS5
ATGCACCCTCACTCCTTGATGCAAACAGGGATTACGCATAAATGACGAACTTTCATACCACAAGAAGAATTCAGCAGGTAGATGCATATATGTTGATTCTAGATCTGAAATATCTTCGATTTTTTAGAAATCAAGCATTGTTGAAATCAGGCTATTTTGTGTGTTGATGGTATGATGCATGACCGATTGCGCACCTATTACTTACCTGATTGCCAGTAAAGCTCACAGTCGTATATATATATAGGTGTATACTCCATTTTTCATTAGTGACCCAAGTGTATCCATCCATGAGAGTGGCCTATAGGACACCCTGAAGAGTTAGAGGAGGTCGGCCACAGTGCATGACATGCCTGGCTGAGTGTGGAAGCTTACCGGAGTAAGCCGGTGTTGTGATGAGCTGTATCAGGTGCGAAGACACTGCCACTGCATCAACAATCAAAATTCATTGTTCACCAACCGTTTTCTCAATTTGTCTGTCCTTGAGTCTCTCATTGATTTCACTCAAGAAAATTGCTACAGTATACCTCAAGTAACTGAAAGATACCCAGGTAGTCAGATAGCAGAAAAGTCTTATGTGGGAAGTGCAGGAGTGCCACATTTCTGGCTGCATCAAGGAATGCCATTACACTGTACATCTGCAGATGACCCCAGGCCTTTCCTGCTGCTGCACAACCGGCCCACCCTAATCCCGACTGTCTACGATGTGTGCAATTTAAATCTCAAGCCGTGCACGCTCTTCTTACAGCTGCAACACGCAAAACCTACAACATGTGCATACTCTTTGCCTACGACCTGGACACGTTGTTGTTTGACGTGCTGGACAACTCCCAAGGGAAGGGATGCGCTCAAAGCCTTCCCTTTGTGACAGAAGTATTATTTTGTATGTAAAATAAGTATGTAACATCATAAAAAATGGATTATTGTACAGTTATCTCCGTAGTGCACTACATTATTGTACAACTATCTCCGTAGTGTACTATACTTGCACTTTACAGTAGTGCACTTGAGAATCTTGAGCGGCCAGGGGGGGGAGTCGGGGACGGCGCTTGGCGCCAGCTTACCCACGTCTTGAAGTATTTCTACCTGTGACATCGTCTCGTGTGTTTCAAGCTATGTACGATATCGTTACTGTCCGACGCTCGGGGCGCTATCACAGTCTCAAACGCTCTGATTTAGTATCATCTGACGAAGGCAGATAGGCGCTCTGTGTGTGCCTGCAGCTGCTCACCGCGCACCACCAATTGCGCCCATAAGATGATCACTTGCTGGAACTGAGATAAGAACGGTCGCCCCCCTTAGCTTGGGTTTTTTGGTGAGAGCGTTCTGCGAGGAAAGGGAAGATCTGATATATCACTTACATCCAATGTTCTCAGGAGAGCGCTTCTTTGCCTCTCACGACTTCACTAAGCGAGATCTATCGCTCGTCCAGCTCTGAACCGGTACTGTACAGTACTCTTTCCTGCACGGGCTGGCGCAACCATGCTCCCAGTGGAACTTTATCAGTCGCCTGTGTATAGTTAAACGACACGCCCCTAGCTCAATCGGGCAAAAATCACGACCTTTCCATGCTCTGCGTATGCTGCTCAGTGCTGTGCCAAACAGTACTAGCCGATCAGGAAGGCACGCCAAGTTGCCAACGAAGATTTCGCTTGCATTTTACGTTCAACGTCGAAAGCGAACTGTCATGGGTACAAGAGCGTTACCTGTGCAGCAACCTCGCCGGAGCCGAGACTACATATCTCACTTCACGACATCCACCAGCTGAAGTTGAACCTCATTACCAACAACTGAAAGGGCTCGAATCTCGAGCTGAGGGAGGGTTTAGACCGGCGGCCGCTAACATGGGCTTGAACTCTGACAAATGGCTCGAACGCCTGCGCTTCAATGGGATGCTCCTTGCTAGTGTGTCGTATGGTGAGCGAGAGGCTTCATTCCTGCAACGTCCGTTAACTTATTCGCTCCTTAGGCATATTCCTCTTGCTCACAATCCAAGCGTCCATCGCGCTATACCGACAACATGCCAAAATCACGACCACCAACAAGATCCTGCTGGCTTACGTAGCCATCACGTTCGTCCTCGCTACTCTCGGATTCGCTGGGAATGCGAGTTATACGCAGACCGTCTGGGTGGAGGATCGAAACGAGCCTGGTGGACCGCCGCTGCTGCTCGAGTTGGAGTTGGATCATTGGATAAACCAAATGGCGCTCGCCTGGTAAGCGACGGTGGTCCCTGTACGCGTATTGACGGTCACTCATGCTGCGCAGCTACTACGTCATGGAATGGTTTATGGAGGCGCTGTTGGTAAGTGAACCACGACCATCTTCCGGGCAGAGCTATGGAATCAACATGTCGATAGCTCCATCGGTGCTTCATCATCTGGAACCAGCACATCATTGTAGTGTGCACGATGACGACACTCTTTCTCGCTACTATCGGTGAGGGTGACGTGGGATTGATTGTTGAATGTTACTGAACACCGGTCTGCAGCCATGTCTGTTTTGGTCTTGGTGGACTCGAGAGGTACGGTACCGAATTCTTTCATACGACCTCGTGCTAACGAACATTCAGGCGCCATATTCTATAATATCGACGTTCAGCTCGCATATCTGTGCATAGCAGTTGGTATGAACATCCTCTACACGATACTCGTCGGGGGAAGGATCCTCGTCGTACGCAACCAAGTACGGAAGTTCGTGGGCAAAGAGCATGCGGCCTTCCTCACGTCGGCTTTTGCTATGGTCATCGAGTCCGCCGCAATGTACTCCGTGTTGGGCGTGCTATATATTGCCTCTTTCGCGGCACATTCGAACCTATCAAATCTCATCTTCCTAGACATCAGGTGCGCCTTGCCTTCATCGCCGCATTTTCTATCTTCGGTCACTTTCTGATAGATTTCCTTCCCGATAGCCACGTTCAAGTACGTTCGCCGATCCCTCTCCGTGTCGTCTTCATCTCTAACGCCGCCTTTCCAGGGGATTGCGCAGCTCTTGATCATCCTCCGAGTCGCTGAAGGTCGCGCATACACTCGTGAAATAACGAGCCAGTTGCCTCGCATGGAATTCAGCTCAAGGCATACAACGACCGGTTTCGAATCGGAGCCAAGCAACGAGACGTCCACGGTGATGGGCACCATCTCCACGCTGGGTCCCCGTAAAACAAGATCGAATCTCCAAATACGAGACAAGGACGAAGAGTCGCAGGATGAAGGCGCTTCCTCCACATGACATACTATTATGCCTCTCGATGTTCCACGCCTCGACATTTCCTTAAGCTTTCATGCCATATATATCCTAACGACCGTCTTTGCTGTTCATGTGTTTGCAGTGCGCTTTCTTTGCTCCGTGTTTTCTTTGTGTTTTCTTGTATCGAATCAGCGCTATCAGTATCGATATCATTATAATAGAGGACGTCGTCTCTTGCATGTAGTAGAAACATACCCGTGCGCTGTTTGCGAAGCTAGTAAACAAGCCAGGACTGGGCTTTGGTCAACGCCTCATCCCATCCTGCTGCAGACCTCTCCCATACTGCCACGCTCTCGACCTCTTCTTTGCCCAACTTGAGGCCGTTATACAGATGCGGAAACATTCCCTGCTCGTCCAGACGTCAATTGGTATCGCCGATATGTAGACCTGCGGGAGGTTGGGCCTGTACCTCTCCACCCCGAGGACCGCAAACCTCCGCCTTCGGATCTTCCCATCGAATCTTGTCCTCCACGTCGTCGTACTTGATGCGCAAGACGTACACCTTTGGATCGTCCTTGAAGAAGAACTTGAGCGTCCCCGGCACCTGCGGCGCGGTGGAAAGGTGGACGAAGCCGCTCGACTGGTCGATGTCGCTGACGGGGAGGCGTTCGGGAAGGGGTTCAGGGACCGGAGAAGAGGAAGGGACGAGTTTGTATATGTAAGTTGGTTTGACGGAGTCCGCAATCGTCGACATGTGGTGAGTATTGGTAGGATCGCTGGTCAAAGATAATGGAAATCAAGAATCCATTATCCATAGACCCACGAGCTTCAAATCGAAGCGAAGCAGGCCGATTGTTTAATTCCCCCATCTGGTCTATGCCCCTCCACACATATCTCCACACACAAGACTGCATGGTTGTACCGCGCGGATGAAGTCTCGTCCACCGCTACAAGAGGTTGCAACCCGCCGTGGAGTGCCCGCGGCTACCGTCGGTCCACCGGTTGCCTCTCGACGCTACCACTCGCCTCAAGTCGGCCTACGCGAATACAACGCGTTCGAGTTCACCACCAGAATGCTCATTCACGCGGCGACAGTTCGCGTGGACGACCCTAAACCGAGCCACTGCTGGTGACCACCTTTGTCATACAATCTCCGGTACTTGCCTGCAACGCACGGTGCATAAACGACGACAAGTATATTGACATGCCTAGCGCCTTTCCAGCTATGACTGACTCTGCTCTTGTCATACAATCATTGACAACCTGCGTACCCGCGCTTACACGATACCCTACAGCTTGTGTCATATAGTTGCCGGCAGTTGATTACCACACGACCGCAGGGTAGCGTACGTTGCGTCCTTGATTCTGTCATATACACTCAACAATGAATGACTGGATCTGAACGCCCGTGTCATACATGTTACGACCCATGCATCCTCGCCCCTGTTGTACATACCTCGGCAACAATTTCTGTACTCCGCCGCTCCCGCCTCACCCGCGTCGGCCAGTCATACAAATTGCGATAACGCTACTGGATTGCGCCACAGCTCTCATATGGCTCCAGATTGTAATTTACTCGCCGCCCTTCTGTCATACATCGCCCGTGTCATACATGTTGCGACCCACGCACTCTCGCCCCTGTTATACATACCTCGACAA
>NW_006767434.1:1090430-1104542 GCF_000264995.1 Punctularia strigosozonata HHB-11173 SS5
CGATAATGCTACTGGATTGCGCCACAGCTGCCATATCGCTCCAGATTGTAATTTACTCGCCGCCCTTCTGTCATACATCGCCCGTGTCATACATGTTGCGACCCACGCACTCTCGCCCCTGTTATACATACCTCGGCAACAATTTCTGTACTCCGCCGCTCCCGCCTCACCCGCGTCGGCCAGTCATACAAATTGCGATAACGCTACTGGATTGCGCCACAGCTGCCATATTGCTCCAGATTATGATCTACTCGCCACCCTTCTGTCATACATCTTGTGATTCACCCATCAGAGCTTGTGTCATACAAACCTCGCTAACAAATCTCGACTTCGCCCACCCGGATAGTCCGCCCTGTCTGTCATACACATTGCGACACTGCCGATACACGCTTTGATGATAATTCTTCAAACTGTCATACAAACACTCGGGAATAATGACGGTGCTTGCTACCCTCTCTGATTGCTACCCTCTCTGTCATACATCTCGCGACTTGGGCAGCAGAGCCTGTATCATACATACCTCGCTAACAAGCCTCGATTCTGCCCACACAAATGGCCCGTCTTTGCGTCCTGTCATACACATTTCGACATCACCGATACACGCCTCGATCACAATCCTACACCCTGTCATACAAACACTCATTCCCCTCTGTAATATATCCCGTCACTCGTGCAGCAGAGCCTGTGTCATACATACTTCCCTAATAAGCCTCCACTCTGCCCACCCGAATGGCCCACCTTCGTGTCCTGTCGCGTCCTGTCATACAGATTCGACTTTGACGGAACTCTGTGTACATTTGCAGTACGTTAACGCTGTACTTCATAGACACCTATGGTCAATGGGTTAAGACGCGCCATCTTACCCTGCTACGTTTTTGCCTTAACACGGAGTTCAATCCCGACGCGTGCGCTGGACTCTATCATTCCTTGTGTGTGGAGTCATGTTACTTGCCCAGAGCACAAGTCCAGGTGATTCATGAGTTCACCCTTTTGTTACGCAATGCACAACAATATGATACACGGACGGTGGCATAGGAAGCTACCGAAGGATGGGAGAACGACGATTATTTGTACTGTGACAGTTCATGGGTATCTAATCTGAGAAAGAATGCGCAGTAATGGAACACGGAGACTGGTGGTGACGGGTGGGGCACGACAAGAAGTTCAAGATGATACAAAGAGGTGGTGCGGAAGGTGTAGGGACGATTGAGTTTCACGCGGTCTTGGACTTGCGAGTACGCCTAGCATATGTGGAATGAGCAAAACGATGAACCATGCCGATGGTTAACTCACTTTGCAGGGACTTCGTTTTCGTTGTTGATAGCAGCTGTCTTCGCGGAGCGTCTGTAACAGAAGTAGTTGAGCGACCAGAGCCCCGCATAAACACGCGAAACCTACTTTTGAGTACGCCGCGGTTCGTTGATGTCCGCGGTCGCGGGCGTCTTGGTTGCCAATGTCAAGACCCAGGTGACATCCTCAACGGCCTCGAGTACTTTGACGTTGACCCCGCCCTCGTTGCGGGCCATGGCGCCAAGGAAAATCCAAACCAAAGTTAGTACGACGACGACGACCCCGTTTTTGCCGTTCTTGATTTCGGGGAAGGTGGTGCTCTGACCACGGGGAACTGCACGTGAAAGTGGTGCACTTGGGCGGCAGCGCCAGCTTGGCTGCAACGAGATCCACCACGCATTCCAGGAAAAAAAGTCCTTTTGAGGTTCATCGCAGGTGACCATATACGTCGTGCGCTTGGTGTTGTTGATCCACTTCGTGGTCATCGACGGACGCATTAAGGACTTCGTAACACTGTTCTGAACATGGATTGAGTGCCAGTGAAGTCTGTTATGGGGTAGTACTGGACTCACCCGGCTGAGGAATCGTGCCTTTGCCTCAAACAGGATGTAGGCTCGAAGCAGGTTGACGAATGCGGGCTCGGTCACGGCCTCCGCAAAAAATGCAACTGCAGCCGTGAAGTATTCTGGAAGGTCCTTGGACAAGCTGATGTTCTTGACGAGGTCGCCAGTCGGCTGAGAGAAGTCGAGAGTAAATCCCTCGGCACCTGTAATTTTGAGCTTCTTTGGCCGCGAAGATGCCCGGGTCTGGATTTTTCTTGCTGAAGGCAGAGCGTTCTCCTCTTCGTCCAGATCTGAGTATGTCACCGAGAGGATGGGATGATCTGAATCATCCTCTGACACAGATGGTCGGGCGGCATTGCCCTGAGAGTCGACGGTTGGGCCGCTTGCGGCGATCTCAGCAGCAGCAGGGGCAGGGACAGACGAAGAGAGGGCACTGGCAGGCTGCGAGGGAGACGTCGTGGACGAAGGGGTTGCGGGATCGTGAAGAGTCGATGTTCCGACTGCAGCGCCTGCAGGACCGATGCCGACAGATCCTGCGACGACCTCAGGTGCAGCCGGGCGAGGTGCAGAGAGGGCGGTGACTGAAGAAGGAGAAGCATTAGCAGGCTGCGAGGAAGGCGCCATAGGCGAAAGGGTTGCGGGGTCTTGAACAACCGGCGTCCCGTTCGCAGCACCTGCAAGATCAACGTCGCCGGAGCCTGAAGCGACCTCAGGTGCAGTTGGGAGAGGCGCCGTGAGGACCGTAACGGGTAGAGGGGAGGTGATCGCAGGCTGCGAGGAAGGCGTCGTAGGCGAAGGGGTTGCGGGGTCTTGAACAACCGGCATCCCGATCGCAGCACCTGAAAGGCCGACATCGCCGGAGCCTGAAGCGACCTCAGGTGAAGCTGGAATAGGCGCTGTGAGGACCGTAACGGGCGGAGGGGGGGTGGTCGCAGGCTGCGAGTGAGGCGTCTGGGGCAAGGCTGCTTGGAGGTGCTGTTGGATCGGGACAGATGCTGGCGCTTCGATATGAGTGTCATCCGAGAACGAAATGAGTCCGAGGAGTTGAGGATCAATTATAGCGTCGTCTGCAGGCTTGTTGACTGGTTTTAATGCAGTATCATGTGGTCGCATAGCGACGGCGGCAGGAGGTGCACATCCAATCGGCGGTGTGTTTTCGTCAGCTTGCGGGAGGACCGCGGAAGAACTCGCGGTAGGTGCTGAGCCAGGCTTTGCGGAATTATCAGCCGCAACAACAACACGGCGGCGCATGCGTTCCTGCGAAGCTGTGACGGTGGTGAGATTTACGCACGCGGATGCAGATGCTATACTTACTGTATGAACCTTCACAGAAGGTATGGAAGACGTCTCGCCAGTCCGTCTTGAAGTCCGAGTTGACGTCGACGAACTCACATCCGAGGAG
This sequence comes from Punctularia strigosozonata HHB-11173 SS5, assembly GCF_000264995.1. Classification (NCBI taxonomy): domain Eukaryota; kingdom Fungi; phylum Basidiomycota; class Agaricomycetes; order Corticiales; family Punctulariaceae; genus Punctularia; species Punctularia strigosozonata. The sequence goes on from NW_006767434.1 coordinate 1,093,686, forward strand.
ATTCTTGCCGGCGCCATAGCTATTGAGGTCGTTTGAGTGTTCGAACGATACAAACATGCAAGCAACTTACTACATGGTCTGGATTTCCGCAGTTTCTGAGTGCGGGAAGGGTCCGCCAACCATGATGGAGATTTGTAAACCGGTCTGTCGATGCCAGCTCTCTGCTGCTGCTGATATAGTATGCGGTAGATTATCGATAGCTCTGAGGGCAAAATGAGTACATGTATATCATAGACGAGAAATGCGTGCTTACTCCATCATGCGATATGCTCGTCGCATATCCTCCGTGTCCTGGACGCCAACCGGAAGGACTAAATCGTCCCTCTGGAGATAACCCTCTTTGCAATAGTCCTGGACGGCTTGAAGCATCTCTGGATCGGCAGCGTCGAGATGCTGCTGGGCAAATTGCGACTGAAATTTGACCTCAAATACACAGCATAAGCGAGCGTGTAGTGTCGCAAAACGGCGCACGTACCTGTTGATCGGACGTCCAGCCCTCTTTCATTGCCTGCGCCCAGGCGGCCTTGTATTCCGCTTGCACATCTTCGTTGTGATAGTACAGGCGTTGCCAGGCTTGATACTCCTGAGGCTTCCTGGGCTTGGTCTCGAGAGAGAGCACACGAGATCGTACGGGACGCTTGATGCCAGGAATGTCAGGACCAGTACCGCGCTCGCGGCTGTGGTTAGCGAACCAGGTCTTGATTTGCTGTAGGTCCGCATCAGCGTCAATGCGTACTCTGAAGCGCTTTACTACTCACCGCCTTGCGTTCCTTATAGCGCTGCACAACATCCTCATGCACCCTCGCCTGCGCGACATCTCCTCCACAACTCGCTATCTCCTCTGGCGTCGGATCAATAGGGAAGTCTTTGAAGAACAGAGGCGAGATCTTCAACATGAAGTTAATCTTCGACTTGGTGGTCCCCCACTCGCGTAGATACTTCTCCATCCACTCATTCTCCTCCTCGGAGAATACACTGCATCGAGTCATGATCAAGAGCACAAGCGAGTACAAGTTTTCAAGGATGATAAGGCAAGTTAGATGAAAAATTGAGGGCGTATGACTGAACGCGACAAATGCCTCCAGCGCCATTGATATACAGGGCATGGCCGATCCGTTGCACGTTGCTTGGCCACATTTCCGACTACAACAGCAAATCAATATCCGACCCGTTGTTCAGCCCAGCACTCACTGATGGTCATTCTCCGCCGACGTCCGCCCAAATCATCTGCACAGATCAGCATCGTGGCACGCTGCACCACCCCTCCTCGTGGCACCAAAGGGTCGTAGAAGAATTTCAGTGAGTAGAGCTCATTGAGGGAAATTGCAGCGCACTTCCTAATGAGAGGTTCGTCTGGAACAGGCTCGAACCTTTCACGTATTGCGGAATGGTGCGAGGATCTCAAGGTAATCGGACTTTGTTCCATTGCCTTGGCCTCTCTTTCTGACGAGAAACGCAGGTCCGCCTGGGATGTGCTCTTGCCATGGCCATGGTCCGTTTCACTACTTTTCTGCCACACACCTCCGCTGATCACGGCTTGATTTGTCTGCACGTATCTCTCAGCGCATCTGTCTCCCTCATGGTGCTGGATGCTCATACATGGTATTTGTATAGTCTCCGAGCTCATTAAGAGAAATAACAGCGCAGCCTTGTGCATCCCCACTCTATTCAACTTGTCAGGTAAGAATCCAACGCTCTCTGCACAATGAATCATAATCGACGCTTTGGCCTCGTGTTGTTTGAAGCTCAACTTATAGCGGGCTACTTCCATCTTCTTGTGGGATGTTGAATGACATGTTTGGTTGCGCGGCACCTGTACTGACAAATCGGGGCCAGAAGCACTCCGCGTGTCACCCCGCAACCTTGTCCAGCACCACCCTCTCGTATACCGCCGGTGACGATCACTTAATCCCCTGGTTATCTCCTCGTTGCTAAATCCGTGGCCACCTTGTGGCACAGAGCGCGCATGACATCACCAAAGAAGACCTTCGCGTCAACTTGCAAGGCACTTCAAGATTGAATTCAGCGCCCGGGTGTTATGCAGGCACATTTCGCGCCGTGACAGATATCACCAAATCTTGCCATTGAGAATCGGGATAAAGGCTGGCAACTAGGGTGCGTATCCCCAGTCTCGACTTCAACCCACTAGCTTTCCCCTCGCTTTCACTCTCAATGGTTAAGCAGACCATCGCCGCTATCGTACGCCCATCCTTGGCTTAATATATCCGGCTGACACTCTCAACAGACTCCAGAGGAGTGTGACAACATTCTCGCCCAGATCAGCGCCCTGGTTGATAGGCTGCAGCTCCGTAAGTCATATGCTGTTGTACGCATCGCATGCTATCGACAACTCATCAAACCAACAGGCCACGGCAACGACCTCAACGACCTCAACGACCGCAATGGCAACGTCGTTGACAACGCCGACAACGATGACGGCGCATCCCTCGCCACAGCCAGTCGCCCCCCGACTCCGCCCCCCTCGGATGCCGGCTCTGCTTCCGGTCGCCCGACCTTCGCCTTTGCGCACGGTAACAGCGGTTCGGCCGGCCTGAGTCCTTTGCGGGGATCCACCATCGCTGTGCAGACCTCTGGTCCCACCGTCGTTCCAATCCTCCCGAACGCGCGCTTTCTCCATGCATCCGCTCACGACTCTGCGATATTGACGGGACGTTATGCGTACTCTAGCGAGTATTGCGAGCCCATTCCGCCCAGCCCCGAGCCATGCAGGCCCGGCCGCTCTGTCGCCATCGCTCCGATCACGAATGGCCCTTGGTACGCAGTGGTCCGCGGGAAGTCAGTTGGGGTCTTCCATACCTGGTAAGAACTTAGTCCCTGAATGCGTGCACAATTAACTGTTTCTTTAGGGAGACCGTTTCCCCTCTTGTCCTGCATGTCAGCGGTTCGATTTACCGCCGCCACCCATCTCGCCAGTCTGCAGAGCAAGCTTTTGAGGCTGCGTTGCAAGCTGGCGATGTCGCGGTGGTTTTCTAAGCGTTGCGTGATGCCAACATTCCGCGGACCCGTCTTCTTGCGACACTATATGTATTTGTAGATCACTCGAAGCGCGTTTCAGCCCGGTTTGCCATCGTCTCTTGTCGAAAATCTCTCCATCAGCCCACTCAGTCGAATACAGCCCGCCTTACCTTGCCTTGTAGTATATCTTGCTGTGGTCTGACATGTACTACATAACGACCTACGTATGTAGCACAATATACCTTATTCAGCCGCCTCTGGATTTGCGAGAGAATGGAACATCAGGACACAAGGCTCACATCCGGCAGGCCGGGGAGCAGATATTCGGGGCTGGTCCACAGTCCACAACATCGTAGCAGCTTTAGGAGCATTCCCGGCGCAGGCACTCCATGGGCTCCCCTTCCTATAGTCTAAGTGTATCAGTGTGCTTCGTGAAGTATGTATCCGTCCGGCTCACTCTTGTTTCCTGCGGAATAGCTCAGCCATCCCTACTCGGCCGTATACGACATTGCCCCGCTCTGTTGCAGATCTCATGTGGATTCATGTACTGCATGATTCCCTACATACCCAGCACGCTATAGTTTATTCTGCCGCCTACTCAATATGATGGGAAGACAGGTTATTGAGACGTGAGGCTTGCACGTCAGCCAGGCAGGGGAGTTGACGTTCAAGACGGCTCCACAGATCTGCAACATCGTAGCGGTTTTGGGAGAATTCCCGGCGCAGGCACTCCATGAGCTCCCCTTCTATAATCTAAAGTGTATCAGCTTACTTAGTGAAGTATGTATCTGTTGCGCTCATTATCGTTTCCTGTGGAATAACTCCATCATCCCTGCTCAGCCGTATACGCCGATGCCCTGCTCCATTCCATATCTCATTCACGGTGGACTCACGCGTACTGCATGACTCTCTACATACTTAATACACTACAGCGTATCATGCTACCTCTTAAGTTTGCTTGGAAGACGGGCTATTTAGGCGCAAGGCTTGCACATCCGCCAGATTGTGGAACAGACATTTGAGACGGCTCTATCAGTCAGTAACATCGCAATTGAAGTACGCAAAATTGTATCTAGAGACTCATCGTTGGAGATATAATGGATTCTTACTCAGTGTGTATGAGATATCTTGAACTTCAGGAGCCGTGATGATTGTAGTTGACGATGTGAGCTGCATCCTCTCATGCAATACAGCTTCTTACCTCCCCGCGCGCGATTCCAACAGAAGTCTGAATACTTTGTGTATGCACTGGAGATTACGGAACTCCATAGATGACTGTGAAATGACTAGCTCCTGATGTTTACATTCATGGCATGAACATATATCACCTTGCACAACATGAAGCAAGATGTGTGCTCAACTTCGTGTCCGAATCGTGACGGCAGACAGTGCCGCATTTCGGTACTGCAGCGGCATCAGCATGCCGACTTCGGCCTCTCATTGCCGACTTCGGCCTCTCAGTGCCGACTTCGGCCTCTCATTGCCGACTGCGGCATTGGAGTGCCGTCCTCTGCCAAACTTCCGCTATCGTCCAGCCTGCACCTTGCTATCGCTGCTGGTCTGATATGTCTAAACGGAAGAAACTGCCGACATTCACGTCTGCTTCAGAGTCACAATCTCCAATCCCAGCTCGTGCGAGGTCGGTGATCTTGAAATCCAAGAAGAATGGCCGACTCAGTGCATCCGCAACCAACATGCCGTCGACATGCATGGAGACCCCAGCGGCACAGCATTCCGATGAGAGCAATCTAGCATCTGAGGGCCTTGGGCAACCTGGCGACGATGCAGATGCATCTCAAGCACGCAAGAAGGCGCGCAAGGGCACGCAAGCAGAGTCGACGACAATCGGAGTGAGTCGACTACGTCCGATCTATGCGTCACCTAGCATCAACGAGATCTTCGTGATATAGGACCGCATGAATCGATGGATTCCGCACCGCGACGAATACCTTGACAACATACTCGCACATGAAGCTCTCCCGACTCCTCGCCCAGTGCCATGTATTGGATGTTGTGACCCAGCGTCTATGGGCGTGTATCGCTGCCAAGACTGTTGCGGAGGTCGGGTGCTTTGCAAGGGCTGCATTCTGGGTGCTCACCAATGGCTTCCACTACATCATCTTCAGGTAGTTTTCTTTTATTCATCATCATAAACGCACTCGCTGATGGCCACACATTTCTCTCTAGATGTGGGCAGACAGCTGTTTTCGCTCGGTTTCTCTTCAAGAACTTGGGCTGAAGGTGCAGCTGGGTCACCCCGATGGCAAATCATGCTGTAACTCCGTCAAAGGACACACGAACTTTGTGGTCTTCGACTCCGAGGGGTACCACTCGGTCAACCTCCTGTTCTGTGACTGCAAAGTGCCCGACACGCGCTCCCATAGGGACCAACTTCTCGACATCGGGTGGTATCCGGCGTCCGTAATACAACCGCAGACGGCGTTCACGTTCCGATTTCTCGACACTTTTCATCGTCTCACACTTCAAGGCAAGATATCACTTCATGATTATTACCTCGCGGTTATCCACAGAACCGACAACGCAGGTCTCCAACAACGAATCATCAGTATTTCTCAAGCACGTGTTGTCTACACCACTTATTTATGATTCATGGCTACAGTATCGGTATCACGAGGCGGCTCTCGCCGCACGGCAATACGCTCACCTGATGCAAGCAAAGCGAATGGGCCGCGGGCACGATCCCTCTGGTATCAGCGGCACCCAGCGAGGCGGCCTTGCGCTTCCCTGCCCGGCGTGCCCGCAACCAGATTGGAATTTGCCGAAGGGATGGGAAAGCGCTCCGCCGGAGATCAAGTGCGTTGCGATGCTGAAGGCTAGTCTGCGTTGTTAATCCTTCTACAGATGGCTATACGCATTATTTCTCGCACTGGATGCCTGCTTCAAGATGAAGAATAGAGACAGGAAGATCGATGATCCCGAGCTTGGGGGCGGTACGGGATATTTTGTCGATGAAGCGGAATATCAGGCGCACCTCAAACGGTATGTTGAGGAGCCCGAGGTGAGCAGCGAAGGTTGCCGTTCGAACTGTGCGCTAACTTTGGGGTGCAGAAAATCGATCCATGCGACTCCACATTCCACGCCATCAAAGCGGTGAATAGTAAGAAGGCATCAAGCGACGTCATGTCTGTTTCAGGCGTTGCTGCTGTCAAATGCGCCAGACACGCGTTGATGGTGCCGAACGGCGTCGCAGATCTCCAACGCGGTGAGAAGTACGTATTCAATAATTCCGCCTGCATGTCGAAGGCTGACTCGTTGCAGATATGTCACGATGGACTGGATTTTTTGGTCCAGCCTTCTTCTGGTCGGGGCGATGCTTCCTGTCATTGCGAGCTACGACATCGCATGCCAATGGAAGCAGAACCTTCGCCGCCGACAGTCGAAGCTTCCTGCGTCCTACGCAGCACTTGCCGTCATTGCAATACGATTCTTTATACCGAATTTCCATATTAACGGACATAAACTCAAATGTCAAACCGAATTCTATTTTCTCCTGCACGAGGACGTTGGACTGACCCATGCCGAGACCGTGGAGCAAGAATGGGCACACATCGGCGGAGTCGCAACAATGACTCGCGATATGGGCCCGTCAGCTCGACACCACACACTGAACGACCACTGGACGTTCTGGAACTTCCGCAAGATTATAGGATTCGGTATGCAGGTTACTTTGTTCTCATTCCGCTGCTCATTCCTTGCCGCTAGGAGACTGGTTCTATCGGTCGCTCACCAATACCCAAGATGAGATGCGGACACATCAAGAAGTTCTTCACGAATTTACGGAACGTTTCTCGAAAGAGACTATTCAGGACTGGGAGTTGATGATACGGCGGTGGGAGCAAGATCCTAAACAGCCAAATCCTTACGAGGAGATCGAGGAAGGTAACGTCTTGTTTGACTCTCCGTCCGTGGCACATGTGCACTAACCTATGTCGACAATTCAGCCATCAATGTCAACAAATTGCGTGGCGAACTCGCTAAGGAGGATGCAGCGGAGGCAGGCCAACCCGACGCAACGGCACTACATGCGACATCCGGGAACATGTTCGTCCATCAAACCTTCTGCCTCCTTGATCAGCGGTGAGGTCTTGATATGTTCCGACGCGATCACAACTGTCCTGACCTGAAACGTTAGTCGCAAACTCCGCCAGCACGCAGCGGATACCAAGGCCCATGCTACCGAAGCCGCAAAAGCCACATTGCAGGAGCGGCGCGCGGCATTTCGCCGCCGGGTCTTCGAATTTTACCGAATCCAGAATATCTACATGCCCGGTTGTATAGAGGAGCGCATGTCTCAACTGGGAGAAGACGACCTTGGCTCGGGTGACACAATTAACGCCGAAAATCTCCCGATCCTACTTCCTTCGGACCTCAAGGCCACGCTGCGTAGCAAAGGATGCCTTCCGGGGATTGTCGACACCGAGAAGCGCTACGCCGAGGCCTTGTTGAAGGATAGCTTAGTCAATGTGCGGCGCTTTCAGCGCCTTGTGGCGTCGGTACGACAGAAAATGAAGCATACCGCCGGTAGTAAGTTGCTAATTTTATGCAGTCGTGCCCGAGAACTCATAAATCCGGCATAGGTCAACGGGAGGGAACGAGGTCCCGGTCCCTCATGGATACGGTAGCCGCAAAGCTCAATCGCGCATTCGACACGTATGGGTCGGCGTATACCGCGATGCGATCCCTAGACCCACGCGGCCCCTGGTCTCTACGCTTCCGGGAATTACGCCGCGAGGATCTTCGTGGCCCACGTCGTCATGACAACAGCGCATACTCTGAAGAGCAGCCCTCGGAGACTCACCGGACGCCATCTTGGATTTGGACCGTATTGATAACCGACTACTCTACCGACCACACCGATTTTGAGGTGACCGAGGTGGCCGACAGCCGAGCAATGGATTTGCAGATGCGGAGCGAGTGGGCACGCCAGCGCGCCAGGACGCGAAGGCACGAGGAGGAGATCTGCCTTCTGGTAGAGGAAATGCGGCGTGTCTTGACTTACCTTCTTGCGAAAGCCGATTGGTGGGAGACTCAGGGACAACGCCGCGACCAGAGCGGTGATTCAAAAGTCAAGAGCAACCCTCGATTAGCTCATGGCCTACTCGCATACGCGTCCCGTCAAGCAAGCATTCTCCGAGACCTTGCTAAGGTCTTTGCGAAGTTATGGCTCCCACCACTGAAAGTCCACGGATTAGGTCAAGATTGGATCATGAAGCTCGAGCCTCTTATAATCACTGACCCGCGCGAAATGGATGCCGCCATGATAGGTAAGTGACCGTATCTTTTGTACACCTGGAGCTTCTTACTGATCTGCAAAAGTTTTTGTGAAGAAGCGCAAGCGCGCTCAAGAATGAGCTGAGAGGAGAAGCCAGGATAAAAACGGCGGTGCGCATTCCGATTTTGGTTTTTTGTCTTGCTCGCTCGCATGATCCTCAATATGGCCATGGCTTAGGAAACGATGAAGGTTCACTGGGGTCTGATGAGGAGTGCGATGGAGAATCCCTCGAGGCGTGAGCTCGTTCGACTAGCCAACGCGCTGAGGGCCTGCTGCTCTCCATGTACCGTACTGCATTCAGATTTTGTGGCACCATCGTATCATCATCAATATGCATGGATGAAGTACACCTCTACCAAAGCCTAACGATCACGAGTCTGGAGTAAGATGACGAAGCGGGAGAGGATGTCAGACGATGCGACGAGTCGTACTGGCGGCGCTTCAAGCGGACGCCGGGCGATGCGACGAGTCGGGTCGATGGTGACGGAGGTTGGAAACAACACTGAGCAGCGCAACCAGCCGTGTTGGTGGCGACGCAGACTGGAAGGGACACCGAGCGACGCGGCGAGTCGTGTTGCAGGCCGCACATGCTTCAGGGGGATGCTGGGCGGGGTGCGTCGTGCTGATGGCGACGGAGGTTCGCGGGACGTCGAGCGATGCAAGGGTGTTGTATTGAGGGCGATGCCTCGGACGACGGGGTGAGTCTCGCAGACCGCGATGAAGGCTGGAGGGGGCACGGGCCCATGGATCCTTGCAGTGAGCGCCGTTGGAGGAAAGGGCCTGTCGAAGCTTGTGAGTCTGAACGAGCTGGCCACTCAGCGCCCACGGTACATGAGCGTTCAACTTCGCACCCCTCCTTGAGCTCAGTGCTTCGATGTCGGAGATCCACCTGTATAGAACACCTAGCAGCTGTTAGAAAGTAGGCATTGCGTGACGGTTCGTATGAGAAAATAAGAGACGTACGATGAAGCGTGCCTGTGATGGCACCGCTCGGTGTTGCTCTTGGCAGAGGGCGCGGGGCTGGCGGCCAAAGCCAGGCAGAGCTGCAGTGTACAGCATGAAAGACTGGCGCAAGCGTGGCAGTTAGAACATTGTGGGCACACCTGAATCTGCGCCAGTCCGTTGGTTTGGTTGAATAATTGGTGCCCTACAACTAAGTGTCGTCGCAGCGCAACCTATAAGAATAATAAGGATAGCCTCACCTCCCTAGAAGCAACAGCAGCCCGGGTGGAATAGAGTAGGCTCCACCAGACATGAGCGTAGGCTGCCAAGTTGTGAGCGGATTTGTCGACACGTGCTGTTGTACGCCCATGTATTTGGTATTGTTGTTCTGTTGACCGCAGGTGTTGATGAAACACGCTGAGGCAAACTTTCAGCGTATGTATGACAAGATATAATAATGTGCTGCACTCACCGAATGTCGCGAGTCACAAAAATCTCAGTATTCCTCAATTGGATGCACTGCTCGATGTTCGATGTCGCCAGGGGGTTACGTCTGTTGCCGTGGTTGGAAATGACGAGCGGCTGGGCATGTCGGCGTTGTGGAAGCTGTTGATGGGCAAGGACCATCGCTCTTGAGGCGACACAGGCAGGCAACACGCAGCGCGCGCACCGCTCAGCTTCTAAGGATGCTCGCGGAGAATGCCAGCGATTACCCTAAGGGCCACGCGCGCGCTGCGTGCATGCTGCAGCATGCTGGGGAGCTCATGCCCGTGCGCGGCCCGTTTTGCAGAGCGGGCCTCGTGACCTTCAACCGGGAAGGGTGATCACGATGAACGCGTCGCGTCGCGTTGCGCCCGTCGCGTCCCATGCGCAATCTCGCGCGCATACCGTTCAGCCATTAGGATCCACCATGGCCTCACAGAGCCAGTGCCCCATGATTTAAGAACCAGCTCACCACACACATCGCCATCGTGCGGTTTTATCGAGCCATGTGACGATATCAAGTACTCGCATGAGAGAGCCGAACCTCTCCCGGCGGCAATGCCTGTCATACATAAGGCAGCACGCGTGATCGTGCTACAATGAATATCACATAAATATGATGAATATCCTCGTCAAATCCATACCACTCCCTCAAGCCGGGATTGATGCCTGTCATACATAAGGTGGTGAGTGACCGTGTCGCGTCTGGTCCGGGTCGGTATGTATGACATTTGACGGAACGACGGCGCTCACCGAATGAATATTCTATGCGCGGGCGGTGCGCCGTCACGAACATCTGTCATACATAAGGTGGTGAGTAACGGTGTCGCGTCTGGTCCGGGTCGGTATGACAATTGACGGAACGACGGCGCTCACCGCATGAATATTCTATGCGCGGGCGGTGCACCGTCACGAACATCTGTCATACATAAGGTGGTGAGTAACCGCGTCGCATCTGGTCCGGATCGGTATGACATTTGACGGAACGACGGCGCTCACCGAATGATTATTCTATGCGCGGGCGGTGTGCCGTCACGGACATCTGTCATACATAAGGTGGTGAGTAACCGCGTTGCATCTGGCCTAGGTAAGTATGACATATGACGGAATGACAGCACTCACAGTCGATGCGCCGGGAGCGACACTGTCATACATTAAGGTGG
>NW_006767434.1:1105354-1145923 GCF_000264995.1 Punctularia strigosozonata HHB-11173 SS5
GTAGGTCATAACTATCATACATAAGCCGGCGAGTAGCCACGCGCAGGGCAAATACAACGAATGATCTAATGATTAGGTAGGTCATAACTATCATACATAAGCCGGCGAGTAGCCACGCGCAGGGCGGACACGACAAATGATTAGGTAGGTCATAACTATCATACATAAGCTGGCGAGTAGCCACGCGCAGGGCAGAGACGACAAATGATTAGGCAGGTCATAACTGTCATACATAAGCCGGCGAGTAGCCACGCGCAGGGAAAATACAACGAGTGATCTAATGATTAGGCAGGTCATAACTGTCATACATAAGCCGGCGAGTAGCCACGCGCAGGGCAGATACAACGAATGATCTGAGTTGTCGTGCTTTATGCACCGGCTCCGCGCGACATTTGCCGCTCTAGTCATACAAATCTGATCACCAGGGCTGACCGAGCGCTAGGTCTTATCGCCTCCCCGGCGCGGCTACATCAAAGCCCGGCTGCTGAGGATGATGGAGCATTCGTCTCGTTGCCAGATGGAAAGGAGTGTGCAAGGCATAGCAAGATCTTTGAAAACCGACGTGTGGGATCCGGGATATGGGGCACATCGTGTCCTCGCCCGTGGTGGGCAACTACCGGATTCAATGCCACTTCCCTGGAGGTAGATGCACTGCCGAAGTTCACGTCGCAGACCACATTCCTGGGGCACGTCCCGCATCATCAACCCAGCTACCGTGGGCTCGTGCTTGTACACGAGGGAATGCCCGTACACTGCGTTTGCGACCGTCGGCCTACCTCTTTGGACCACGGAAGCTCTCGCGAACCGCGCCATACCCAAATACCGGATCGAGGAGTCCTCGGAGAGCCGCCCGTCTCAGTTCAGATCCAAAGCAGTGATGGAGCGTACTCTAGACGGCTGCTAGCAAATACCTCATCAAGCCGCAATACTCGGGCAATCGCACAGCTTCTCCTCTCATTGCGCCGTTGCCTGTCGTATTCTCCCCCGCTGCCTCCCAAGATGTCGATATATCCTCGTCGACGTAATAATCATACCTGATTTAAGCACTGTCTAACAATCAAGCCTAGTCATATCCGGGTGCACGACGGGCCCATCATCGTTTACCGCAGCTTCTCCGTCATCAGATGCGCGAGCTCCTCTGCGGCCGATGCCCTCGCGGTCTAGGCTGTCCGCCGGTCGGAGGTATCAATGCAGGACGATGCCGCGCTAGCACTCCACCGCGACGCGAAGTTGTGGACCTCGCCCTTGTGCTGAAGCATTCACCGCGATATCGTACTGTCCCGCTGACACGTTGCGCGGAGACCGACCAGGGCTCTCACCAGACAACGCAGGCAATGCTCTTCTGCAGGATCGCCCGCGCGAGCCTGCCTGGTTTGTGCACTACAACATCACCTTGACGGCAGGCACGTCGACGAGTCGGCATCTGCCCGTGTCGCGAACTTCAACATGACGCGCCGCATCGGCGAGGCAGGCGAGGACGAGGAGAATGCGATGCCGATTTCGCAGTCAAGAAACTGCAGCCATGGCGCCACCACCGCTACGCGTGTCATGAAGGAAGATCACGCTTCCTCGAGGTACCTTCCCTACGGTCGTGCGACTCAGCTCAGCAGCCCGCGATCCTAGGAGAAGCGACAGACTCGGACGTTCGTCCAGCGCTGCCCAGGCTGATGACGGCGCCACTCGATCCAGACCAGGGGACATCCGGCCTTTTACCCTTATCCCCGAGCGCCGGCGCCAGCTACCTCTTCTCTTCAGTTCGCACCAGATTCGATCACGCTCTCCCCGGCGATCGTTTATAGCCTGCGCCACTGGTATAGATCCGTCAGGCTCGTACACCATGACATGAGGTTCGAGCATGTGCTCATCAACGAACCGGACATTTGTCGCATCGGAAATTTCGGCATTGCGCTGCGCATCGGCGAAACAGGGCGGGATAAGGAAGACGTCATCGCGAGCTTGCAGTGGACAAGCTATAGCCATGGTGTCGTCGTCGGCAATGCTGTTGAGGAGGCAGTACAAGGGAACGCTGCGAGCGTCATGCGACAGCCATAACTCTCGCGGCAACGCTCTCGGCTCATGACGTCCAACCTGCTCCCGTTCTCTGTCGCGCTGCACCCCTCCCCACAGTAGGAGTCAGGATCGCTGCCGTACGCAGCACTGAGCTGCTGATCTGAACGCACGCACGCTCTGTGCTGATGCTGCGCAAGACATACAATCCTACGCGCGTCGTGGCTCGACTACCGTCCATGGTCGAAGATGACGGCTCTGCTTGGTACGTATTTCTCTCCCGTTGGACGCGAATCGGTGCACAGACCTCAACCTTGCAGACTTGTACGAGCACCACCCGTCCATCAAAGCCGGAGCCCGTCGCGCCAGTGCCGGTTGATTCGAGTGCGACGTCAACCGGCCATGGAGATTAGCGATGGTGGACGATGTTGCGCTGGACATCGGATCGAATCTTCCCCAGTAAGCTAATGGCTCGAATCTGCTGGTACACAACTCACGCCTCCGATAGAAGGTCGCGGCAGAGAATTGCGAAGATCTTCACCTGCATCGCGCCAGATGGGACCGATGAACTCGTTTGCACTACACCCAATGTTGAGGCGGTCGCGATGGTGACTGGCAGCGCTGCAGACGCATCTGTGGGACGCTGCCATTGCCGAGAGCCTCGGTGTTTAAAGCGGCACAAGCTGGGCGCATTTGCCCTGGGAGAATCGAACATGTTCATCGGGACCACACTGCGCGACCGCTGTGTCCTGTGTGCCTTGACGCATGGAGACGCGGGCCCTTGTACCTAGATATGGAGACTTGAAGATCGGCCATGAGCAATTATATCGACAGAACGCAAAGTCGCGGACGACCAGGATGTTTATTGCTCGATAAGCTGCTGTGGGTGTATAACATCCTACATGTTAAGATCGAAAGGAATCGTACATTCCGCCCCGATGGGCACCAACTAATCCCGCTTGATATCATGACTACGGCGCCGATTCCCGGGAGTCAAGAGACAGACCTGATGTCTAGATCTGCTAACCTGTCCCTCGTCTCATCATCGCCGTCGCCATGTAGTGACCACTCTTGCGGGATGAGCCAGCCATGCGTAGTGCTGTATCGCACCGTGAAAAACATCACTGGACCTCGCTCGAATTTCAGAGGATGGTGCACTCACATAGGTAGGTGTCCGTGAGGCTTCGGGTCAATGACGGGTGTACGATCGAAGATCGTCTATCTCGTGGACGAGTCGACAGCCGTGTAGGACAACGGTACGACTGACTAACGACGGGCTACGAGGACGACGATCAGCAATGGTTTGCAACGAACGCGTTGCGGAACACTCACTAATACCATTCACGAGCCGTACCGAACACCATGTATTCACACCGCTCGATGATTAATTACCGCCTCGCCATCCTCTGCCCTGACTCGCTTCCCACCTCCTGTCAGTGCCCGACCGGCGAAGACGTTGAAGCTCTCGACGATCGTCTTCCGGCTCCCACTCCCGGGTTCTTTGCACATCATACGAAAACCGGAGCTGAGTCGCGGCACTTCTTCCTGATGCACGCAACCCTGAATCCCCACCGTCGTTGGCACTCGAGGAGCAGAGCCCGCCGGTGCCGAGTAGTCCAAACTTTCCTCCTCGGAGCATCAGCGCAGATCCAGCCCTGCTTGGGGTCGGCACCTCGAAGGTGCATAGCGGCGCGTCAACGCCGAGAGCCAATTGTGGAAGTGATGCGACTGTAGACACGACATCAGTCTGACCCAATTCAGATGCTTGGAGTAGACGATGCGGACCTGTGAGAAGAACGCCCGGTTTGCGGTGAGATGAATTATGCTGCCGTCGACCATAGACACGAGCGATCATAGGCCGGTGTCCGTTCGATGACGACGCACGCCGTCCGGAGAAGCGACTGAGGCTAGCCAAGGGGGAAACGGTATGCGGAGCTTCGAGATGTGCGATATCTGGAAAGAGTGTATGCGGGCATTAGAACCAATCGTGATCCATAGAAGTAAGGTAGAAGAGAGAGCAAGTTCACGCAGCAGGGATTCGTGAAGACCGGAGCGGGTGCACGAAGATGACGAGCGACGGGGAGAAGATGCGAACGCGTACGCACCTCAGTTAACCATTCCGGAAGCCGCAGAGCATTTAAGACCCGGATAGGCAAGCCGATACGGTCTTCATAGGGATCGTCGAGGGCGTTGAAGGGGAAGAGAGGCCGGTGTAGAGTAGAGGCGGAACTTGACTTCGGTGAAGGAGAGGAGAGAGCGTAAGTGCGTCGTTCCCAGGCGATAGGTATGTAGATGAGGCTGCTGGTTTGGGACGGCCGCGGCGCGTGCGGGAGACCCAAGGTCGACGCGCTCTTGGACTATGGAGGTGTCCTGGACCAAGTAGGATGGTCAGTTTAACTTTGAAGCCAGACCTACCTACCTACCTACCATCGTGAAATCGCTCGAGCGAGATAAGCTTCCGCCCCATGCCATGGTGGATAAGGAACTGAATGACAATGCTCATGCCATGAGCATTGTCATTCAGTTCCTTATCCACTATCATCTATAAATTAACGGGTTCCCTCGGCGCGAGATTTCTGGAACCGAAAGTCAATAGCCAATTCTGGACTCCTTCTCATCGTTCTTTGGACTTCAGGCGTGAGTATCGACTCGCCTTCAATACCGTCCACCGCGGCTGATAACAGACTATCACCGTATCGCAGTGGTCATCGGAAGCAGTCGTTCAACGCCGAACCACGAAGTGCTCAGTCTTGACGACATCCTGCAGGAAGTTATCGGTGATGTGATGTGCATGTCACCAGAATCAGCTCGAGCTATTGTTGGCCGATCTTAGCCCGTATACTGCACCGGCAACACGTAGTACACAACCTTACGAACCCAAGAAGCGTGCCGTGGAGGACGCTATATATGAGGTATCGGCCATCGGTATCTGCAGACACGATCGCAAGATGCCCGGGGTGCTAGCAGAGATACCGTCGTGGCAAAGCCCATCAGCATCCGACGTGCGATGTGAGCTGCCCTTCAATGTTCTTGTACACGCAATGCAATTGTCTCATCCTGTATTCTGCCGTATCAGTCGATTATGCGGACCTGCGCACTTTGGATCTGTCCACAGTGACTGGTGACGACTACGAGCATGTTCCCGACTCCGTCGTGAAAGCCACCAGTGATGTTTTCAGTCGCGATGGGTTCATCTATGCCACGAACTTCGGCCTCAGCGATAGCGAGGTTCGCCGGTAGGTTCTTCCTCAACTATCCGTCCGATCTTCCTGACCTGGCGACAGGCAGTTCAGTCTTGCGCAGTTTGCGTTCAATGGCATTCCGCACGACGAAAAGGCTCGATGCCCTACGAAGGTGGAAACCGGGGATTATACAGGGTACAAGCTGCCCGGTGCGCTCACCATCAAAGGTGCACCGGACTACATCGAGCAACTCAACCTCCGCGGGCATGCGTTTCTTCCCGAAAATCATGATCGCTACTTCCCGCCCGCTCTTCAGCCGTTCATAGCCGAAATCGAGGCGTTCAGAAAGGCTCGTAGGCACTGATTACGATTTTATTGTCACTAGTACTGAACAAGCGTCAGTATAACCATGACCACATCTTTCGCAAGGTTTTATCCGTGCTGTCGCGGATTTTAGAGCTGCCTGCTACCTACCTCTGGAAACTTGCGAACAAAGATTCGGGCATGTTTCGTTACGCCCTATATCATCCTCCTACGCGAGAGGATGAATTGAAGACAGGAGGCGTCCGTCTGCAAGGGCATACGGACTTCAGAGCCGTCACATGTATGTCTATCTTTATACCCTGGCTGTAAACGTATAACAAGCCGGTTTGTCAAGTGCTTTACTCCCAACCAATCGTAGCCTTGCAAGTTCTTGTTCGTTTCCCACTGCGTAGCCGTCGAATTCGAGTGTCTAACTTGGAAACCCAGATGCCCGACAATGTCTGGCGTTATGTCCGTCACGTCCCCAATGCCCTTGTCATCAACCTCGGGGATACCATGCGATGTCCGTCTACGGATCGTGACTCGATGGCCGCATATCGCTTACTCACCCTTTTGCCACAGTCATCTCCGGCGGCTTTCTGAAGCCTACCATCCACCGCGTTATCTCACCTCCGGACCCAGCTCAAGCGCAGTTCCAGCGTATCGGCGTGTTCTACTTCGCGGCCCTTAACGAAGATGTTCGCCTCGTGCCCGTCGCTGATTCGCCCATTGCGTCAAGTACGGGTCAGACGTTCTTCAACAACGGCAAGGATGCGCCGACGGCTTGGGAGTGGGAGACGACCCGGGTGAAGACGTACGGACTGGAAGGCAAGAAGAAGACGTTGGATGACGGGCATGAAGAGGAGGTCATCATCGGCGGAGAGAAGGTGCGCCCTTTCGGTCCTACTGTTCATCGCTGGCGACGACTGACTGAATAACGCAGGCCATTCACTACAATTGAGATCGGGTAAATACGCTAGCCGCGCAGCGCACAATCAGAACCGGGAGTGACTTGACTGTTGTATCTCGTCATGAACCAAGGTCGCGTCGATGCCACTGTATGAGCATCACTATGAGAACGCACCATTACTGTGAGTCATAACGCGGCATCTAGGAGCTACGTTGACAGCTACTGTACGCCGTTCGTGGCAACAAGGCCGGGACGGCGCTTCTCTAAACTTTCGTGTCGTTTGCAAGTTAATTCTCATCGAGGACTGTACACGTTTCCTCCCGAAAATCGCAATCCAAGCTTCCAGTGAAAACCCCGTGATCGTATCCCTCAGATCCACCTCGCTCAAGCCGTCAAATCGCACACGCCCGGCCGGACCGCGCACCACGTCGGCTGGAGCGCGATCGCGCCCACGCCGCGCTGCTGCATCCTGAACGCGAGTTCGTGCAAGCGCGGGAGCGCGGTCTCGACGCCCGTGTTCGTCGACTGCTTCCCGGCGAGCGTCGTGTTCGACGGCCCGTTCCAGAACAGCTCGGCCGAGGCCGCGGCGCGGGGCCAGACGATCGAGTCGAGGTTGGCGGGCGAGGACTGCTCGGTCCAGAGCAGCTGCTGGCCGCCGAGGACGAGGGACGCCTCCGTGTCGGAGAGGGAGGCGAAGGGGTCGAAGGTGTACGCCTGCGGTGACGCGCGATCAGGAACGAAAGGGAGAGAGAAGACGAAGGAGGGATGCGTACGCGTTGCCAGGTCTTGAAGGGTTCGCACCAGCTGTTGCCCGAGGGGAAGTCGCCGACCCAACCGCCAGCACCGCAGTCCTGGCGAGCAGGATAGTGTTAGATGTGAGAATGGGGTCGTGAGGTATTCAGACGTACGAGATAGAAGTAGTCGGAGGGTGCGTGGACAAATCGGTATCCTTTCTGCGCGACAGCTAGCGCATCGTCCGAGCTGATCCACACCCTGCAAGTACAAAGAGTCAGCGCCTCTCTAAAAGGAACGAACACGAAGACGAGATATGCGCACAAGATGATCGTCTCGTTGCTCAAGGTCACGTTGTGGTCGAGCACCATCTCCTCCCAAACGACGGGCGTCTTTCCGAGCGCCTCGATCGCCTTGTGGGTCTTGACCGTGAACTGGCTGAGCGCCTCCTCGAACGTGAGCCCGCTCGAGTTGAGCGATTGCTGCGTCTCGGTGTCGGCGGTGTAGCAGTTCGCGTTGATCTCGTCGCCGCCGGTGGAGAAGAGCTTGGAGGGGAAGAGTTTGGCGGCGGCGGTGAGCAGGCTCGCGGTGAAGTTTTGGGTCGCGGGCGAGGCGAGGCGGAGTTGACCGGCTGGGGGTTCTGGGAGGCGCGCGGCGCATGTCAGCGAGACGGGACGAAGGTGGGAAATTAGAGGGAGGGCGCGGTGGACGAACCGTTGGCGAAGGTGGCCCAGGGAGTCGCCTGCGGGCACGCGATGTGCTCCGGGTGAGACTCGGAGATGATGGCGGTGTGACCCGGGGTGTCGATTTCGGCCATGACGTCGATTCCTCGCTGGATAGAGAGCTCGTCAGTCGACCCATTTTGTAGGGAGCCCGCGATGCGAATGCTCACCGCAGCAGCGTACTGCACGACGTGGGCAACGTCAGCCGGGGAGTAGGTCTCGGCCGCGGAGTAGGCCCCCTTTTGCGCGATTTCGGTGAAGCCGGGGATTTCGAAGGGGAAAGACTGCGAGTCGACTATGTGCCAATGGAAGGTGTTGATCTGAGGAGGGATGGGTAAGATTGGTCGTTCAAGTTACGGGGCCAAGACGGGCATGACTGGGTGAATGCGACATACCTTGACCCAGCTCATGGCGTCCAGGGTTCGTTCGATGTCGGAGACCGGGAAGCTGATTCCATCGTGAGCCATAGCGAGCGCGTCGCACAAGCAAGTAAAGCGTACAAGTGTCTCGCGGTGTCAAGCATGAACCCGCGATAAGGCTATGGCAGTCTATCAGCTAAGCAAGTTCGTATGTGACGAGAACGAGACTCACGAAAGCCGGTGCGTCCTCAATCTCGAACGGCGCGCTGAGGGTGTACACGGTGTTGCCGACCGTGTACCAGATCTGGCTGAAGGTCGTCAACCCGCGGAACAGGCCCAACGTCGTCTTCGCCGTCAGCGTCGCGGTGCCGCCGGTGCTGGGCACGGTCAGGGTGTAGCTCTCGTCGCGACTCTCGAATGGCTTGACCGACTCCGCGGAGATGCTGTCCGCCTTCGCGCCGCCCGCGAGGGACAGCTTCAGCGACGTGAGCTGCTTCGCATGAGCTACCGTGGACGCGTCAGATGCGCCGCGGTCCACGACGAGCCGCGCGAGCTTGTCGCTGTGCAGCTGCGCGGTCGTGCGCTGCGCGGCGGCGGTCAGGTCGGCGGGCGCGTCGTGCACGGAAACCGAGATGCTGAAACCGGGGGAGAGGCGGAGCGGGGTGGAGCCCGTCTTGAGCGAGGTCGGCTGGGGCCAAAGCGCCAACGCGGATCCGGCGAGCGCGACGGCGTGCAGAAGGCGGAGGACGCGCATTTTGGGGGGGATGGGAAGGGAGGGGGTGGAGAAGCGCGAGAGCTTGAGCCAAAGAGCCGAAGGCCTCCCGAGACAAGCGTTCGCGTGCCTTTTGTACCGACGACCAGATGCGGCTTCGCCAGCGATTCGAAGGCCATCAACGTCTGCGTGGGTCTAAGTTCCCGCCGCGCTCCTCACAGAAACAGAGCAGCTGGACCAGGGGGAGAGTTGCATATGGAGCGCGACATCAAGAAGCCAGGAAGAACGGATGCAAAGGGACGGCCGGTCCATGCTCCGAGAAGCCCCAGCCTTGATTCGGTCCTCCCATCCGCGTCAGCCCAGCGTGCTGTCTTTCCGGCAGGTGGACGATAGCGTCTCCGTGTGCCCAGATACGAGTCCGATAACGAAAATACGTTCGAGAGCAGGGGGACGGCGCGGAGAAGATGGGAAGGTTAAGTCGGAGGTCATCGCCGCAGTCAGCCAGGTGATGCTCGAGGGACGGCGAAGGCGGACGGAAGCTGGTCCATATGTGACCTTCGCCGATAAGCCCAGGTTACGAAATATATATGAGAGGCCGGGCCTCACCGGCGTTGAGGTGCCCATAGGAGGACGCGGACAGCGCTCGGCGAAAAGTGCAAAAATGGCCCTTCGCCGTCATCGACGGCGGACTCGTGGTATCTCATGCTAGACTGCCCCAGAGAAAACTTGGTGAGAACGACGAAATATAGCCAGTCAAGCCAGGAACCCATTGAGATTACAGCGAGAAGCAGACGAATGCGTGGCAACGATGATGGGGAGAAGATAAGATGCTCTGGAGGCAAATCGGAGCAGCCATCGCCATCCTCTAGCTGAGGGTAGCTAGGAGAACCAACGAACTGCAGCATGGTTCACATCCAACCCAACAAACGAGCTCAGGTGCACGAAAGAACTCAGAAGACCGAACACCATCCATATCACCAACTAGCCTAGAACCAAAAGCCACGACATCCCGGGACAACGAGCGAGCAGGGATGCAACAACTGCCACGCATATATGCTCGCGCTACAGCAGCAAATCGTCTCCTCCTCCCATCGACGACGAGCCTCCGAGCGGCGCACCGCCGAACCCACCGCCCATCGCCGCCGGCTTCGGCACCCCACCGCTGCCCCCACCGCTGCCCCAGATCGCCGCGTTCGCCTTCTCCCGCTCGAGATCCTTGATGCTCTTCCCCGCGCCGGGCGTCGCCGGCTTCGACGACGCCGACGAGCCCATGCTCGACCCGAGCGCCATCGAGAACAGGTCGTCGAACCCGCCCGCGCTCTTCGTCGTCGTGGCGGCGGCGGCGGCAGCAGGCGTGGAGCCCGGCCGCGCCTGCGTAGCCGACGGCGAGCGCATCTGGCCGCCCATCGAGAGGGGCGAGATCGGCGCGGATGCCATGCCCATACCCATGCCCATGCCGCCGTACGACATCGACTGCCTGTTCATCGCCGGAGGCGCCTGCTGCTGGGCAAAGCCCCCGAAACCCTGCTGCTGGTAGGCCGGCGGCGACTGGGCGGACGCCGTGAAGGATTGCTGCTGCTGTTGCGCGCCTCTTGCAGGCTGGGCCGCGAGCATATCGTGCAGGCTGAGCTTGGGCTGGTGCCCCAGCACCTGCGGTTGCACGGCGGGGATTTGAGTCGCGGTCGTCGTCGTCGTCGCCGCCGGGGACGCGGGCGTCGTCTGGAAGTCGCCGAAATCGTCGTCTATGGCCGAGGTGACGTCAGAGGCGCATACATGCACGGCGAAGATAGTAAGCGCGCGCTTACCGTCGAGGGATACAACGGGTGCGGGTGCGGGTGCTTGAGCACCGAGTGCCGGCAGCGCCTTGTTCACCCCGGAGGAGGTCGATGCCGGCGCGGGCGCGGAGCTCGACCCGAACGGATCGTCGTCTCCGAAGCCCAAAAGGTCCACCACCTTCTCCGGCGCTTTTTGCTTGGGCGCCGGCGGGGGCTGCGCAGTCCGGGAGGAGGAGGACGCCGCGGTGGTCCTGCGGCCGGTGGAAGAGGAAGAGGCAGCTGGCCGGGAAACGGTCTCGTCGTCGCCGGCGTCATACTCCTCAAAGCTGTTCTTGCCCGCCGTGTCGCGGAAACCGCCGTTCGAGCCGCCGCCGCCGTTCCCGTATCCTCCATAATCTACCCGCGCAAGGCGATCAGAATCCGCGCGAGTGAGAACAAGGCAGGCGGGGGGTTTGGCGCACCTCTGTCGTAGCCGCCGCCGCCGCCATAGCTTCCGCTGCCGGAACCACTGAGGCTGTCGCTACCAAACCCGCCGTAGCGGCCTCCGCCACTCGAGAAGCTCATACCGCCGTCGTTCCCCGTGCCGATGTACTTTGTGCGATTTGCCTTGGCCTTACGCCGCTCGGCGCGGATACGTTCGACGTCCGCAAGGAGCTCGACGATCTCTTTCGCACGGTTCCTCACTATACCGATTTTACGTCAGCACACATCCAATCGCGCAATGATAGATAGAGGGAAGATCGTAGGGGTATTAGGCGTAGGGGTATTAGGTTAATCCTCACCGTTGATGCCCTGGTCCTTGCCCTTGTCGTCGATGTAGTGGAAGTTGCGGAGCATCTTGACGGTCGATACGTGCCCGCGCGCGTCGTCGACGACGCGCTCGGAGCCGTTTTTGATAAGGTACTCGAGTAGCTGCAGCGCCTTGTAGATCTCGCGCCATTGGCGGGCCTCCTTCTCCATAAAGCGAGCGTATATGGACGGCATGATTTCGTTGAACTGTTGGCTAAAGTAGGTGCGTCATTAGTCCACGCGCATGGGCTCGGAGGGTGCGCGACGTACAAGTTGAAGGTTCTGCACCACAAGAGGTCAAGGTTGGCGACGCTATCGGAAGGAACATCACGCACCCTTGGGCAATCTCTTGCATGAGCGTCGAACTTGCACCCCTGTTGGCAGATAAAAACGCGTTAGCCGGGCCTGACGACAGCACAATGACACAGTGGGCGCACCAGGGCTCGTCGTTCGTTGCTTCCTGCACCTTCGCCTCCATCTCGCTCACATTCAAGACCATGTTCTTAGCCTACCAAGGCAAATTCCAAGTGTCGTCAGGAGGCGTTTGCATACAACATATGCGCGTACATGCGCACCTGATTGTACATGCTCTTGACGTCGTAGATGGTCATACTGGAGAGCGTCTCCCCGAGCGAGGCAAGCCGATCCATGTTGATAATCAGGGCCTTTCCGTCGTCTGTGGCGTTTTGTTCACGGTGAACACCGAGTGCGAGGCGAGAAGACCGTGATCGAGAGGAGCACAGCGGGTGTCGTGGCGAGAGGTCGATAGCCCTGCGTGGACGCCACCAGCCAGCTGAGCCAGTTCACACCTCTAATGCGGAAAATACCGCGACCGGTGCGATGACCGTGCTCTCGCTGCCTACACCCGTCTTCACGCTCGTAAGGAGGCTGGTTACCGTCGTATCCGCTTTCGGAATATCTGGGAATTATATTCTGTCGTTGCCGGCATGTCCCCCCGCGCCGCAGGAGATTCAGCGACACCGACGGAGCCATATACCCGGACGCGCGCTTTACTACTCCGGACATGGGAATGTGCCCCAGCGACGGTGGATATCCACGCAGGAGGGCAGCAAAACCCAGGACGCGTGTAATTCGAAGGAGTGCTCCCCGCCGGACGTGCCCAAGCTAGCGCCGGATGCCGAGACAGAGGCAGAGCCGTCGGACATCATTCACCAGCTGCTGCAAAACCCGGTGTTGTACAGTCCGCTGAGGAAACCACGGAATCCGATTGTCCTCTGCCATGGTACCCCTCTCGCTCTCTCCGGCATTCGCGACGCCCCCACTGATAGGTTAGCTAGGCCTTTACGGCTTTGACGTCCGCGGGCCGTCGTCGTTCCCTGTCCTCCAAATGCACTACTGGAGCAACGTGCTCAACATTCTCCGCAATAAGGTCGGCGCAGAAGTCATCGTAACTTCCGTCCCTCCGTGCGTCTCTATTCATGTTTGGTTCCGGCGACTAGCTGAGTCGTGTTGTGTTGTCGTTCTGTAGCACAGGTTCCGTCGCTGAACGCGCCGAAAACCTGCACAAACTTCTAGCGGAGAAGGTACCACAGCAGGATATCAACCTCATGGCACATTCCATGGGCGGGTTGGACTGCCGCCAGCTCATCACGCATATCAAGCCTAGGGAGTACACTCCCGCCAGTTTGACCTGCATCGCTACGCCGCATCGTGGCAGTCCCTTCATGGACTGGTGCGCGGTATGTTACTGAGTTATTTGCAACCAGTCTCGGACATGACTGATTCAATTACTCCATAGGAAAACATTGGCCTAGGCAAACTCGGGCGCCAACAGCGCGAGGAGGCGATATTGAAGAACACATCCACCCCCTCCACCTCCGAAGTCGTTTCGGAAGCCTCATCCAAGAGGAGGGACAAGGCCAAGAAGGGCAAAGATGGCAGCAGCGCCGTCTCCTCGATCGCCTCCCTCCCGTCCTCCTTCACGACCTACCTCCTCGCCATCCTCGACTCACCCGCCTACGCCAACCTCACCTCGCACTTCCTCACCACGCACTTCAACCCTTCTACCCCGGACTCGCCGCACGTGAAATACCTCTCAGTCGCGGGCCGCACCGACTCGGTCAACGTCTGGCACCCGTTCTGGTTCACGAAGCTCGTGGTCGACGCGTGGGAGCGCAAAGAGCGCAAACGCCTGCGCGAGGAGGGCTATCCGCCGGAGCTCTGGGCGGACGACCGCGAATGGGGCAACGACGGACTCGTGACGATCCAGAGCGCCAAGTGGGGCGAGTTTCTCGGCGTCATCGAGGGCACGGACCATTGGGAGATCCGGGGCGCGCGGGGGATCGAGCTTGACGTGGACCTCAAGCTCGGCGCGCTGACCAAGGGGATCGACCTCAGCATTGGCTTGGCCGGCTTAGGTTTAGGTAGCGCAGGCGAGAGCTTGAAGGATTGGGACTGGGGCAAATTCATCAGAGCGTGGCGGAAAGAGGAGCGGAAGGAGGAAAAGAGGGAGAACGGAAGCAGGGCTACCAAGACGACGGTCGAGGAGGGCAAGGACCTCGCCAACGCCAAGACGATGACGAAGACGACCGTGGAAACCTCCGCGACTAGCTCAGATATGCCCAAGGGCGGCGTCATCACCAAGCGCGAGAAGACGGCTGAGGAGAAGGAAAAGGACGACATCATACGAGCATCGACGGAGAAGCTCTCCGCCGTGTTCGACTGGATTGTCGATCACGTTCCGACGGAGTCCATTGCTAAGCTCTCATCCACTGTCACAAACATCGAGC
This sequence comes from Punctularia strigosozonata HHB-11173 SS5, assembly GCF_000264995.1. NCBI lineage: Eukaryota > Fungi > Basidiomycota > Agaricomycetes > Corticiales > Punctulariaceae > Punctularia > Punctularia strigosozonata. The sequence continues at coordinate 1,119,596 of NW_006767434.1, forward strand.
TTACACCGTCCTCCGGCTCGGGCGCGTCGGCAAAAGAAGGGACGGACAGGAAGGGTGAGAAGAATGAGCTCGCCACCAAGGAGGATCTCGAACGATTCTACGTCGCCTTGGCCCGGAAGTTGTATGATGAAGGACTATGAAGCAATCTTTATCGTGTTTTATAGACTGATCGTGTTCCGCGGTGTTACCGATGACATACACAGAAACTGTCGGAAAAGACATCGCATGCCGTAGAAGGGCCATCCAAATGACTTCCAATTGTATTGGGTTCGATATCAAGTTGTTTTCGCTCGAAGCGCCGAGAATAATCCCGAGCATATCAAGGCGGCGGCTGCGCGCCGACGCAGGCGCGATGGCGTGAAACGGGCTACCGCGATTTGCGCATGTTCACACAGGTGTACACGACCAGCGAACTGATAGTCAATTGTCCCGAACTGTCCTTGGGCGGCATCGTCATATACCCATATGAACGTATGTTGCCCATCGCTCCGGGGGTACCCCATCGTCACGCAGCTTTCGGACAGCTGAATCCAGTGCTTGTGGGATCAAACCGGGGTTGGTATATCCTCCGCTGAGCAAGGCTTCATGGACTTCCTTTGCAACCGCCGGTCCGTCCATATCGTGCATCTCCCTGGCAAAGCTTTCAGCCAGTCTATTCTCTCGATAATCGACGCCCACTGACCACATCGTGCCAATGACAGACTGAAATCCTGCGAAGAGCATGGATCCAGCGAGATGCACTATCTCGTCTGGTAATGCGTGGTCTCCGGCGGCAGACTCGCATGCACTAAGAAAAGCGAAATATGCTCGGGGGGCCCGGGCCCGGGCGATGTCTGCCACCGTCAGCATTCCGCCTCGGAGAACAAAACCGCTACTCAAAGGGTCGTCGCGGTTCTGTTTCGCATGGCATGCGAGGTGGACAACTGATGCCGACTGAATTTTTTCTATTAGGCCTAAAAGCATATCTGTTGTCTCGTAGTATGACTCCCCGGTTCGCTTTATATCTGCGGGTTTAAGAAGGACATCTTGTATGCATGTAACATGCTGTGAAGGATGCATCGTCGCCAACTGAGCAACCTCTGTAGCCGCCATAGGGAGGGGTGTGAGGCCCGGAACATCCGGCTGGGCTACCAGAAGTACATGATGATCCTTCGACTGAGGCACGGTGGCGGTCATCCGCTTGCGCGCCTCGATGAGAACACTTAATGAAGGTGTATAGGATGAAACGACGAAATCGGACGTGCACTTGCCCTTTACTGCACCTGCCGCATGTAGCGGCAAGGAGACAAAATTGCCTGTCGGGCACCACCACAGTCGTGGCCGTACTCCGTCGCCCTTGTACTGATCAGAAAACCATCGTGAACCCATCATTTTGGATGGTATCCGGACCAATATTGCTCACCATTAATCTCAGGCCAGACATAATCGGATAGACCACATGATCCCACAGCTCTTGCAAGATCTGTATCAGAGGATTTGATCTTGTTCTGTAAACGATCATAGGACGCGTTCCTCTGTCGTCCGTGAGATGTGATTGCGCCTCCAGGTTATAGCAACTGCGGGCATCTCTTTGTGCTCGCACCAGAACCTGCGACCATCTTGATATCCGTACTGCGTCAGCATTGTGTAACGGGATGACGAAGGGTTCAGCGATATCGGATGGCATTACAACGCCATACGAGACATCCCCTGATGCAACCAGTAGCACCACAGGTCCTTCCTTCGCAGCAATGCGCAAGTTGGCGAACTCTGGAGGAAGCAGAAGAGCCTCAAACCCGGGATGAGAACGGGCTTGCTCGAGCAGTTCTTCGAACTCGTTGACAAGAGCGTGCCGACGTGATGCGCCCTTCTCCGAAATCTTGCGGGTGTCGCTCATCCCCACTTCCTCGAGCTGGCGGGAGACTATCCGCAAACGGGATGCTAACCTGTCCGGCAACCCGTCGAAGGGGGTACGAAGATGTAAAACGCCGTTCCATAATAGTGTGCGACCATGTTCCAAGCATTCCACGGCGAGTTCGGTTCTCATGTTAGCAATCGCATGCATCGCAGCTGCTGTTGCTACGCCTTGAAAACCTCTCAAAGCCTGAAGCCTGGAGCGCATATCTGTTCCCTTGTACGCAAGCCGGGGGAGGAGGTGCATGTTTGTTCGGTGAGCGCGCGAAATTGAATCCGTATCATTCACGACAGTTGCGGCCTCCAGGAATGTCCGATTGAAGCGCAGGCGTTCCAATATAGAGGTGTATGGATGCTCGACCGCCTGTGCGTAGGCATGCATGCACTGTGCAGAGTCAGTGCTGTGCTCGGTCAACAGGAACCGGACGTGGAAGTCAGCGGCAAGGCCCGCCCAAATAGTGGCGTACATGGGATGGATGGGAGGTGCTAGTCCCAGAGCAGTCTGCCGACGCTCAAGCGCTTCGTCAATCAAGTTGACATCCTTCGTCAATTCTGACCAACTTCGCAATGTTTCCGCCCAAACATCGTACGTAGACGCCACCAGCATGGCTTGTGTTGTCGAGCAAAGCTGCGTGGCTTCCTGACAGTGAGCCACGGCCTCCGTAAAGTATCTTGTCGATTTCTCGAACGAGCCGAGCTTCTGCAAAAATGAAGCAAGGGTACGCAGTGCATTGTATCTGTACGGGCTTCCGGGAGACGCCAGCGTCAAGTATTGGCGGCTAACGCTGCAAGCCTCAGAGAGCAAGCGCTCATCGGGGGGCATATCGAGGCGACGTCGGCTGTCCAACTCTCCACACAGCACGCCACACATTCCCCATGCAATATACACTCGATGCTGGTCTGAATGTGCGATCTCCAAACATCGCTGGGCGTATTGCGATGCCTGAGTAAAGTCTGCGCGAGCACCCAAACGGTCGAATCTGAGTCGAAAGGCCATGGATAACTTGTGCACAGCGTGCCATGCTTGGGAGACGCTGCCTATGCAAGCGTCAGCCAAAGGCTGTAGTACGAGAATTGCTTCGTCTACGTCATCGATTGTTGCGGAAGCGTCGCACCGCTCAAGAAGAGCATGCGCGAAGTGTGTCCGTAGTCTGTTGGGCGGGACGACTTCAGTGGTCTCTTCTACAGCCTGCCGGTAGTAGGTAATAGCTTCGTCCAAGTCCCGAATCGCAGTTTCATATATGCCGTAACGTTCGTGCAAGACAAACGCGCACTGGTAAAGAAGACGATGCTGGCCGATTACAGAGAGACCGCACTCGCGCGCTTCACGAGCGCGTAGTACCGCAGTATCTATAGCATCGCCGTCATTGAGGATGGTGCCACGCCGTATGAGAGATTCGGAGAGGACGGTAAGAATTTGCGATCGATTTGGTAGAGACTCCGCCCCCGAACCGGACACAGTTCGGTCAAGAATGGACGAACACAACATCATCTGCTGGAGAATGCCGTCGAGGCGTTCCTGTCGGTAGGAGAGTCGGATGAGCACGATTACCAGAACAAGTGCAGCTGACACCAAACTATGACCCATGGATTCCCTTAACGCCATAGCGGAATTAGCCAGTTTGAGTGCCTCCTCCAGGGTTGCTGCAGAGTCACTACGTGAATGATCAAGGGTCAGGGCATGAGCAAGACCCTCTTTTGTGGAGACCAGTAGGGTTGCGTCAAGGTCCTCCCGGGAAAGCAGGTCATGATGGAGCTCGATAGACTCGTCGAGTGTCTCGTCTCCGCCGGTCTCCTCATAACGGACAAGTAGATTTCTGGCGAGAGAGAGGCGAGTAGCATAGCACGAGGTTTGATTTGACGCGCGCAGTACCCGGCGAATCGCAGTGATGGCAGCGTCAGTGGCCGCAAGCCAGCACCTACGCCTGCGTTTGACGTCCTGTATTGAAACGTGCATGCAATCTGCAGAGTTCACCAATCGGTCGTCAGTCGTCGTGTGTCAACAGCAGTGCTACGTACCACGTCTTCCCGTATCCGTTTGTACACGTCAGCGCGAGTGGGTAGCACAAGTGGGTGAGTAGCTGGGAGGGGCGGGAGCCAGCGACACGTATATATGCACCGGCCGGGGGAGCATTACTGAACAATCAGACGAAGATAGCTCGAGAAGGCCATCACCTCAGAAGTACACCGTGACTGGACGGAATCACAGCATGTCACAGCCTGCGTATTGCCTTCAATTCATTGAAGGAATGGCTATCGCTGCCTTTCCGAGATAGTGGATTGACACAGGCGTAGTAGTTGCCTTCCGTGATTCATGACGCTGTCATGTCCGAACCGCCTTCGATCCAGATAGATAATGTTATGTCGCCGAGAGACATGGGTGCCCGCAAAAATAAGCTGTTCGTGACAGCAGGTAAGTACCCGAGGCGGGGGTTGGAGGACGACACGAACATTCTGTCCTCACTCACAGCGAGCCTTTGCTTCCGCCCCTCACGCGCAAGTCTGGATCAGGATCAAAGCGACTCGAATCACAAGATCGTTCAAACCCAATTCACACCAACCTTGCCCTGCGAATTGAATGCTGCGCGGCCGAAGTTGGGGACGCGATCTCACCCTATGACGAGTTGCGCCGATGCCGGCGTCCGCACGCGCACAACTCGCTCTCTTTCTTCCTTCTCCGCGCTGTGGACGACGACGAAGGCCCTTATCGACGCCGAGCTCTCAATTTGTTTTGACCTGAAGCAACCATGGGCGCGTTACAATCCCACTTCACGCAGATGTTCCCGCCGAAGCCGACGTGGCGCGTGAACGACATCCCGGACTTGACCGGCAAGGTGCGCGGCGGGACCTGGTCAGTTGAACACGGGCACAGCGTCTCTGACATTCTTGTGATGTCGGATAGGTGTACATCGTCACCGGAGGCAATTCTGGTATCGGGAAGGAGACGGTCAAGGCGCGTTTCCCCGAACATGTATTACTGCACGAGTAACTCACACTTTTTCAGGCTCTCCTCGAACACAATGCAAAGGTATAATCCCTTCGACGCACTCTCAGTTCCCAGCTCACAACTACTCCACTTGCAGGTCTACCTCGCAGCCAGAGATCAGACCAAAGCCGAGGAAGCCATCAATGAACTGAAACAAGCTACTGGCAAAGAGGCCATCTTCCTGAAGCTCGACCTCGGCGACTTGCACAGCGTGAAGCAGGCAGCTGAGGAGTTTATTAGGTCTGCTTTTTCTATTTTGCCTTGAGCGCCAAGAGCCTGACCTTACGATCATATCTTGGTATTCAGTAAGGAGAAGGAGCTTCATGTATTGATCAACAGCGCGTACGTGTTCATTCGCGCCGCATATAGTGCAGGTTAATTGACACTGTGCATGCTCAGTGGTGTCATGGCCCCTCCGGTCGACATGGTGACCAGCCAAGGTTACGACCTACAGTTCGGTGAGGCGCATGTTTGCTCCTTAGCCCCGTCCTCCGACTAAATCGCTGCAGGAACCAACGTCCTGGGTACATTAGCCCGCATATACTCCCTCACCTTTCCCAAACTCAAGCCTCTTCGTTTTGCCTCCAGGTCACTTCTACTTTACTAAGCTCCTTCTCCCCGTTTTGCTCTCGACCACTAAGTCCACTCCGGAGGGCAAAGTCCGCGTCGTCAACACATCCTCCTCCGCGCACTATCACCCGTTCGGCCCCCCTCTAGACTTTGCCACCTTCAAGGACGGGCCCGCGCGTCGCAAGGTTCACAAGACCAAGTTGTACGCTCAGAGCAAATTCGTACGTATATGCTCGCTGTTTGCCGTTCAAAAACTTTCATGGATATAGGGCAACATTGTCTTCGCGAACGAGTTGCAGAAGAGGTACGGGGACCAGGGTATCGTCTCCACCTCTGTCAACCCTGGTGCGTGCTCCACAGGGTCATGCATACGATCAATGTGGGATATTCATCCCCCCTTCCCTCTAGGTAACTTGAAGACCAACATCGGTCAGTTCTCGTATTCGTGAACGTCGCATCCGCGCTGAAGTTCTTATCCGTCGCCAGCTCGTTACAATGGACCTATTTTCAGTGCCCTCATTGTCAGTGCCCTTTGACTTTTTCCGAATTGCTGCCCCTAACGCCGTGTCTCCGCGCAGCAACCATTCTTATATCCCGCCCCATACGGCGCGCTCACCCAGCTGTGGGCTGGCACCTCGCCGGAGGGTCTCGAGCTCGGTGGAAAGGTGCGACGATCTCGCCTTGTGCCCCTCCCTGCCGCGAAGATAACCTAAATTCGTTTTTACAGTATTTGATGCCGTGGGCTCGCGTCGGCGTGCCGTATGCGCCGACGAACGACCCGGCGCTGGGACGTGATTTGTGGGCGTGGTTGGAGGAGCAGCTCAAGGACCTCTGATTTGGTCGAGATTGGACTTCGGACTGGTCGTCTCCCGAGCTGGGTCCGCGCGTTCCGGCCTACGATGCTTCCTTGTTGGTCGTGTTTGGACTTGCTGGAGATGCAGTGAACGTTCTGACTGCGGGGATTCGAGAAGCTCGGGAGTCCTGAGGAAGCTGTTGGGCAATTGGGCTTCATACCGACGCATAACCTTGCCCACGCTTGCGTAACTCTCAGTACGTACGTAACTTGACACACGTCTGTTAGTCTTCAACCTGATGAATAGTGTTGAGTAAGCAACAAGAACCGTTGCAACCGAGTGCCGCCTTGCTTGCGCGGCTTCGGCTTCTCAGTTTGGCTTCATTGGAACCATCATTGACTGCGACTCCGAGGCGGCGAGCGATGTTCACACACTCCGAACTCCTCGCATCCTGGCAATATTCGTCTGGAATATCAATGATGCGTCGTAGTACGCGCGCGGGACTCGCACGTCCTTCGCCGTTATATAGTTCGCAATCGTTGCCGCATTACTCCAGCATACCGGACTCGTACACCGCTGTTTTCTACGATTCCAAACGACTATGAGCGGCGTACGCTCTCAATACACCCAGATGTTCCCCCCAAAACCCAAATGGGGTGTGAACGACATCCCGGATTTGACTGGCAAGGTGCGTAACAGAACACGATCATTCATCGCGTCTGAATGTTCAACAATGCCTTACAGGTGATGATTGTCACCGGTGGCAATTCTGGTATCGGAAAGGAGACAGTCAAGGTGAGTTTCACAGTATTGGAACTCGTGTGAGCTTACGATGTCAGCGTGAGCTAACAATCTATACATCGCAGGCCCTTCTTGAACACAACGCAAAGGTACAACCCGCATGACACAGATCGTACCGTAGCTGACACTCTCCATTCTCGCAGGTTTATCTTGCAGCCAGAGATCCGAGAAGGCACAGGAGGCCATCAACGATTTGAAGCAAGCCACAGGTAAAGAGGCCATCTTCCTCAGGCTTGACCTTGGCGACTTGCATAGCGTCAAGCAGGCAGCGGAAGAGTTCATCAGGTCGGTCTTTCTGCTGCGTCGGGACTCGTCACGGCATCCGAGCTAACATGCAATGTTCGGCATGCAGCAAGAAGCAGCAGCTGCACGTACTATTCAACAGCGCGTGAGTGCTCGCTTGCCTTGTATTTATGCGAATCTGTTGAATCATCGGCGTTTCAGTGGTGTCATGATGTGTCCCCTAGACATGCTGACCGCCCAAGGCTACGACCTGCAATTCGGTCAGTCGCATAATACCACCCCAACTACGCATGATCTCCTCATATCTTCACGTTAGGAACCAACGTGTTGGGTACGTTAGCCTGCATATAACACTTTCTATATATCACGAGTGATTATCCACAACATCTCTTCCAGGCCACTTCTACTTCACCAAACTCCTGCTTCCTATTCTACCCCCCACTGCCAAATTTACACCGGAGGGCAAGGTCCGCGTCGTCAACATGTCCTCCTCAGCGCACTACAACCCGTTGGGTCCCCCGTTGAACCTCGCCACGCTCAAGGACGGCCCAGCCCGCCGGAAGCTGAGTACGGCCAAGTTGTACGCATAGAGCAAATTCGTGCGTCGCATTTCCCATTCCCTCGTTCGTAGGCCCTTCGCGAGTGTTAATTGGAAGGTCTGGTGAACATAGGGTACTGTCGTCTTTGCGAACGAGCTGCAGAGACGATACGGCGACCAAGGCATTGTTTCCACCTCTGTAAACCCCGGTATGTGCTCCGACCGATGATGAATTGCACACGACATGACCGATGCTCATTTTGCCCCGTTCTGCCCAGGAAACCTGAAAACTAACCTCAGTTAGTTCTCTTATTCTTGAGGATCGCGTCGGCGCTCATTGATGTATCACCAGCACGCTACAGTGGCTCTGTCTTCAAAGCCGTCACCGTGAGCGACCTTCATGTTGTTTACTCCATTTCCCGCTGCTGACGCTCTCCCACAAAGCAACCACTGCTGTTCCCGGCTTCCTACGGCGCTCTTACGCAGCTCTGGGCCGGCACCTCGCCGGAGGGTCGCGAGCTCGGCGGCAAGGTGCGGTGTTATCTTTCACGCTCATCAGATGCTATTGACGAGTGTTTCCGACCTCGCAGTATCTGATACCATGGGCTCGGGTCGGCGTTCCGTATGCACCAGCAAACGATCCGGCGCGAGGACGAGATCTGTGGGCATGGATGGAGGAGCAGATAAAGGACATGTAAATCTCCCTGTCATCGCGGATGCTGGACATTGCTGAAGTGATGCACGGCTTATTCGCGCCCTGCAGTCATCGAAATCCTGATCAAATATGATGTTATGTACCCATTCACATTGTTCAACCTTGCGATGCGCGCCACCTCATGCGACTTCCTGGGGATGCACAACCAGCTTCACGCCGCTGACTTTGTCCTGGCGCAGCAGCTCCAATCCAGCCGGGATAGCTGGTAGACCACCCGGGATTACTTGCACGCGATTCGGCTGGCGAATCCAACGTAGACATGTCAAAATTCCCCCCGTTGCGGTGGCAATAGCAACCCACCTTGATTGAGCCATCCCGCAACCACTGGCCAAGGTGCGCATACAATTCGCGCCCTGCCTCATCCTCCTCGAGTTCTTTGAAGCTCAGGTTGCCTTTCACCCACACGAGTTCTTTGCCGTCCTGGCCGTGCACAACTCCGTCGGGCGGCGCTAACACCACCACAAACTGCCCGCCAGGCGCTACGAGCGACCATCCTACCTTCTGAGTGTCGGCGGTGCTGACGGCGTCGTAGGCGATCTTGATCGAATCCGGCGTAATCTTCAGTACTTCCGCGCGGAGGCTGTCGGCGGGGAGCGAGCGTGAGAGGACGTGCGTTGCGCCGAGGGATTTGAGGTAGTCGGTGTGCCTCTCGGATGCGGTGGCGATGATCGGAGAAAATCCGGATACTTTGGCGAGTTGGATCACTGAAGGAGGATGAAATTCGGTTAGCTTATCGGTTGTGGGCTATACAAGGAGACCCCACCGAATTGGCCAACGGAGGTGGAACCGCCGAGCACGACGAATGGCTGACCATCGTACGGTGCAGGGACTTGCCAGAACGGCGTCAGCTCGGCGCCTCCGGCCAGCTTCTTGTTGAACAGCGCGACGAAGGCCGTGCCGAGCGCGAGCGGGATAGACGCTGCCTCGTCCAAAGACACGTTGGGTGGGATCCTCACCGCGCGGGCCCCGGGAACGAGGGCATACCGCTGGAAGGTCCCGCGCGCGTTCTTAAGCATTCCCTGCCATACACTGTGATCGGGATCAGCACTTAAATCCATGACGGGCATAATGAAAGGGACAAGCAAGGCAGTCCTACATCTTATCGTCCTTCTGGACGTTGGTGACGCCCTCGCCAACCTGCTCGACGACCCCTGCAGCATCCGAGCCCAGGATAGCGGGGTATTGTACGAACTCCTGATAGACTCCTGGGGCTTGGATCTTCCACTCGAGCGGGTTGAGGGCTGCTGCTTCTACCCGGGCAAGGACTTCACCGGGGCCAGGAACAGGAACGGGAGTGTCCTGCACGGCGAACTCGCCGTTCTTGGTCAAGAGGAAGAGAGCTTTCTGTTCTGCCAAGGCCATTGTTCAGGTTATGCAGACTTTAGGATTGATACTGAATTTTCGCTCAAACTTAGGACGAGCATTATATCCCGTCACGTTATCGCAGACTATAGGATATGGATCGAGATTAGGTTCGTGCGCTGACAAAGACTGGGTCAGTATGGATCAAGATTGACAAACCAACGTACCTACTGCAAGACGACGTGCCATCACAATGTATAGTAAGGCGACGAGCGGTGGGAGGATTGCGCCACTGGGTCACTAAGGCTGTGAGGCGAGAAGCGCTCGAGGAGAACTTCTCGGCTCGCTCAGGGCAAATTCACAGAACACCAACATCTCATATTATTTCAGGGAAAGGACGGACCGTGAGTTGAGGTCGACGTCAATCTTTGGGCTGAGCGGCTGGGGGTGAAAAGCTTGACTTGGATAATAGTCAGGCAGGGGTTTGTGTGAGTGTGAGTATGAGAAGTAGCCTGAGGAGCCCGCACGTTTGTGTGGCGTTGCTTGGCGCCACCCCAGGGTCAGCTCTCCAAACTACTACGGGCTACAGCCATCTCCATCCAAGCTAATCGGCGGTTGCGATGTTAGCGTTGACAAAGATTCTGTCACCGCTATTTCAGCACTAACAAAGCTGCATATATCAGGCGCAAGTCTACCCATACACGCCAGGAACAAGGTGGCATATGGTGGGAGGATGAATCGGCACAATCTCAGTTCTCCCGCAGCGCAGTTGTCGACGGAACCTTTGTCTGATGTGGATTACAGGGTAGCTACTGGGTATCCACCCTTAGTCGTTCTTTCTAGGCACGGATGGGTCCCATGCCGCTGGAAGCCGGCAAGAATTTCCCGGGCTAAATGGCATAGGAGCGCGCGAGTCGAGTCTATATAGACGTCCTCGAATGAGTGCAAGCTCCATCTCAGCGTCGATATCGGATCTTCACTATGACCCCAAAAACACAGAAGGCTCTCTTTGTCGTATCGGAAGGGGGCTCATTCGCTGTCCAGACCACCACTGTACCCTCTCCCGGTCCTGGCGAAATACTTGCTAAGGTGGAAGCAACGGGACTCAACCCAGTGGACTGGAAGATCAAGTTCCTCTACCATGAATGGATCAACTGGATCCAATATCCCGCGATACTGGGCATTGACGGCGCGGGCGTCGTCGACGCGGTTGGAGAGGGTGTCTCGAATCTCAAGATAGGCGATCCGATGTGCATACCATTCTCAGAATACGATGCTATACACTGACTTAGTTTCGTGATAGCTTATGGCAGGGAGTGCATGGGAATGAGCGTACGACGTTCCAGCAGTATGCGCTCGTGACTGCCGAACTCGCCGCAAAAATTCCTTCCAATATGAGCGTCGATGAGGCGGCGTCCATCCCATTGACCCTCGGTACTGCCTTCCTCGGGATGTACAACAAGAAGAAGGACGGTCCTGGAGGCGGAGCAGGATTAACGCCCTTCTGGAAGTCAACCACCGCGTATGCCGGTCAACCGTTCGTTGTGCTGGGCGGCGCTACTTCCACTGGCCAGTTCGGTAAGTGTATATTTGCCTATGCCCAATCTTATCATGGCGAGGTGCTGACCATAGACGCTAGCTATCCAGCTTGCCAGACTGTCTGGTTTCTCACCGATCATCGTCACGGCGTCCGAAAAGCATGTTGAACATCTCAAGTCGCTTGGCGCCACGCACGTCCTCCCTCGCTCTCTATCTGACGATGGGCTCGCTGCCGAGATTAGCAAGGTCACGCCACAACCGCTCAAACTTGTTTTTGATACCGTTAGCATCGCCGAGACGCAGAAGACCGGGTTGTCGCTCGTCGTCCCGGGCGGACAGTTGATCCTCGTGCTGCCACCCATAGAAGGCGTGGTACACGGCCGAGACGGCAAGGAGCTCGTGCGTACCACCGGGAATGTGAACTTCACCGGCCAGGGAGAGGTCGGACGAGAGCTGTATGCGCGTCTCACTCAACTCCTGCAGGACGGGTGGATCAAGGTGAAGCCAATTTGTCCTATCCCGTACATCATAGTGCGTACAACTCACTGATGCCCCACGTTCTCTGTTAGCCGCTTCGTATTCAAGTGGTTCCCGGTGGACTAGCGGGTATTCCGGATGGACTGGAATTACTTCGCCTGGATAAAGTCGGCGGTATCAGACTGATCGCGCATCCTCAGGAAACCGCTTAACTTATGATGTGCTGTATAGCTGCAGCTCGTTTCACGGCGAAAAAAGAGAAATGTTAACCTCTTCACTGTTGTGCATAAGATATCGGACAGACTGAAACATCGACAACTACGTACTAACATGGGACGGTTCCTGGTATTGGATAAAGAACACAGTGACGGAACCACTTATGCTGTCTCCTGAGGATGTACAATCAGTTTCACGCCGCTGACCTTGCCCTGTTGCAACAGGTCGAGCCCGCCCGGAATAGCCGCAAGACCACCAGGCAGCACTTCCACGCGATTCGGCTGATACGAAGGAGAGAGACTATCAGCTATGATAATAGGCACAGAGCCCGTTGTGGATTACCTTGATAGAGCCATCCTGAAGCAGCTGGCCAAGGTGCTTGTACAGCTCGCGCCCTAGCTCCTTCTGACCCAGGATGTGCACGTTTCCTGCCGGCGCGACAATCCGCTTTCCGTCCTCGCCATCCACGATGCCTTCGACGGGTGGCAAAAGCACGACGAGTGTCCCGCCTGGAGCGAGGAGCGACCAGCCGGTCTTCTGTGTACTAGCGACGCTGACGGCCTCGAAAACGATCTTGAGCGGGTCCGGCGTGATCTTGCGGATTTCGGTGGCAAGAGCATCATCGGAGAGCGAGCGCGGAAGGATATGTGTGGCCCCGAGAGATCGCAGGAAGCCTGCGTGTTTCTCGGATGCGGTGGTTATGATCGGGGAAAAGCCCGATAACCGCGCGAGCTGGATAGCTGGCGTCCAACCTGAGTACACGGATCGCGAGACATAGGATCTTTTTTCTTGCGCTACTCACCGTATTGGCCAACAGCGGTCGCACCGCCTATCGCGACAAACGGTTGCCCTGCATAGGCGGTAGACGACTGCCAGAACGGGGTCAGCTCCGCGCCACCACGATCGCCTGCCTTCTTGTACAGGCCAAGGAAGGCCGTTGAGAGCCCGAGCGGGACGGACGCGGCCTCGTCGATAGTCACGTTCTCAGGGATCTTCGCCGCATGCTCGGCGGAGACCAGCGCGTACTGCTGGAATGTGCCGTACTCCTTCTTGAATTGGCCCTGGAACAAACTACATGGCCGCGGTCAGCGCTCAGATTTCACGGGGATCTCGAAATAAGAATCGGGAGACGGGAACGTACAGCTTATCCCCCTCCTGCAAGTGAGCCACGCCTTCGCCGACTTGCTCCACGACGCCGGCGCCATCCGATCCCAGGATCCCTGGGTACTGGATGAAGTTCTGGTAGACGCCAGGGGCCCTTATCTTCCAGTCGACAGGATTGAGCGCCGCCGCTTCCAGTCGGACAAGAACCTCGCCGGGGCCGGGAGAAGGAACATTCGTGTTTTGAACAGCAAAGTCCCCGCCCTTCGATAAGAGAAAGAGCGCCTTTTGCTGGATAGGGGCCATGTTTAGAGATGCGAACTTCAAGGTGGATGCGTCAATATGGCGGACGTAATAAGCGGGTCAATGCATGCTATAATAGGTTACAAGTCGGATCGGCGGCAGAGCCCGGTGACCAATACGGGAGATAAGCATAGGCTTCGCTCCATCGCTTGAATAAGCAATCACAGATCCCGAGGGAAAAGCTCAGGGCGGATTGCAAAGCAAGGCGACGAGCGCCAGGAGGATTGCGCGACCGCGCGTCCGAGGGTGTGTCCAGACGTCAACCAGAAGCGCTCGTGAAAATCCAGGGTTCATTACTCCGGTTCGGATCGCAGAGGGGCACAGCCGGCGAGCGAGGTTGCAGGAAGGCGTCGCGGAGACAGGGTCAGGCCCTTCAGGCCCTGTCGAGTGGTTCGATATGATGCAAGCGCAGAAAGCCAGGCCAGATAAGCTTTTAGGATGCATAGATACTTAGCCTCAATCCCGATGGGTGATATGAGATGGACGGCCACAGTCTGAAGCTTCAGCTAGGGCAGCGCTTCGACATCATCGGCTCTCGTAAGTCCTCGACATTCGAGGCCGCAGGACCGATGTTCAAACGTTCAAGGTTAGCCTGCCGTCGCCTGGCAGAGAGGCCCAGGCACGTGGTCTACAGTGATCCACCATTCCTCTGGACAGCACCACTCCCTTGGACACGGGCTAATTTCTCTACATCGCCGGACTCTTGCCTCTTAATTATTTTTCCATATATACCTCCAATGGATCCTCACCATCTCTTGTAGCCCGATAGACAATATGTTGTGTTTTACTCGAATGAAAAATCGAAAACACTGTGGTGGCTGTGCTGTTCAATTTTATCTGGGCTCTGAGGGGTTTGTGAGCTACTGTACAACAAATCAGTGTACATATTCAGATTCAGGAGTGTTGAAAGCACTATCTGCAATTGAGTTCATGAGGGTACATATATTGATGGGCCCAATATCGCTCCAGGTTTCTGCAAGCTTCGGCGGAGCAGGAGCAAAGGCAGCCATGTGACTGTCGGGTAACCTCAGAAAGCTTTCCCGCGCTCACTCCGGCAATACGGCAAAGTCACAAACGGTGTGGGAAAACCACTGTCCAGAGGAACGGTAAAGTGGCTGTGAGGGGGTCACTCGTATTATGACTCTCAGAATTTTTGTAGGATACCTACTACTCCAAAAAAAATTGGGCAGATGGGCAAGATGTACGGCTAACTAATGATACTAAGTTGAAGAAGAATGAGAGCCTATGGGGAGAGAAATGCGCAATACAGTTTTTGCTGTCCAAGGGAACGGTGGATCACTGTAATAAGCGCGTTGTGTGTGGTGTTGTTTGGCTAGGTCAGCGCCAGCTCTGTTCCCCGCGTCGTCGGGTCGAAGGTCGTTGACAGTTCTTTGCTCCGACTTCGTGAATCTATTCCGCAGGGCTGAATATGAATATCACGGCACTCTTGCGACGACTAGCTATTTGAGCTACTCCATCAGATCGACTGCGTCAGAGTCTTATATGTTATGTCGTTGCTGAAGGAAATCGGTCCGCCACGCCTCGAACCAGGCGATGTACAGAGTGGACATTGTCGTTGCCCCGGGATCATGCTAGGCATCGAACTATCCCTTGTACTCGAAACTTTTACTCGTTGTAGGATTGGCATCGGTCAGTCATCAGTCATCATGACCCGCATTAAGTCTGACCTTCCAGGCGCCAGGACCCGGGGGCTAGCTAACACCCGGAACTTAGGGAAACTAGCACCACAGCACTCTGCTACTCCGTATGTCTTCTTGTCGTGGACAGGATGAGTGGTGAAGTTTTCAATCTCTGCTGTTTCCACCATACGTCGATATCCCTCTTTCAGGCAGGACAGTAGCGGCGAACATGAATCCAACGTAGATTTGCCGATCACAAATGCTTCCAAGCCCATCAGTCGACGCAGGGTTCGCGAATCGTATCCATGCACGCGCAATGAACCGCGGCACGGCAGCACGGGTCGTCTCCTGCTGACATATCAAGCTACAGCGTCTTTGTCAGCGTTGTTGCGGTGGTAGCAGGTTCACGCGCAATGGCGTATACGGTGTTCATACCCCGTGCCATTTTGCATTTAAGTCCGTGCAACAGTTCAGCCGAGCGCGCACATACGTTGATATGGCCCCCAAGGAACAGAAAGCCCTCTTCGTCGTGGCAGAACGCGGCGATTACGCCGTTCGAAGTACGGCCGTGCCCTCTCCTGGTCGTGGCGAGATCCTCGCCAGGGTGGACGCGGCGGCCCTCAACCCGGTAGACTGGAAGATCAAGTACAACTACCAGAACTTGATCACTTGGGTAACGTATCCTGCGATCTTGGGCCATGACGGGGCTGGCGTCGTCGAGGAAGTTGGCGAGGGCGTCACGAACCTGAAGAAGGGGGATAAAATGTGCGTTTGTGATGAAGTGGCAGTGTCCGGGTGTTCGGATCAACTGAGTTGAACCTGGTTCGCCACAGACTTTGGCAAGGCGTATGCCAGACTGATCGCGCGACGTTCCAACACTACACGCTTGTCACCGCCGACCTCGCCGCCAAGATCCCAGGCAACATCACCGTCGACGAAGCGGCATCCATCCCTTTGACGATCGCCACAGCCTTCTTGGGGTTGTACAACAAGAAGGCCGAGGACGGCGGCGGTGCGGCTCTGACTCCCTTCTGGGAGTCGTCGACGGCTTACGCTGGCCAGCCGATCGTCGTGCTTGGAGGTAGCACTTCCACCGGCCAATTCGGCGAGCCACACTTTCTCCTCCCGTTCGGCGTCTAGCGGGGCCACTAACGAGAGACTTCAGTCATCCAGTTCGCCCGCCTGTCCGGATTCTCCCCGATCATTACTACCGCGTCCGATAAGCATACGGACTATCTCAAATCCCTCGGCGCGACGCACGTTCTCGCTCGCTCGCTCTCTGACGACGCGTTGCGCGCCGAGATCCGCAAGATCGCGTCGCACCCCATCAAGTTCGTCTACGACGCCGTCGCCATCCCCGGCACGCAACACTTTGGGTGGTCGCTGCTCGGCGAAGGCGGACAGCTCATCCTCGCGCTGCCGCCTACTGAGGGCATCGTCCACAACAAGGACGGCAAGGACCTCGTGCGCGTGCTCGGCAACGTGAACTTTCCTGGAGAAAAAGAGGCGGGGCGCGAGCTATACGCGCGCCTTAGCCAGCTGCTGCAAAATGGGTCAATCAAGGTCGGTCTGCTGACGCGCTTCGTTTTGTGCCGAGAACTAACACTTCGGTTTTCGGTAGCCGAACCGCGTGCAAGTGGTCCCCGGCGGCCTTGCAGCAATCCCAGACGCGTTGGAGCTGCTCCGGGAGGAGAAAGTAGGCGGCATCAAGTTGATTGCACATCCTCAAGAAACCACATGAGTAACGGTATCCAGTCAACGTGAACTCGAATTGAGGGATTATGTACTCTTACACGCGTACCGACACGCAATATAGGGAGCAGTTACACTTAGAGGTATAGAGTCCGACTGCCGGTGGGCGCTGCGTGGTCCCAGGTCGTCAGTTATGCAGGACCTCGATTGCAAGACGGCGTAAGGCGCAAGTCGCGACTCGGATCCAGTTGTAAGAGGTCAAACACATCTTTGTTACAAATTCATCTTAATATACACTTTCCCGACGACGACGACGACTTTCTGTTTGCTATGGTGGTCTTGATTCTCACGGTGTCTCCTGAGGACGCGCGATCAGCTTGACACCGCTGACCTTGTCGTGGCGCAACAACTCCAGCCCCTCAGGGATACCCGCCAGCCCGTTGGGGAGCACTTGCACGCGATTCGGCTGCGAAAAGAACACGCTCAATCACAAGGGAAGGCACGTAACGCAACGCGGGACACCCACCTTGATCGAGCCGTCGCTCAATAACTGACTGAGGCGCACATACAGCTCCCGCCCCGTTTCCTCCTGGCCAGGGTAGTTTACGTTCCCGAGTACCTCCACGAGTTCCTTTCCGTCTGTGCCGTGAACGATGCCTTCAGCCGGTGGTAAGACCAAGAGCAACTGACCGCCCGGTGCGAGGAGCGACCACGCCGCTTTCTGCGTGTCAGCAAGGCTGACGGCGTCGTAGACAACCTTGACCGGCTGTGACGTGATCTTGGCGACCTCGGTGAGGAGAGCGTCGGCAGAGATTGTGCGGGAGAGGACGTGCGTTGCGCCGAGGGATTGGAGGAACACGGTGTGTTTTTCCGATGCGGTCGTGATGATGGGGGAGAACCCGGACAATCGGGCAAGCTGAATGACTGGCTTTCACGTCAGCCCACTGACACCAGGCCCAGTATGAAGACGATGTTGCACTCACCAAACTGGCCAACGGAAGTGGCGCCTCCCAGTATGACAATCGGCTGGCCGGCGTAGGCGGTCGATGATTCCCAGAAGGGCGTCAGCTCCGCGCCTCCGCCCTGCCCGACCTTCTTCTTGTTGTACAGCGCGAGGAACGCGGTTGCGAGCGTGAGCGGTATGGACGCAGCTTCATCGACGCTCACGTTCTCCGGGATCTTCGCCGCGAGATCAGCGGAGAGGAGCGCGTACTGCTGGAACGTCGCGCGATCGTTCTTGAACATACCCTGCCACAGGCTGTGATCGTATCAGTTACGCCTCACCATGAAATTGAAAGAAGAGGCAGAACGTACATTTTATCGCCCTTGCTGAGGTGAGTGACGCCGTCACCAATCTCTTCGACAACGCCAGCGCCATCGGTCCCGAGGATCCCCGGGTATTGGAACCAGGTGTATGCCGTTATCTTCCAATCGACGGGATTAAGCGCCGTCGCCTCCACCCGAACGAGGACCTCGCCGGGCCCAGGGTTGGGTACGGGTGTGGCCCGAACAGCGTACTCTCCCTCTTTCGACAGGATGAAGAGAGCCTTTTGCTCTGCCGGAGCCATGTCGATGTCGAGGTGTGATATGGGCGGGACGAGGGACCCTCAAGAGATTGCGGTTTGTGAACTGCACTGGGTTCATATTCAGACCCATGATATCGAATATATCGTGAGTCCGGTCGTTAGAGAGCAAGCCGACGTGACGTTGGCTGGCACACATAAGTAGTACGTCAGCGGGCATTCGCACGGGAAATCAGCGTGCACATCAAGTACGTCATGCATCTGAGTTGTCTGAGCAACGCGGGGCATGGGGAGACAAACAGTCGCGAGAGGTGGATCAGACGGGACAGAATGACATTGAACTAAGCAATCCTAAGTACTACTTATTACGTCGCAAGCGATTTGCCGCTCATGTCGAACGCAAATAATCTCAGCGGTTGCAGGTCATATTACTTACAGGCCCGATATATACAGAAGTAGGCAAGTACATATACACAGGTAAGTGTTGCTATACCCGTGAGTACCCATCACGTTTAACCAGGTAGATGATCGGGCACGGTGTGCAGGCATGAGATATGGATCACCCCATAGTCGAACGACTGTCTTCACGCTCTAGAGTGTGCCTGGGGAGAGGACATATAGTCGGGATACAGTGTTTGGACATACATCACCATGATGTCACGCACGGCATCGTTCGATGGTGTTGTCGCAAAACCCAATAAAACTTACCGGCCGTACCAGCGGGATCCAGGGGGAGAGGGGAGAGAGAGCAATGAGCACTCGTTGATCAAGGTTTCGACCTTCTGGACCTTCTTCAATACGTTCCGTTCCGGACGAATGCGTCATTCAATTGCGGAGCAGGATGTAGCGTACGCTGCCTTGGCTCTCCGGCACCGTTCAGCGCGCCGCTCGAGGCTCGTGCTCGTTGACATTTCCAGTCATTAAACCATGAACGATGGCCAAATAGAGAGCAAGCAGATGTGTGGTTCTCGTGATCTCTAAGCACAAGCTTGTTTCGCTGAGTAGAACAGTTGTATGAATCGTTCAGGCCAAATCACGTCCCGGCCCACGTGGCTCATCACCGGCTGGGCTTGGGAAGTCGAAAAGGGCGGCAAGCTTGAGCGCTGTTGGATCGCCATCCCGCAGACCTCGCCGCGAGAGACAAAACACCAGGTCATGGAAGGAACGCGCGCAATCCGGACGCCTTTCGCTTCCCAAACCAACCAGCACTCGGAAGTACGCCAATGCTTCATCCAGGTCCGCAACGTTCCCCACACGCTTGAAGGACTTTCTGAGGGATGAAGCGAGCTGGAGCACGAGGCCGGATTTCTCGATCACGTCAGCTGAGGTCTCGCCGCACGCGGCGGCATGGGTGTAGTGGAGGATCGCTTGTTTCAGGGCTTTGACGTCGCCGTACCGTTTGTGACGCTCCCGATAGGCATCGGCGAGGCGCGTATGCAAGCTGGCCTGCTTACGATTATACGCGGGTTCGCCAGCGACGGCGATCCGGTAATACGCGATGCACTCGTCGAGATCTATCGGGGAGTTGCGATGACCGTAGCGCAGCCATAGCGTATCTGCAAGGTCCACCAGCGTATCGTCCGAATGGGGATCGTGGAGAGCGTGTAGTTTCAGCGCAGCTCGGAGGCAAACGATAGCTTCGTCCAAGTTTTGACGCCGGAGGAGACGCTCATAGCGGTTTTTGAGGCAAAGACCGAGCTCGTGGACGATAGGAGCCTTGTTTTTGTTCATGTTCGTGTAGTGGTGCAGCATGTCCCGAAGGAGCGCAATGACGGCGTCCAACGTCTCGCGGGTGACGTCGCATGAACGTAAACTGCGAAGCCGTCCGGAGAACTCTGCAATGATCGTGGCCAACTCATCGAAGGACGTGTCTACGTGGTGAGGGCCGTTGAGTTGCATTTGGGATATAAAGCGATGCACAGCGACAGCTTCGTTGACGCCGTCCAACTGCTTGAGGCGGTGTTGCAGAGCGGATACGATTGCGACAAAGGTTGGGCGAACGGCAGAGGAGCCGGAGGAGGACACGACCAGAGAATGGGTCGGTACCGGAACCTCGATTGGGAGCTGTACGCTGGGGGCTGATATACACCGCAACTCTTCGACGACATTACGCGAGGTCGGTCGGACGTCGGGTACGATATCCCAGCAACGCTCCACTAGGGTCCAAAGGAGTTTGGAGATAGGGCGGCCACGAATGGACTTCGGCCTATGAGGTCGGGCTCCCGCCATCACCCGAGCTACAACGTTGTATTCATTACGGATCTCCGCAAATGGGGGCAATCCGGTATGCGCCTGAGAGAGAATTGTCATCGGCCAACTGAAGAGCCAGTGCATCAAACAAATCACGAACCTCCAGGCAGACGCAACCAAATGCGTAAACGTCACTATGAAGAGTCCTGTGAACATCGCCTGTAGCGAGCAGTTCGGGGGCGTTCCAGCGATAGGAGCCGTTACTCGTGGTGGGTGTGACTTTTTCGCCAGCCATGATCACTGACAGGCCGAAATCGGCGAGCTTAGCGTGGCCTTTGCGGTCTACGAGGATGTTGGACTGTATGCCCTGCTTGCTCAGATTACGACATTAGGATAGTTACGTGAAGACATACACATCGAAGGTCCCCGTGGACTACAGACAAACAGTGCAGGTAGTCCATGCCGAGCGCAGCTTGCAACAGCTACAGAACAGGAGAGGTCATCACGGTATGCGATTCGGAAGTGTATATATAGCATACCAACGTGTTGATGTCCAAAGGACTGGGATTCATTCGAGTTCTGTAATCCAGCAAACTTCCGCCATGCATCCAGGGCGAGACTGCGCAGATCATGAAATCAAAGGTTGACGCATCGACACCTATAAATGGCAATACATTGGGATGATCCAAGGCTTGCCAAAGGAGAACCTCGCGGCAGAGTCTCTATCAGTAGGAGTCGTCAGACTGTAATCGGGGTGGGTGGTGCACACCGCGCTGATCAAGCATACCTTGTGGATGGCTGAGCGTTCTTGGGAATGAGCATAGATGCGGAAACGTTTCAACGCGACCTCTTGTCCGTAATACGACCCTCGCAATATATCCGCAAAACCTCCGGCGTTGACGGGGTCCCGTGAATGCAGTTGAACGCCCGCGACAAAGAGCTTCGAGGGAAGGACGTTGGTTTGCTGTACCAGCCTCACCAAGAGTTGACTGATGGCTTTGCGAGCTGCACCGTTATGACGTTCTCCAGAGCTGACGACGGTCAAGGCCTACAAAGAAGTTTTAAGATCATTCGGGCCAAAACACAAGATACGGACGTCGTAAAGATAGTTGACGAGAGCCACGTCGTTGGAAGTGTTCACACTGCGGTCTGAGGGAAACAACCGTACGGCAGGGTCTTCGGGTATATGCGCTTGCACCAGCAAGGCCCAAGTTGCTTCGTCAAAATCTGCGTCATTTAAGGCTGTTAGTCCAAGTCTTCCAAGGCAACTGTCACAACACAAAACGCAATAGAACGTACCGATCCGGTTTGGTCCAACCGGGTTGGTAACATCACGAGATAGCTTGGAATAGCTGGTACTCATTCGAGTCGGGTCTGATTCCATCTCATCCGCGAATTGAAGTCTGGCACGATGGACGCTTGTGTCCCCGGTACGGAGGCTTTGTGCTACCAGAAGGCGCTAGGCAGCATATGAGAGAGAACAAGAGGAGAACAGTAGCCATGTCTGTGTCCCAGTATAAGTAGGAAGAGACAGTATACGGGCGCTCAGAAGCATGTTGACAGCTCGCCGCATAGGGTGAGGGGGCAATATGGGGGTAACAAGGCGGTGCAAAGCTATCTGTCCTTGCGCCCCTCTGGATGGACCAGTGTCCCTGTTTCGCAAGTCGGTGATGGTCCAGGAAAGCGAGTTCATCGATATGTGTGGTAGTTATGTGATTGATTGTTGTTTTGACGGGCAGAGAGCAGAGGCTCTACGTAAATAATCTCCTAGTTGAGAGAGGAAGGGAGAGTTTTGTTGTACGTTCCGTAAATCTTTCACTCTTCGGCTTCGACCAAGAGGCAAATACCATGCACATACTCTACAAATACTCGACGCGGATGCAAAGGACGGGGTCTTTCCTCGCACACCCACCATATGCGCTGATTGTTTGGCCCTGGACTGCGGAAAGTATTACGCGTACATAAGTCGACGCGATCTTGTTTGATTCAAGTGGCCTGCTTTTGCTAACGGACGACCATGGCCTCTCAGCCCGTCGAGGAGACGTCGGAGCGGACACCCTTGCTCCCGGACACCACCGCAGCCACCACCTCGCGAGTCCAACATGCTACCGATGGAGAGACGCCACTGCCCAAGGGCCAAATCCTACTCCTCAGCTTCACGCGGATCGCAGAACCACTCACTTTCGCGATTCTATTCCCCTTCGTGAATGCCATGGTGCTCAGGACGGGCGAGGTGGAGGTGGAGGAGGTTGGGTACTATGTTGGTGCGATAGAGAGCCTGTTCTCACTCGTGCAGATGATGTTCCGTACGTGTCCAGCTGTGGCTTGCTCATGCTCGTAACTGAGAAATTGAGCATAGTGATTTCCTGGGGTTGGGCCGCGGACAAGTACGGGCGAAAACCGGTGCTGCTCATCTCCTTGCTGGGAGCAGCTCTCTCCACGACTCTGTTCGGTTTCTCGACGAAAATCTGGCACATGTTCGTGGCGCGCTGCATTGGAGGTTTATTCGGGGGAAATGCCGTAGTGGTTCGAACGGTGAGTACGGTTCGTTGTGCACGAGGAGCTTTGTTCATCCTCCGTGCTGCATTATAGCTCTTTGCGGAGATATCAGATAGCACGAACCAAGCCAGAGCGTTCAGCTTCTTCGCATTCGCTTCGAACATCGGACTGATGGTCGGTACGCGTCATTCGTGTCCTCATCTTCTATGACATCTACTCATGTTCATATTCACCTTCACAGGTCCCCTGATCGGCGGCGCCTTCGCCGAACCCGAGGATGCCTGGCCCGGCACGTTCGGGCGCATAGGATTCCTCCGCACCTATCCCTACGCCTTGCCATGCCTCGTCTCCGGGTCCTACTGCCTCCTCGCGTTCGCCCTCAACGCCGTCTTCCTCCGCGAACCAGCGAAGCGCGAGCACGACCCGAAGAAGGACGGTCCCAAGCCCGGGCTGAGGACTCTCCTGACGCCGCCGGTGCTCAAAGCATTACTCGTTTTCAGCGCAGCTATGTTCCTCGGATTGGCGTACAGTAAGATTTGTCTCTTCCTTCAAAGCGCGAGGACAACAAGAACTGACGTGTTGAATTGTCTCGCAGCTGCGGTACTGCCGATCTGGCTCTTCACCCCGGTCCACCTGGGCGGGCTCAACTTCCCACCGTCGCAGATCGCCGTCCTCATCGCTCTGGCCGGCTTTTCTCAGTCGCTATGGCTCCTGTTGGCCATGCCGCCTCTCGATAAGGCGCTGGGAACGTATCGCCTCCTGCGGATCTGCTTTACTGTGATCACCCTGCCTTTCCTTCCCGATTCATTGCGGTGTGGCTGACGTCCCCGTTTTGCAGTTCTGGCCGTGGTTCCTCCTCACGCCAATCGCGGTCAGTCTGATGGCCAGAGCCGGCGACTGGGTCGTCGTCTTCATACTCGTAGGGTTGATGCACACCCTTGGAAGCGGGGTCGCCATGGCGTTCAGTGCGTAATCAATCGCATTCAGGTGGTGTGGCGTACTGATGAGTTCCGGAAACAGCTTCGGTACAGCTTCTCTTGAACAACGTCTCGCCCCCAGCCCATCTTGGCGCTATCAACGGCCTCGCGCTGACCATCAATAGTGGCATCCGCACCTTCACTCCGGCGCTGTTCGCGTCTATATTCGCCGTCGGCGTCCAAAAGAACATCTTGGGACGGTACGCTTCTGACTCTGTCTCCTTCCATCTCCAGTGCCGCATATACTCAACGTTCCTTTCGATAGATATCTCGCGTGGGTGGTCCTATGGGCATGCGGTATGATAGGCTACTTCGTCAGCATGCTCGCGCCGAGGGAGAACGTGCGCGTGACTGGCGTAGGCGAGCCGGAGTCGGAGCCGCTCGCCGACGAGGAGCAGGTCGCCGGGGCTGAGGTCACTGGTGCAACAGCGAGCAACGGCAGCCCTGCGTCTACCACCACCTTGATTGAATCTGACAACGCTCGATGACCCTGGGCTGATAGGTCCCCGACCCCAATTGTACATATCGTTAATACTTCATCATGAAGGATATAGAGCAGGGCTCCGTTATCACGAAGCCCTTGATACCACGTAATACGGTGCCCCCAGCGAGTGTCTTCTCTATTCCGGTAGTCGGGTACGTTACGACCACACGAACTCGATCTTTCTAGTGCAAGGGCACTCCGACGGTAGGGCCAGAGAAAGATCGAAGCCCATCACCAAAACCAGGAAGAGACCGAAGCGGTACATAGTTAATTGAGCCAAAGGTCAGCGGCTAGAGCAATGCGATAGAAGCCGCATCCAATCCGGCATGCACATCGTAGACGATTCCAAGCCCAAGCAATTACAATGTATTACCCTGTCGTAGATGAAAACTGTGCCATCCAGAAATATTAGTATGCATACATTCACCACTCCCGAATTTGAACCAGAAACACCTCATCGACAGCCCATCCTGTCATACTTGTCCGGACGACCCTGGAGGTGCGTCAACCTGGTGCCGTAGATTGTCATTGTGTACCGCGGATCTCTTGTCATCGCTGCGAGCGCGTCGCAATTGAATTTTTCTTCGCCGAGAGCGGCTCGCTTGCGAGTTGCAAGCTGCCTGAGGGAGTCGAGGGAGTATATGGTCTTGGGAGAACACGCGAAGGTCTGATACGGAAGGCTCCGCATTTCCTTAGGAGTCAGGCTGAACGCTCTCTGCGCGTCGCTCTTCAACAGGACCTGCGATGTGGATCGTCTAGCGCTGTTGTCTGGCGAGGCATGCAAAGCACGCACTCTGGTGCCCATCGCGAAGGTTAGGACACGCCCTTCCGACGCGAGACTCGCGTCCCATGCCTTCTTCTTGTCGCGCGCCTCTTTCCGAGCAGCGACCATGCGTTTCTTCTCCTCTCTTTCCTCCGGCGTCAGGACAACCCTTTTCCTCGACTTCTTCACCTCAACTTGGGCGGCCTCTTCCAGAGCATACGCGCACATGGAGCCGTGACCATAGCGAGGCATGACGACAGTTAGGTGTTGAAATTAGGTAGGATATCTCGGGTCGCGGAGAATATAATAAACAGTCAGGTACGTCGGATGCAACGAAGGCAGAGCGTCGCCGTCACGCGGCGAAGTGGAAGTAGGAAAAACGCGTGACGTCGCGCGATTCTCAGTGACGTGAGCGTTACTTACACCGCTTCCGTTGTTTGGCAAATGACTTCCCAAGCAAGTTATCGCAGCTTTACGCACAGGACCGTTATCCCTCAACGCTCCGCGCGACCGTCAGTCAGTTCAATCAAGTGCACGAGTCGTTCAGAATCCAAAGGTCTATGTCGAGCTTGTTCCGATAAACACGCGGCCTTCTCGGCTTGTGCTTTCTAGGCGTTGTTAAAGTCTGTACACACTGGAATCATTTCTGGTGTGAAAGCTGCGCTGCCGCACACAGTGGCGGGCGACGTCAAGCTCACCTGGTTGAGTCTGGGTAAGTCTCAGTCTGTGGAGGACAGAAGTAAAGCGACTTATATTGCAACGCTCAGACAGGCCTGTATATATACTACAGAGAGTGGCTATGCGGTGCAATCACATGCTAAGCTATAGAACAATAAAGAAGGCTGTGGAACGTAGCAACGTACAGCCTATTGTGTCAGAAATAGATACAGCTGTGCCGAGGACGGCAGTCAAGGCGGGCTGTGCCAGCGCCTGTGAATCGGTGGCTGTAGAGCGCCAATTCAACACTCCCCCTCGCTGAGTGCAACGGTAGGCACGTGAGCGGATATGGCGCAAAAATGCAGCCACAGGGAGGACAATGGTTTCAACCGAACACTAAGCCCAGTTGTGACCTGAACTTGAGG
>NW_006767434.1:1145943-1147596 GCF_000264995.1 Punctularia strigosozonata HHB-11173 SS5
GCTGCCGCACACAGTGGCGGGCGACGTCAAGCTCACCTGGTTGAGTCTGGGTAAGTCTCAGTCTGTGGAGGACAGAAGTAAAGCGACTTATATTGCAACGCTCAGACAGGCCTGTATATATACTACAGAGAGTGGCTATGCGGTGCAATCACATGCTAAGCTATAGAACAATAAAGAAGGCTGTGGAACGTAGCAACGTACAGCCTATTGTGTCAGAAATAGATACAGCTGTGCCGAGGACGGCAGTCAAGGCGGGCTGTGCCAGCGCCTGTGAATCGGTGGCTGTAGAGCGCCAATTCAACACTCCCCCTCGCTGAGTGCAACGGTAGGCACGTGAGCGGATATGGCGCAAAAATGCAGCCACAGGGAGGACAATGGTTTCAACCGAACACTAAGCCCAGTTGTGACCTGAACTTGAGGAATTTTTCATGCCCCAAGTTCTTGGTGAACATGTCTGCGGAGTTCTCAGAACCTTCGATGTAGAACAGCTCAAGCTCCTTATTGACGTGCTCTCGAATGAAGTGGTATAGCACATCGATATGTTTGGAGCGGCGCTCAGTAACCGCATTGGATGCGATGAATATCGATCCTTGGTTATCACCGCAGATGGGTAGTCGGTTAAACCTATACCCGAGCTCCATGAACAAAGCTCGTATCCAGAGTATTTGGCGACTACAATCAGAGAGTGCCATATACTCGGCTTCTGTAGACGACAGTGCAACAGTTTTCTGTGCTCGTGAAGTCCAGGAGACTATCCCGTTAGCCAATTTTATGAAGTATCCTGTGATCGACCGTCTCGAATTAGGGTCTGAAGCCCAATCAGAGTCAGTACATGCCAAAAAGCCTAGCCCCGAGCCGCCATCATACTTCAAGGAGTAATCCTTGGTGCCGACTAAGTAGCGGCAAATGTATAAGGCTTTGGCGAGGTGATCCTCAGAGGGATTGGCCGAGTGTCGCGCAAGAGCGGTCACTGCAAAGGCGATGTCTGGTCGAGTGCCAATCATAAGATAAAGCAACGATCCGATGACGGTCTGGAAACGGTTCCTAAGAACCGGATCAACAGGTGCTTCATTGGTCTTAGGCAAATAGCCAGTTGGCAACGGTGTGGGTGCGACTCGCGCATTTTCCATACCAAAACGCTGCAGTATTTTGTCTAGATAGGCTCGCTGGTCAAGATGGACACAGTTGCCTTTCCAAGTGATACGCATGCGCAAGAACTCTTTGCCGTCGAGTTCTCTGCACTCCCACTTATCCATGAAAGCTCGTTTGAGTCTTAGGACGGTAGGAGAGTTCTTGGGCCCCATAAAGAAGGCATCGTCAACATAGACTACGGCAATGCAGAAATTGCCATCTTTGTTGTAGACGAATATACCAGCGTCTGACACCAGGCGTTTAAAGCCTAGGTCGGCCATGGACCGGTCGAGGGCTTTCCACCAAGCTAACCCTGCCTGTTTAAGTCCATAGAGCGCGCGGCGAAGCTGGAAAACCATGTTTTCGCGCCCTGGCTCTTTAAAGCCTTCAGGTTGCTCCATATATATTTCTTCGTCGAGATTGCCATACAAATAGGCATTTCGCACATCAACGGCATGAATTTGCCAGTTTTCAAGTGCGCATAGTGCAAACATCATTCGCACTGTCTCAAACGAACTACAG
>NW_006767434.1:1147724-1256553 GCF_000264995.1 Punctularia strigosozonata HHB-11173 SS5
CAACGGTGTGGGTGCGACTCGCGCATTTTCCATACCAAAACGCTGCAGTATTTTGTCTAGATAGGCTCGCTGGTCAAGATGGACACAGTTGCCTTTCCAAGTGATACGCATGCGCAAGAACTCTTTGCCGTCGAGTTCTCTGCACTCCCACTTATCCATGAAAGCTCGTTTGAGTCTTAGGACGGTAGGAGAGTTCTTGGGCCCCATAAAGAAGGCATCGTCAACATAGACTACGGCAATGCAGAAATTGCCATCTTTGTTGTAGACGAATATACCAGCGTCTGACACCAGGCGTTTAAAGCCTAGGTCGGCCATGGACCGGTCGAGGGCTTTCCACCAAGCTAACCCTGCCTGTTTAAGTCCATAGAGCGCGCGGCGAAGCTGGAAAACCATGTTTTCGCGCCCTGGCTCTTTAAAGCCTTCAGGTTGCTCCATATATATTTCTTCGTCGAGATTGCCATACAAATAGGCATTTCGCACATCAACGGCATGAATTTGCCAGTTTTCAAGTGCGCATAGTGCAAACATCATTCGCACTGTCTCAAAACGAACTACAGGTGAGAAGACTTCATTGAAGTCAATTCCTTCAACCTGGGAGAAACCTTTGGCTACAAGCCTGGCCTTTTTCCGACCATCAGATTTGATGTCGAAGACCCATCGGTTTTTAATGACCTTTCGGTCTCGTGGGCGATCAACCAGGTCATAGACCTTGCGCTTCCGGAGAGCTTCAAGCTCATCACGGCATGCAGCACGCCATTCCTTCTGTTCAGCAGGTTTAAGCCGCTGAATATCGCGATATGTCCATTCTTTTACATTGGACTCGTTGGGATTTCCGCCGAATAGTGGATATGCGCGCAAAAGCAACGCTTCGACGAACTGTACTCCCCCCTCCTGGCATAGTTTTGCTAACCGAGCATCTCCTTCAGAATCAGATTCCGAGGATGGGGCTTTACTGGCGCTTTCGCGATAGCCAGTGAACGGTGTTTCCGGTGCAGACGGGTCATCGCTTTTTCTCGGAGTCTGAGGTGGCAAACTAGGCACAGGAGCCGGTTCGTCCTCTGATGGAGGCGATAATTCGCTCTCTATCATTTGCTTCCGAGAGACCTTGCGTGACGTTTTGCCTTTGCCTGGTGAGGATCCACCCTCTACCAAGTCTTTCCAGGCGCGTTCACGCTCAATCTGCTTGTATTGGGAAACAGGATGTTTCCTTTCACCGTATATATTGCCCTCTCGCTTCGGCACTTTCCTGAGACGACCAGATCTCCTTGGAGATTGCCATGGTTGTTCAGGCGGTACTGGGCTGGGAGTCCTCGACCGCTCTCTTTTGGGCGTCGAAGGAAGCTCAGGTGCCACGTCTGGCGCCTTGCCTTTCCCCTTTTCAGGAGTTATAGTGGGAACAGGAGCTGACGGAATTTCATCGTCGTCGTCCCAAGGAACGGGTGGTTGACCCGATGGGTGATTGGTGTCTTTGGATCGCGGACCTCCAATACGCGTGTTTTTCGTTTGCTTTTGCTTCGCACACTTAGGAAACAGTGTTTCGTCAAACAACGCATGGGCAGATGTGAATATCACATTGTTGGGTAGGCGCATGAACTTGAAGTTCGTTTCCATACCATCCGCAACGCCGATGTATATCATAAGTTCAGATTTAGGTGACATTTTGTTCTTTCGAACATCGGCGGGGAGGTGAACGTATGCACCACATCCAAAGACTCGCAAGTGATCGACTCGCGGTGGTCTACCATACAGAAACTCATACGGCGTCTTCCAGTTTAGGCGCACAACCGGAGTTCTGTTGTATACATGCGTTGCATGCTCAACAGCGAAATTCCACCAGGATTCAGGCAAGCAAGCGTCAAAGCGCATCGACTCAGCCTTATCCATGAAGGTGCGCATATACCGCTCAGCACGACCATTCTGCTGTGGCGTGTGGGGTGCGCTCTGAAGAACTTTAATGCCGTTATTTTTAAAGTACTCGTCCAAGGCTTTGGACTTATACTCTCCCCCTGCATCCGACATCCACTTCTCAACAGTCGAACTGAACTGGTTCTTGACCATTGCCATGAAGTGTTTAATTGCTGGTAGTGCCGCATCTTTAGTACGCAGGCAAACTATCCAAGCAAACGAAGTGTAGTCATCCAAGAACGTTATCACATATTTATGCTTGTGATACGACTCGATTGGGAATGACTTGATGTCAGAATGGATAAGTTCAAACGCTCTTTCAGCGCGAACAGGGTGAGTAGGAAAGGGTCGCAAAGGCATTTTGCCTTGCGCACAACCTCGGCATATATGTTCCTCGGTGGGTATCTCAATGGGTGTAAACCCGGAGACGTGTTTCCGAGCATGTCGAAGCACATCCTTTGAAGGATGAGCAAAACGACGGTGCCATGTCTGGTAATCCAGAGCATAGACCATATCGACAACCTCCATTTCTTTGTCGGGGAGGGTCTGGACACCATAGATGGTATCACCCGATACACGAGGAGTGAACGTTAGAAACGGTTCTCCTTGTTCGGTTAACACTCTTACTGCCTCTGAGTCGCAGAGTGCAGTCATGTCGCTCTGCAGAAACTGGCCAAGAGAAAGCAGCCGCATATTAATGTCGGGCACAAGCTTTACTCCGGCAATCTGTACGATATCCTTCTTGGTTTTCAGGATTACAGTCCCTTCGCCAATCATGTTGGTGTGGTTATTTGCCGTCGATAGCCTTACCGGCGCATCAAATGGCTTATAATTAATGAAGTCGTTGATATCATTTGTGAAATGATACGATGCTCCAGAGTCACACATCCAAAAGACTTGGCTTGGTGTTCCTTTTCCCTTACAATCGGCGCACGCAGACTATGAGAGCGAATGCACACAATCGTTATTACTACACAATACATCATCGCAAAGTATATTACATGCGGCTATATTATCGCGCGAAGACGCAGCAGATAAGTTAGCGATGTTTAGTGCAGAGGGATAGGAAGGGACGTACCCAACATCCTCATCGTCATCGACAATCATGCCTGACCATCGGGACGGTCCAGCATGTCCTGGATCATCTCCCAGAGGTGATTCATTCCGCGACCCAATGCTGACGAAGTCGTCGCATTCGTCGTCGGAGGCGTCGGGAGGGACGTATTCGGGCGTCGGCGCTCGCGAGGAGATTCGCTCGGCGAGCGGCGTTGACGAGGTGCCGGTGGGGCGCGGCGAAATCCGGTCCATAAGGTTGGGCCGGCTGGACGTCCAAGAGGAGTCAGATGATCCTTTGTTAGAGGAGGGAGAGAGGCGGACGCGCTTGAAGGCGCGGAGGGCCTCCTCGTCGGAGTCGAAGGTCGGCGAGCCGTTTGCCAGGCTCCAATCCGCGCTGACTGTTCCGCATTCCTCATCGCTCGAGTCGCTCGTTCCGCGGAATGGCGGAGTGGGGGGAACTCCTCGAAGCGAAGAATCCGAGCTGGTACCGGGTGAGGGGCTTCGGCTTGCTCCCGTCGCGCCTGCTGGTCTCGTTGTCGCTGGGACGGAGGAGAGACCGAGGGCCGGACACTTCTTGTGCTCGGCAAAGGTGCGACAGGGCGTCTCCGCTGTGCAGAATGGTTCAATGGCAGGACAGAAATTGTGGTCTGCCTGCGTCCGGCATGGGGGTTCGGCTTCGCAGTAGGCGTAGTGCCACGTCCCTTTGAGCCTGTTGACGGCCTCGATCCGGCGCTTACGCTCGAGATGGTTTTCGAAGGTGTCCTCTTCAGGGCACTCGAGTAAGTGTTTGAGCGTGGCGGCACGGAGGGCGTCGCGCTCCTCGTTGAGGGTCTGGATGCGACGTTGTTCAACGGTGGCTTCGAGGACCCGCAGTTGCTCGGGCGTGGGCCTGATCCCTAAGTCGCGAGCAAGCTTCAGCGCGCCATTCACACTAGGGTAAATGGTGGAGGGTTCAGTCACCTTCACAACCGGTTTGAACATGCGACGATCGGCGACGTACGGTGAGGGAGCACGGCGTGAAGCCGGCTTAGGTTCGTCAGCGGCGACTGCCACAGATGCCATAGTGACATTGTGGTCGCAGTCGGCGACGTACGCCTTTCCCTTGCCTTTGTCCTTGCCCTTGCCACGGCCAGAGCGACCGCGACGGCGCTTGTCCGAGTGCTGCTGCTGCCCCTGAGGGCGCTGCTGCGACTGCGAGGACTGCTGCTTCTGCTGCTGCTGCCCGTTAGGGCGCTGCTGCTGGGAGAAAGACTGGTCGCCTTGCTTGCGCTTGACAGCGCTAAGCTTGTTGGCGGTGTCGTTCGGCTTCTTGCTTGACGAGGCGTGGAGCTGCCTCTGGTCATAGGCGAGGATGACTTGACGACGAATGTCGTCGACGTCGAGTTCGGCGGGCTGCTTCTGCTGCTGCAGATGGCTGATGAACGACATCTGCGGTGGGAGCTTGGCGATGATGAACATAGCGAGGAGCCACTCAGGGAGCGGCTCAGTGGCAGGAATCGCGGTAGAACCCGCGGCGGAGATGCTGGCAGTAGCGGTATGGGATCGAGCCGTAGCGAGGGCGGAGGTCGAAACGACCTTGACCTCCTTGAGGCGGTCCCAGTGCGCTTGCATCTTGTTGAGCGCGGGAGCGGGGTGCGAGTTGCCAGGAATGTTCGTCGCCAGCAGAGCAGAGAACTCGTGGTAGACGTTGCCTAGAGCGAGAGAACCGTAGTCCTTCTTCAGCCTTTGCCAGATGGCGGCGGCGGTCGTGAGGTCCGAGGTATTGGAGCGAATAGACATAGAGAGGCGCAAATTAATGCAGCCCATAGCCTGCATGTCGTGGTCGACCCAGGCCTTCTCGTCGCTGAGCTGCTGAGCGCTCGGGGTCGCAGAAAGAGTAGGACGAGGATTGACGATCGCAGTCCAGTGCGAATGCGCCATGAGATAGTTCTGCATGTCGGAGGCCCAGTGCTGGTAGTTAGCACCGGTGAGCTCGGCGATCTGGTACAGAGCAGACGACATAGTAGCGTAGAGTGTTGTTAGAGTTGGTAAGATCTGGTTGAAAGAAACAGTCGTCAGCGTAATGAATCAACTAAACGACCAGCGCATGACAGCGCTGCAGATCACCAGTGGAGCAACGGCCTTGAGCCGTGCTACGCGTCGCCGAGAGGCGTTACGCGTTGTCCACCACAGCGTTAAGCCATTTAAAGGCGACGCTTCAGGCGAGCAGGGCACCCAGGGCGCAGAGTCGGTGCAGAGTGCAACCGTCTCAATGCATTGCGGACGCGGTGCAGGATGCTACCGTCATCGACGCAAGCCCCAGCGAGCCCAGGGCTCATAACCTGTGAAAGCTGCGCTGCCGCACACAGTGGCGGGCGACGTCAAGCTCACCTGGTTGAGTCTGGGTAAGTCTCAGTCTGTGGAGGACAGAAGTAAAGCGACTTATATTGCAACGCTCAGACAGGCCTGTATATATACTACAGAGAGTGGCTATGCGGTGCAATCACATGCTAAGCTATAGAACAATAAAGAAGGCTGTGGAACGTAGCAACGTACAGCCTATTGTGTCAGAAATAGATACAGCTGTGCCGAGGACGGCAGTCAAGGCGGGCTGTGCCAGCGCCTGTGAATCGGTGGCTGTAGAGCGCCAATTCAACATCTGGATGCTGATTATTGTCAGGAAGTGCTCTGCGCAGCCATACTCGTCCATTCTGGCTAACAGCAGTCCGGTGATTAGCAAGGTCACCGAGAGTCGAAGCTCGCTAGCGTGCTCTGGCACACTTCATGCTGGCTCGCTTGGTTAAACATAACCCCCATCGTAGCCACCGCTTAACCAACCACAGAGCCTTGCCTTCTTGACAGTGGCTGGCTTCATCAGTCTGTCCATATCCAGTCACGAACCGCGGGCGAGCACTTCGTATGTCTGCCCCTGTCTAATCTATGCATGCCGAGTTGGCTAAAAAGCACCCATGGAATGTACAGGTTCTCCGCGTTTGCATAGCGGCTCGACATCAAGGTGCTAAGCGAGAGCTGAGATACTATGGCCGTGGTACTGGTGCGCCACAAAGGATGGTCAGAACCACGCATGGCCGAGGAGGGTACCTCTCCTTTGCTCGCCCACCGAATCATGCCGGCCATGCCTCCAACAACGGCTATATAACTCTTCGCTGCAGCGCCAGGTAAATGCATACTATCAGCTTTCTCATACCGCGTCGGGAACCCGAAGCCGAGTTGACGAGAAAACCTCCTCTCACGCAACCTGTTCTAAACTCGTTAAGGTCCGTCTTCACCAAATGATTGCCTCGTCGCTATCCCTGGTTCACTGATTCGGAGGTAAAACAGATGGCCCAGAGGGAAGTCAACTGGCTTGGCGCAATGGAAGACGACTCGTCCACCAAGACCGTCAAGATCGCGACCCAAGGCTCTCAACCCGCCTCGCAGGAGAGCAACCGACACGTCTTCATGTTCTGGGAAAAAGGTAGGCTCCCGCACAATGGTGATTTAGTGTATGAGATACTTCATCTCGTCGGGCCGCCCCGCGGGTTGCGCTTCGAGCACATCGCTAAGAGCGGGGGCGACGATTTCAAACAGCGGCACCAAGTTGCGGAACTCGGGGACTTCACGCGGGCTCAACGCGATCAGATCCGCACGCTCGCGGCAAAACTCCCGTTCAACCCAGTCTCCGCGGTGAACGACTGCCGCGCTTGGCTTCACGATCTCATCAATGCGATGGTCGAAGACTCTGTCGTCAGGCTTTCCCCTGCCAAGCGCCAGGCGGCCCTTAGCAAGTGTCATCTGCCGGCGCGGATGCCGGAGTAGTCTCGCAGTGAGCGACTTGATCATTTTCCGATGGATGGCTCTAATCTTTCCCTCAGATCATTGCTCATACGCATCTGGCATGCCAACCGGCAGGATTACGAGCCCCTTTGTGCTACGTCGTTCTCCTATTGTCCTTGTCTTTCTTCGCATTTAATGCCATTGCTTGTTTGTACGGACGGACGGACACTGTACTGAATACGCACTAAATGATTGATGTCATTGATACTAGACGCAGTCCACTGAGTTAGGGGGAACGGAACGGTTGTCAACTACTATTGATGAGCGCTAAACACTATGTATGCAAAGACGCAAAGTGCTGCCTGTCGCGACGCGACGGAGCCGCGAAGGACGCGTGACGTCCGCGCGTTCACCGACTCATCCGATCGACGTGATCGTGACCGGCGCGACGTCGACGGCCTCGGTGGATGCCGGCGTCCGCGTACGTGTCCAGTTCGAGCCGACGTCAACGGTGAACGGGTGTCGGGTTTGGATGCGCGACTTGCTCGACGCGATGATCAAGGATCCGCTATTTTAGTCAAAGCGAGCGCCGAGGTTATTGCACACATCATCAATCACCCTCAGAGATATACCTGCCGCATCATCAGCCGGAGCCCCCACGCTAAGTTGTGCCTCAGATCGGTGCACCTCAACGCGCCGTGCGTCAGGCGATCTGAGTTGCATTGAGTCGGTTCGTGGTCCATCAAGAGTATTTCATCTGACTTCGCTTTCAGGGATTCAAGCTTTGGCTGCAAAAGTGTGGGAGAGGGTTGGCAGAGGAGAGGAGAGATGGATATAACGCTAGGATATGTTTGGCGGACGACTCAGTATTTGCTCGACATTAGGGGGCCTCAAAGTTGGCGATTATGCACTGATTCTGCGTCGGATTATGTGCGGATTATGTGTCGATTCTCCTGTCGCTACACGACCATAATCCACCTTTCAACTTTGAACCCCCCGCTACAACTCCCGATTCTGTCTGGATTCCGTACATGAATCATCTCCTGCCGACGCATCGGCATGTCCTTCTGAGCTTGAAATCAGAGTTCGGCCGCACGGCTGAGCCTGCATTTGTACCCAAGTCCAAGATAGCGCGACCTAAGTAACCTGACGACCTAAGTCTCGACGGCATTCCGACGCCTCTGTGCCCACTACAATCAACACGATGGATTGCACCCACAGATCTGATCATGCCAGTTCAACAGGTATATGTGCTATGAATCTGAATAGTTTACTGAGTTAGGGACGAGCATGTGGCTATTTTGACCAGTGCATTTATGAGTGCTCGTAGATATAATTGTATATATAGTGTGTTATGGGACAGTAAGAGCAGCGGTGTAAAGAATAGCTTATGCTGCCGCCAAATGGTTGAAGAGTGTTGCCCATTTGATGACCCCGCTACTCTGACCTCTGCCGGAGTGCAATGACCTGGACTATAAACTCAGGGACAAAAGGGCCACGCACGTATCCATAGGGATGAAAGGTCGTCCGGGGGCGATGTGGGCAGGCACGACACGAAGGGATTGACGTTCTTGCATGGTAATACATACGGGCGGTAGTAAAAGGCTCTCCGCAGTCCGAATTGCATGCGTACCATGTCAATACACTCGTGAACCAAATATCCGGCACCATGTGCACACCCAAGGTGTACTATTCGAGGGACTGGCTGCCGCTTGTGGTCAGCTAGATGGTGCTGTACTGAACGAGAACGTGTCGTCCTTCCATGCGCATTGAGTACTTCTTCGCTGTCTCAGGTCCTTGTACAGGTAAGGTTGGTGATGGGCGATGAGGTCGTTGAGTCCCGGAAGTATACTATTCAGAGCAGATACCAGCCACAAAAGGAGGAGACCGACGGGGATGAGGACGAAGAGACGAATGGACATCCCCGTGACGCGGGAAGGATTCCAAACTCCGATGTAGAGAATCGGATTATGGGTCGAAGCAAGTGTAGCGGCTCTGGAGCCGCTACACTCGATTCGACCATAATCCGCGACCATAATCGACTTTCGAATCCACTCCATAATCTGTCCCATAATCGCCAACTTTGAGACCCCCTATTGCAAACAGTGCGATTGAAATCAAGGATGATATTAAGAATGTTGAAAGGGTAAGATGATAAAACAATACTCTGCAACACCAGGGCATACGACTCTAGTGAGGCTCTCCTTTTGATTCATGAACAGCGCCACCATCGCGAATCTCGGTACTTCCTTGAGAGCGAGCATATATTCCCTCACATGATCCACCAGATCGGGATTCGGGTCACAATGCTCGTCTAGAAGGGACGAAAAGGTGTTGAGGATAGAGACGAGCAATGGCGGTTCCAGAGACGTTTGACACATTGAAGGTACCGCCGCTGGGGGAATTTGCTGCATTGATTGCAATTCAGTATTTGGGCGACGCTAGATCAACGCTGACAAGGAAACGTACGCAAAGCAAGGCCCATCGGTCTTCGGCCGTCTTCTGCGCACTCCACGACCGCTGGAATGTGGCCAGGCTCACCGGCGAACGAATCGACGTGCTCGTACTCGGCGAGGCGAGGCGAGCTTTCGACACTGGAGAGGCACCCGTGGATGGATAGGGCTCGGGTTTGACCTCACGGATCTTGGCGTCGGTGCTGACGAGCGTGTGGTTACCGCTCTTTCGGAAGATGCCACCGCCTGCGCGAGACGGCTTCGTACTGTCGCGGACTTCCTTCGCCTGCTTGAACGAAGTCGAGGTAGACGCCGGGGGTACTGATGAGATAGGCGAAACCGAATTGCCCTGGACTTGACGAGTCGAATCCGGAGCGAGAAGATCCAATGACTTCGGAGTAGAGGTTGATGCCGCCGGCGGGTCAGATTCGACTACTGTGATAGGTATCCGACGCCTCTTCGGTTGCGCGGTGGTTGATGTGCCAGAAAGAGGAGGAGGAACGACATTGAGATCTTTCTTCGCCTGATTTTCCGTCAGATTACTAGTCAATAACGAAGAACATGGTATGTTTACCGTAGACTGTTTCGCGGCGATTAAATCGTCGACCCTTTTCAGCTCCTGCTTGATCGAATCGTTCGAAGGCTCGATCTTGAGCGCTGCCAGAAGATCTGCGTACAGTATCAGTGATACCATCATGAGAGCACAGAACAGACCCCACCCTGCTTCGCTTCGTCGAGTTTCGACAATTCTGTCCTGGCCTGTGCTCGACGGAACAAAGCCTTGGCGTTCGGATTTTTCGCGTTTAGTGAGATCACGGTGGAACAGTCGCGTTCTGCATCCTGATGTCTATGTATTCGAAGTTCGTGTTCAAGTTTTTGCACGATGCATGTTGGGCCACGCACTTGCCTAGTTTGAGATACGCGGCGGCGCGGTTCAACGGATACGTTGGATCCTTCGGGTCTGCAAGGATGGCAGAAGTATAATGGCCTATGGCGGCGGCGTAGTCGCCGGACTTGAAGGCCGCGTTGCCCTGCACAAACCGAGCGTTAAGACTCCGAAACATCGGCTATTTGGGCGATGAATACGCCACTTTTTCCTTCGCGCCCTTCGCAATCTGAGCGGGATTTTGCGCCATGTCCGACGTGTCAACACAATCCGTATAATTAGCGGCGAATCGTTTTCTCCCTTGAACTTGCACGACTTGATCGAGACGAAGGTGAGTGAGGTCGGAAGTCAAGCCACAACGCCCGGTCGCTCGATCATCCGTTTACGTCGCAATCTGGGACTTGGTCGGCGCATACCATCACCGACTGGCTTCTTACGGAAATTACTCGCTATCTTATATCTTTACGGCAGCATGGCGAACAGCCCGTCGGTCTCTGTTCCCCATCGTACGCTAATCCTCTGTTATGCTACCGAACCGCAAGTCTGGTTGGCTCATCTCGGCGCGCCCAGCGTCGCTTAGTCGACCGCTCGACGAGCAGACGTCGACACCGAGGCTTCTGCACTCCTTGGAACAGAAAACCAACTCTATCTTGTCCTTGATTGCGGACGAGAACTACATTTACAGTGGCAGCCAGAGCTCGAATATATCGGTATGTGGTGTTAAGCCAAGGGTCGTCAGCCGTGACTCATTGGAGGTCCAGGTTTGGGATAAGCAGACATTTACGCTCAAGGCGACTCTGCGGGGTCACACAGGAAGCGTGCTATGGTTGGAGTATGCGTCGGATCGGAAATGGTTGTTCAGCTCGTCAGGTTCGTCCTGCGATGCTATGAGTTGTGTGACACCGTCTTGAATCGACATCCGGCTATAGGTGATGCAACGATCCGGGTGTGGTGCACGCGGGCGCTTGTCCCACTATACGTTATCAACCCGCATCTCGAGACCGATGCGGGCGACCTATTCTCCCTAGCATGGTCAGTCTATGTGTCGGACTACATGGAACTCTAAATTAATGCATGCAATCGCATGTATAGGTCATCCAAGCTCCAAACCCTATATGTCGGATGTCAAAACACGTCCCTACAGTGGTTCAATTTCAATGCCTCGCAGAGCTCCCCGGAAAGCTCTATTATACACTCTTCCACGCATTCCAGCATATCAATCGCAGGCTCGTCCGGCTCTGGCACGTCCACTCCTAGCCGTAAAGCGCACAAATTTTTCGATTCGTATCCTCAATATGAGCGGCGATCGGCAGACGTGTACGCCATGAACGGTATCGCGGCGTCGCTTCCTCTCAGTTCTTCGGAAGGCTGCATACAACTGTCGGCCCCTCCAGTAGCGAAGAGTGTTTTGCAGATACCACCCTCGGACGTGATTGAATCAGCGCATTACGGATACATATATTGCATGGCGCTCATGCCCAGTACGAGAGAGGGATCTGATGACCACCAGCATGGTATGGCTCGCGAAGAGGAGCTATTGGTCACTGGAAGTGGTGACGAATCCTTCAAGGTATCTGATATATCCACCAGCATATCAGCAGATGAGCTCAAATAATCACCTAGGTCTGGAAGATCACTTCTGAGGGCCCTGAACATCTCCATTCGTATGAGTGTGCCCAAGGCGCGGTTCTCTCCATTGTGACCCGTGGAGATACCATATTTGCAGGTTTGCAGGGTGGAAGTGTTGTGGTATGGGACTTGGAGACGAAAACGCTTGTCCGAACCGTATTTGTTCAAGAGGTGATTTCTACCTATGTTTTGTTTGGAAAACCTCCCCTTGACGTGATCATCGATAGAATGTGGATGTGCTTGCTCTATCTCTCCTTCACTCCGATCTATACACCTGCTCGGCGAACGGAGAAGTGCAGGTGCGTCGACTCCTTCATGAGGAGTATTGAATCGTTGAGCAATATACCGTTAGCGCTGGTCTGCGTCTTTCGATCGTACAGCATCCTGGAATGCGCACGACGGGATCATCCTCTCATCTGTGATCATTCAACGGCACAAATCTGAGGATGACGGAAGCGGTTATGCTCTTGTCACAGGCGCGAACGATGGGTATATCAAGGTACGAAAACCATACTCCACAATGCGAATTGGTCTGACTGTTCGCCTGCAGGTATGGCATACAGAGCCTCCCGCGAGGTTCGCCGTAGACGCAAACCTAAATGGTGCTTGCGACGACGAATGTCCCGACACGAGGACCATGAACGGTATGTCAACCTCGTACACATCCACTTTTACTGCTGTGCTTACCAATATGCCCCGTTGCCTTAGACACCATGGTGTACGCTCTCACCAAATTCATTTCCATTGCCTCCGTTTCGGGAAAGCCCTCCCACAAAGAAGACTGCAGACAAGCCGCCATCTGGCTGAAAAAATGCTTGAGTCAACTCGGTGCAGAATCCATGCTTGTACGTTCACGAGTAATAGCACGCCCGCAAAGAATAATCAATGATATCGACACAGGTGCCTACGGGTGAGGATACGAATCCCCTGGTTTTGGCAACATTCAGGGGCGCTCAGAGCGAAAAACGGCGTCCGAGGGTACTATTCTATGGGCAAGTCCACCTTCACTCCCATTTGTCGAATTTTGGACCTCAACCCTGTCGACTCATCTAGACATTACGACGTGATCCCCGCGCCGCCTCGCGGATGGCAATATCCGCCGTTCGAGCTCACGCCCGTAAATGGTCGCTTGTACGGTCGCGGGGTCACGGATAACAAGGGCCCTATCATGGCGGTTGCCTGCGCCGCGGCGGAGCTATTGATGAAGAGAGAGTTGGAGGTTGATTTGGTGATGTGTGTAGAGGGCGAGGAGGAAAGCGGGAGCCGGGGCTTTGGGGAGGCTGTGCGGAGACGTAGGGTGGGCGTCATCGCGTACATGCTACAAGTGGTGCTATGCTCACGGTTCTGGTTGACCAGGATGTGATCGGAGACGTGGACGCTATCTTGATCAGGTCAGTCATTGCACTTATTGCGCCTTCCTAATCTGACGTGATCCGAACAGCAACTCAACCTGGATTGCGGAGGATCCTCCCTGTATCACATACGGTCTACGAGGGGTCGTGCATTGCAGCGTCGAGGTCAGTTTAGCGGCGAAGTGCTCGACTCGTCTGACGACGAGCTCGACTAGATCAGCAGCCATAGTCCTGATCTGCACTCCGGTGTAGACGGAGGCTCGGTCCCAGAACCGATGTTAGATTTGTGAGTGTTGTACCCACCTTGCCAATTACGGCAGGAGCGACGGATGCTCACGCCTGTATACCATAGAGTTAATCTTCTGGCGACTTTGATTGATCGGCAGCGGAAGGTTCTGGTCCCCAAATTCTGTGCGTACGCACTGTTCTCGATGGCTATCTCGGATTTGAATCACGTTCCGTAGACGACAGTGTTCGTCCACCAACAGAGGACGAGACTCAGTTGTACCGCCGGATTTCTGCCATTGTTCAACAACCGACTTCGTGGCTGAGTTCTCGTTGGAGGGAACCGAGCTTGACTGTTCACAACGTCGAAGTTTCTGGACCTAGAAGTGGGTTATTCGATCATGATTCACTCCATGAAGCTGAAGGAGAGAAAGTGCAGACTCTACTGTTATTCCATCGACGGTTAAAGCGCAAGTATCGGTGCGAATAGTACCCGATCAAGATCTGGAAACGATAGCACGCTCGCTCTGCGAACACCTGGAGACGTCCTTCAAGGAACTTGATTCTCCCAATCAGCTCGATGTCGGTCTTTTCCCCCTTGCCCTTTGGTGTCGTCATAGATGAACTTGCCACTAACCTTGGCTGCAACGTCTTCCAGGTCAATATCACACATAAAGCGGATTGGTGGCTTGGAAACCTGGATGACAGATGGTTCAAGGCTTTGGAACGGTCTGTGAGGGATGAGTGGGGCGTCGAGCCCCTCAGGATACGCGAAGGAGGGGTGAGTCAGATCCTCAATTCCTGTGAGCTGTATATTGCGCTAACCCCACATGGGCCGTTAGTCTATACCTTCCGTCCCTTGGCTCGAAAAGGAGTTTGGTTGTCACGCGCTTCATTTGCCATTGGGCCAGAGCACGGTGAGCTACGCCAATTCACGGTCCGTGATCTTGTGCTCACCGTCATGCAATAGGACCAAGCCCATCTCCCCAACGAGAACATCTCTTTATCCAATCTCCAACGTGGAAAATCTGTTATAGAACGCTTTCTGCTCGCTGTCGCCAGTGATGAGTGAGCTATAATTCATTAGCCGATAGAGGGCCTGTACCACATTTTTAAGTCTGTTTCGCGATACGAGAAGAACTAGTAGATCGACGTGTGAGCCGTCGGGATGTTCGACTCATTCAAGGTAGATAGGTAGGTATATTACCGGGCACGGTCCCTAAACAGGAACAGCCCTACACTCTTTTGGGACCGTGCCGGGTAATACCATACCATACCATACCATACCGGTGTTTCGCGGCTTTTGTGGACGCCGACACACCGCTACGCACCGGGTGGAAAAGTATCTAAGTATACATGTAGTACGCTATGTCGTACTACAACGTTCGGAGCTCGAGTCACATAAATGATACTACCTGTCATAGTCCGCGAGAGCTATCTATTCAATACATTCGTCAATGTCAGGCTCGTCTGGGTCCTCGGGATCATGCAGGCTCGAAATCGGCATCGTCTCGGTGTACCGTTACGGAAGTCACCAGTCAAGTACGACATTGCCTCCACAGTCCAGATACGTCAACTCTGCCCTACATGCGGGTTCAGTGTCGACAACGGGAGCTTTTACGGATCCTAATTCGGTGCTAGCATGTAGGTAGGGAAAACCCTGAGTGTACATATCGTCAGTCCCCTAACCGTGATTTCCTTTCTTGGGGTTCCGTGGTATGCATCGCGCCGTTCGTGCTTTACTTTGGCCGCCACTACCTTCTTCCTAACTCGTGCGCATCGAACAGAAATTCGTTGGAGTTTACTCGCTCTGATTGCTCTGGAATTGGGTCACTCATCTGCAAGGAATGGGGTCAGCTCGGGTTCCTCAAGAGATTTGGGATCGGATCCTCGAAGTCGTCGACTCGGACGATGGGAACGCCACTTTGCGCGCTTGTTCGTTAACGTGTCGGAGATGGGTCGATGCAAGTCAGAGACGACTATTTACAGACCCGATTCCGAGGGGAGCTTATCGAATAGAAGTGGTCAATCTCCGTGCCGAACATCTCTGCCGTACCCTGAGCGAATCCCCGCATCTGCGGGCTTTCGTTACGGTGCTGGCGATTCCGGTCCGATACCTTGCTCGATTCCTCGAACAACATCTCCCGAATATCCAAGATCTGCACCTTCGTGGCGTGAACAAACCGGACGACTGCGATATCCCTGAGGGA
The DNA here is from genome assembly GCF_000264995.1 of Punctularia strigosozonata HHB-11173 SS5. Taxonomy (NCBI): domain Eukaryota; kingdom Fungi; phylum Basidiomycota; class Agaricomycetes; order Corticiales; family Punctulariaceae; genus Punctularia; species Punctularia strigosozonata. The sequence continues at coordinate 1,163,197 of NW_006767434.1, forward strand.
GTCACGCTGGCCGCTTTCCCTCGTCTTCTTGGTCTTCACCTCAACGCAATCACGCTCCTTCCCTCCAGATTCCTTGCGTTGATTGAGTCCGCTCCCCATATAAATCATCTTGGTTTTCGTAGTGTCTTTTGGTGGGACAGAGACGGCGAGTCGGAGCGCTTTCCATCGTCGCCAAATGGTGCAGCCAAACCTCGGTTGACAGGGTTGGAGATCGAGGAACGTCCCGTGGCCGACACGTTGGAACACTTGGCAGCTCTTGCTGTTCGTGGATACTTCGTTCTCGCGCTCGAGCAGCTGTCACTGCCGGTCGGCCTGTCTGAGCCGTGGTTCACGGTGTCGCAAGAGCTCCCCCTGCAGCACTGCAGCATGCTTCGTTCACTCCGGATAACCAACTACGAGGATATAAGAATGGATTCTCGCCGGCGTGAGTCTTCGAAGTTGCGTATGACAGGTATACTATCCATATGCTGATCTCTGCGATCTCAGCGCCCTTCGACTTTTCAGATATGGTCTATCTTGAAGAGATTAGCATCACCATGATGATGCAGTTCGGCACATACATGGAGATTCTCCCTCATATCGTCAGTTCGCTCGAAACCATCAAGTCTCGCTCCTTCCGGTCCCTTGTGATCAGTATCCTCGCCCCAGGGGTACTTCTGTCCTATTGCTTGCCCGATATCGGGTCCGCCTTTACCGATGTGGGCATCGAACAGCTCTCGGAGCTACACGTTAGGTACTGTCGGAAATCGCCCCCCGGCGGCGATTACACCGATTCGGACTTGATCAGAGAGCACTTCGGAGTGCTCATGCAGCGGGGGCTTGTGGTGAAACTGTTCAAGGAAGCAGAAGAGTTGTTGTATTATTAGCTTCATATCAGCACCGGAAAGTGTTGTGCGCCGTTCTTGTTTGCCCGTATGCTCATTCACTTGACTACGTTCCGATGCGGCATCTCTCGACCCATTGCAAATGTGTAGGTAGCACCCGTCAAGTTTGTATAAACTGGAGAGTGGATGACTATCCGTAAGATCTGGAGCGACAGAAACACAGAATAAACGCTTCAAGCCCCGACCTGTAGGATATGCTGTAATTTTATGCTCCCGTACGGCACTGCAAGCGTGGGGTGGAAACAGGCATATTAAACCGCGGAGGTCCGTTGAGAAGAGCCGAGCAGCGAATGAGAGGGCGAGAAAGTCACGTGAATGACAAATTCAAGTCTGTAAACGGGCATTCTGGTCTGGAAGGGGGGGTCGACCCCCCTCTCCAGATTAAAGGTCTGTACGACGCCCCCTGTATTCCGACAACTTGGCTCGACAATGCCGAAAAATCGGCATGGCTCGCTTAGTGGATTTGTAAGCAAAATCTATTCTATTCAGCCTTACAGATCCTTACGGATAGTCACCCAGTACTAGTATGCTACAGATCTGGATGTGATTCTGGAGGGAGAACATGGCCTCGGACATTTTTCCTCGGGTTCCATCGCCAATGTTTGATAGTGCAACGTTCAACACTCACTACTGACAAAACACTCTATCACAGAAAACCTGTCCGCGAATCAGCAACAATCTCCCGTGATGAGTGCGCTCAATGCTATATCGGACACGAAGTCATTGAAATCGCGAGCTTTAGTCGCATTGAATAAGTACAGCGTTCCCCCGACTTCAAACCAATAGATGGAATCCCCCATGGATATCGGATATCCGCAACTCAAGCGTAGGAGAGCTGAAGGTGGGATATATGATTGTCGCGAGTGACTAGAGGTCCAGCCCCCAAGGTGTCCGCGTTTGCATATCGAATGATCATGTCCCTGTCGATGAACTCATAGAAAAATTGAAACTCGCATGAGCCCATGGCCACGTGTGCGTGATTCAGTATATCAGGTGATCACTTCAGTGCAACTTGGCGACACGTAGCCGACACGTCCATACCGAAGCCATAGAAGATGTTCTTGCATTTGCTGGCGATTGTAACAACTTGTTCTGTCTCTCCTTACCACACTCCGGGTCTGCCATGTCGATTGCTAGGTTTGTCGTGAGTATTTGTGATTGCGGCAAACCACTTACAGACGGTTCACAGGCTGGCGTTATGCATCGTCGGCGTATATTCGATGTTCCTGGTATGAGCTCTTTATCGATACGGTCGCGAGAAATTGCAACTCAAGAAAGGACACTTAGCTATGGGCAGTAGCACAGGAACGACGTGCGTGATCGTATCACTGGATGAATTCGCCGCTTGACAATCTCATGCCATTACTTAGTATCCGTCCCCTTCGAGAGGATAGATGGCTCCGGAGCCGACAAGTTCAAGTCTCCCCTAGTACTTGGCACGGTTCAAAGTGCACTGAGTGCACTGACTGCCCTTCTGTATCTCGTCCTCCGCCGGAAGGCGGGCGATGACCTCAGGCATACGCTGGGCCTGGGCGCTCCCTCGTCTCCGCCCCAAACAGCGAGATCTAGCGCGCCCGAAAAGTCTGGCAACGGAACCGCGAACGGTATCTCGAACGGACATGCTCACAAGAAACACACCGAGGACCCCAACCTCCGCTATTCGACCTCCTCCCTCCTCGCGCGTTACGCCCAATGCGCCCTCTTCATCACCGCCGCCGCACCATTCGGTTTCGCCGCACTCTCCCACATATCCTACCCGACGATGGTCCTCGGCAAGTCCTGCAAGCTGGTGCCCGTCATGCTCATGAACGTCGTGCTCTACCGTCGCAAGTTCGCGGGGTATAAGTATGTAGTGGTAACGATGGTCACTGCGGGGATCACCGCCTTCATGTACTTCGGCGACCAGAAGAAGGCGAAGGGAGGCCACGGTGGCCGAGGCAGCGCCGCCTCCGGAGGAGCTTATGCGAACCTCATCGGAACGACATACCTATTGATAAACCTAGCAATCGACGGGGCGACCAACAGCACGCAAGATGAGATTTTTGCGAGGTACCGCGTTAACGGACAGCAGATGATGCTTTGGATCAACTTGTTTTCTACCGTGCTCACGACGGTCATTGCCATGATACCCCTCCCCTATATACCCGTTCTGCACGAGGTAAGCACCATTTCCACAAAAACGAGTCGCCATCCGATAACGACGTCCTTTTGTTGATGTTGTGATGATCAGGGCCCCGCAGGCCAGTCAGAACTTGATGCCACGCTCGCATTTTTGCAGACGCACCCAAGCCTTCTTACGCCGCTCTTCCAATTCGCTATCACAGGGGCGCTCGGCCAGATCTTCATCTTCGAGACCCTCCAACATTTCGGCAGTTTGACGCTAGTGTAAGTGTCCTCTCTTCACCCGTTTCCATCGATCTCTGACTTTGCTTGCACACTTTGCATAGCACAATCACCCTGACACGTAAGCTGTTCACGATGGTGCTATCCGTCGTGCTTTATAAGCACAAACTCACCCTTGGCCAATGGGCTGGTGCTGCAATCGTCTTCGCTGGCATATCTGTGGAGGCTTGGGTTAAACGGAGAGGTGAGTCAGATTGCTACTTCGGTCATGCGTTCGTTGCCCACGCGAGCATTCCGCCTCTGTATTTTGACATCATATGAATAATCGCTGACGCCTTGTTCATCTCAACTCTAGAGGTGCATGCGAAGAGGGTCATACAGGAGAAAGAAAAGGCGAAGATAAAAACCCTGTGACCCCTCGTATCGTATTAATAATAGATGAATTGTGAAGGATAAATCTGCAAATGTGAAGCCAACGAAATCAGGGCTGAAACAGCGGGTACAGCACGAACGCTGTGGGGTCACGACTCTGAGAACGCAGTCCATGGCAGTCATGGGAATGATCCACGAAACGGATACCTGTCTGGAGCTGAAGCGGTGCGATCCCGTTGCCCACTCGCAAGACCCTGAACCAAAACATACCTCTCCTCTAGCACATGTCCGCGACGTCAAAATAGCATGCTACGATACCCCCGAAATGCGAGATTATCACCCCACTTGATGTTGGTTGCACAGGCTCATGCCGTCTCAAAGCCCTTTGGTTCCCGAATCACTCACCTTCTCCACTAGTGCTAAGTCTGGTTTTAGCATGATCATCACCATCGTAGAAGATCACCTTCTCATGATGCTCCAGCATCAATAATGTATGGGAAGATTCAGTTGTAAACCGGGACTTGGTACGGACGGGCGTGAACGCCTGTCTTCGATCCGGGATTGCCATTCGCCAAGTCCGGTAACGAATCAGTCCCGCTTCTTGCTGTGTATACGGGCGCATCAACGCCGTGCTGATTTGAGGGGGGCTTAAAGCGAGGTATATCGTGCTGGATTTCTATTTGCATATGAGGTGTGTTCACTGTACCCTTTGCACACCCGATGGGAGCACAGCCGGGCAATGTTACTGCTCTTACGGGGTAACAGTTACTTGGCCGACCGAAACGGATTGCCTTCGGGGCGCGGGGACTGCACGATCTTCTTGGCATCTTGCCGTTCAGCGCTCAGCCCCGGGTCTTGATAGAAGACGCCGAAATCATGTTCGGTCATATAACGGCCCACACTCCGTCGAGTGAGGAAGGTGCGCCCACTCTTGCTACCCAAGGCTGAGCCTCGAGCAACGATGTCGGGTCTTGACTCACCGGTTATTGAGCTTTCCTCGATCGTCGTTGAGTCGTCGATTTACGGTATGTTGCTACCAAGCTAGTCTCCTATTTCAATTATTCAAGTTCGGATATCATATTTTACAGGGTTATTTTTTGTTGCATTTCTTGCATGTCATTACGTGCTCCTTTCACGACGGCGTACTCGGTTTCAGGGGAAGTTGCACCTGAAGACCCCTGATGTCAACTGGGCTCTGTTAGTGCTTGCAATTATCACCTTCATGCTCGTCTCAGTGGTAAGTGCTGGGCTCTATGAATGCCGAAACGAGTTCATCCCCGTTGTTAGCATTGGTCGCTAGACATCATGAGGCTGATCAGGGCCTTCATACAAACCCCTGCACAACAGGGCATGAGTGGTGCCCAGTGGTACTACGCCGACATTTCCGCCAAGTCGCAGCTTGCCAAGTTATGCATCCTCTTCGTCGAAGAAAGTCTGGCGGATTCGTTGTTGGTGTGTCTCCCGCCTCGTGAAGGGGGTTACCGCTCATATCGCCATAGGTATGGCGTTTGTGGGTTATATGGAACAAAAACACGCGTATATGCGCTCTTCCAATATTCACCGTGCTCGGCTGGCTAGGTACTACCCTGTCCGATTCACGTTACATACCAGCGCTGACGCATGAATAGTTACCTCCATCGGCGAGATTTCTCACCTGGCTGCTCCCATCCGAACTACATCCTTTCATTCCACAGCAGGTTCGTGACGCAGGTCACGCGCCGGAATGCATGTCGCTTATATTCTCCGACTCGGCTTGTAGGACAGCACTGGATGAACTCTGCCTTTGCGATGACGTTCACGTAAGTCACTATTGTTTTGCAGTGGGGGGCGATGCTGAATGGGTGCTGTTGTCATTCAGGACGAACATCTACTGCTCAGGTATGCATGCGTGTGACGACGACGTTCTACGCAGATACTCATCTTCGCCAGCTTTGATCTCCTGGCGCATTTGGTCCAGTACTCGTGCTATCCGATGTACAAATAAGCAAAGAAGCCATGTAAGACAGCACTCGCGTGACAACTTGTTATGCCCAGTCTGATCACAGTCGCTTAGCCGCTGCTCGGTATTCTCATAGAGAGCGCCGCTACATACACGTACGTCCATGCTCATGCCACCGGTTCCCTGAGCTGACTTTCTTCTCTGCAGGGGTATCGCTCTCGCATCATGGATCACCTACGGAGTTAAGACGAGCCTGCAATTCCTCGTCATGAACGCCGTAAGTCGGGCCCACTCAACTTCGAGGTTGGATTTGTCCTGACGAGAAGGCGCAGGCGCCTGCCATCATCGGCCTGAACTTCTACCTCGTCGTCATTCGCGTCGGCCTCGGTTTCGGCTTCCAGCATAGCGACGGCCTTCCGGGGGTGCCACCGCCACCCTCGGGGTTTGCCCGAACCGGTAGCTTGTTGTCGATCATGTCCAAGGTGCCGCCAATACACGAAAAGATGCCCGTGCAAACATACCCCGACCCTGTCAAACCACCCAGATACGCCCGTGATGAGGACGAGGAAAAGGGGTCAATATACGATATCTTCAAGGCCTCGCCGTCGACTTGAAGATCTTCACGATGCCTGAGGGAGCAGGTATCCCTCGGCAACGTATGCTTATACTTGTCATACGATACCCTGGGGACCCTCGTTCAGGCCTAATCATACAATCAAGCAAACGAAACGGGCATGTCACTGGTGTTATTTGGTTCGGACTCGCAGGGTCAATCTTCAAAGTCCTCTGTCATCGTTTTTATCCGTCTTAATATGCTATTATTGCAAAAGTCTACGACGAACAAGCTGTTCTACAACCTGCGATGGAAAAACGGGTTGTCTAGTAGCTGAGAGACGACATGTCTGCCCGAATCCGGTTGTAGTCCAACAGACCGTTGATGCTGCCGACCGCCGCGATCGCGATCTGCAAAAACAAAAAAAGAGAACAAGCATCAGACATAGACATTAGAAAATGGCAGGATGTGAGAGGCCACGTACGTCCTTATCCCAGAGGTATTTCTGCGCTACCCGCTGGATCTCGGCAGTCGTGACGGCGTCGACGGCGTTCTCGATCTGCTTCGGCGTGTACCGGCGGCCGCTGGTGACGAGCTGCCGGCCGATGTCCTCCGCAACGGCGGTGGAGCCGTCGAGGCTGAGGAGCAAGCTCGCCTTGAGCTGGCTCTTTGCGCGCTCGACCTCGACGTCGGTCGGGGCAATGCTCATCCGCGTCCACTCCTTGAGGGTGAAGTGGGCGAGGTCGTCGAGGTTCATGAGGTTCTCGGAGACGAGGTAGATACCCCAGAGGCCGGTGTCGGAGTAGGAGGTCGAGAAGGACATGAAGCTGTTCGCGAGCTCGTGAGTGGAGATGATGTGCGAGAGCTTGGAGGAGAGCAAGGGGGAGGAGCCGAGCGAGCGGTCCCAGTTGCCGAAGATGGACTGCATGACGAGCATCGGGAAGTAGTCGGGCGAGCTCCAGCCGACGCCCTCGACGGCGATCGCGATGTGCGCCGTCGGCATTTCCTCGTCGACGACGCGGACTTCCGAGCCGACGAAGGTCGTCTTCGGGTGCGCGAGCCGGCCGAGCGGGATGGGTTTGGGGGAGACGGGGAGGGTGGAGAAGTGCTTCTCGGCGAGCTTGACGAGCTCGCCGTGGTCGACGCCGCCGGCACCGACGAGGACCATGCGGTCGGCGGTATAGTTCGTCTTGATGTAGTTGGCGAGGTCGTCGCGCTTGATGGAGAGGATGTTGGCCTTAGGGCCGAGGATGGTCCTGCCAAGGGGTTGATCTAAATAACGAGGAGATTGAGTTCGAATGCATAGCGCAGTGGCCAGCAGGGATACTGACGTTGGAAGGCGACGGAGTGCAAGTGGTCGAAGACGACCTCCTCCAGCTGCTTGTCGACCTCCTGCTGCTCCCGGAGGATAACGTCGCGCTCGCGCTCGATCGCGGACGACTCGAGTTTGGAGTTCTGGAGGATGTCGCTGATGATGTCGACCGCCGCGGGCACATCCTTGCGGAACGACTTGGCGTAGTACACCGTCTGCTCGCGCGACGTGTACGCGTTCAGGTGCGCGCCGAGGTTCTCCACTTCGAGCTCGAGCGCGTGCTGGCTCCGCCGTCCGGTACCCTTGAACGCCATGTGTTCGAGGAAGTGCGCGGTGCCGCTCGTCGCATCCGTCTCCGCCCGCGAGCCGGCGTCGATCCAGACGCCAACGGTCGCCGTCTGCGCGGACGGGTGCGCCTCAGTGGCGACCGTCAACCCATTGGGCAGTGTCGAGACCTCGGTGAAGGGGCCAAGGTTGTGTGCTGTCGCGAACGAGCGCAGCGGTCGCTGAGGAGGCGCCTGGTCAGCACCCGGCCAATGGCGAGGAGGGTATTTGCGGGTGGTGTGGGGAACATACCTGCGGGCGCGCTGCGCCACGGAGAGCTCGCCCCAGTGAGCCTCGTACAGTTCTGGGGAGCATTAGGCCGCTGATAATTTTGGAGGAGTCGCCGACGTCGTGGTGAACAGTGAGCAGACGTTTTCCGAAGTCAGCCGGGCTTAGGCTCCGAGCCAGACCCCGTGACGTCGACCAAGGTAGACACGGTCACCTGCACCGGTACCGGCTCGGGTCCTCATCCTCTTGCCTCCGGACTTCACTGTTGCAATGAGACCATCAGCGGTGCGTCTACTCAACATCCTCGTCCCAGTCAAGAGGTGCGCGGAATATACTATGATGTCTCAGCGAAACCCTAAGCGTCAACTCACGCCGTACACAGGACAGTAGACTATGCGGTCAAGATCCGCGTAAATCCCCAGCAGACCGGGGTAGATCTCAACGTGAAGCATTCCATGGTGGGTAAGGTGACGGCATTGGCGTACTGTAACTGTACTCATTCTATGAACCAGAACCCTTTCGATGAGATTGGTACGTCCTCCTACATCCCCGCTTTTCTCCCCGCTTTCCCGTTTCCCTCAATCACATGCTCACGTCCCTCTAGCCGTAGAGGAAGCCGTCCGCCAGCGCGAACAGCTCAAGGACAAGATCACCTCCATCAAGGTCGTCACCATCGGCCCGCCCAAAGCCGCCGACACGCTCCGCACCGCCCTCGCCATGGGCGCGGACTCGGCCATCCACATCGAGGTCCCCGAGTCCGCGCCTGCGCCCGAGCCGCTCGGCGTCGCCAAGGCGCTCCGCGCCGTCATTGAGCGTGAGAAGGCGAAGGGCGGGGTCGACGTCGTGATCATGGGCAAGCAGGCGATCGACGACGACGCCGGCCAGACGGGCCAGATGCTCGCGGGGTTGATGGACTGGGCGCAGGCGACGTTCGCGAGCAAGCTCGTGCTTGATGCGGACAAGAAGGAGGCGAGCGTGACGAGGGAGATTGACGGTGGCCTGCAGGAACTCAAAGCCCGGTTACCGCTGGTGGTCACTACCGACCTGCGGTGAGTTCGATGGTTTCTCTTATCGAACCTAAACTGACGTTCCACCGGTTTGCAGGCTCAACGGTCTGCATCATACCTGGCAAACAATAAAACTAGATGCTGACTATTTTACCAGAACCCCGATACGCTTCGCTCCCCAACATCATGAAGGCCAAGAAGAAGCCGATCGAGAAGCTCAGCCCGTCTGACCTCGGCGTCGACCTCACCCCGCGCCTAGAGACTATAAAGGTGACTGAGCCACCACAACGCAAAGGTGGCACGAAGGTCAGTGGATATTTCGCATGTTGTCGTATATATTTGTTTGGTCGAGACTTGACACACCTTTGATACTCAGGTGGAATCGGTAGATGCATTGGTCGCGAAGCTCAAGGAGGCCGGCTTCACCGCCGTCAAGTCATGAACGATTCGCAATTGTATAGATTTGCATTGCATACTGCACAACGATTATAGGATTTGCGATGGACGCTGAGCGCCTGCGATCGACGCGCCATAGATAGCAATAAGTCACAGCGGATATGATATGGTATGTCTCCGAGTCTTTGCTTGTAGATGTTCAAGCTTTTCCCCCGCGCAGATGAGATTGTTCGTCGTTCGGTTTGTGGTGATGGTGGGTTGCGGCCTCCGGATTGGACGGAAATTCTGTTTCACATCCGGAGGATCACGTCCCGCACATCGCTCTTGACGGTCTCGAACCCGCGCCTCCAAAGCTCCTTCGCCTTCTTGCCGACGCCGGCTTTCTTGGGCGCCATGCGCAGATACTCGGGCATCTCCACCCGGCGGCGGCCATACTCCTCTTCCTCCTCGTCCTCGTCGTCGCTGTCGACGACGACCCGGGTGCGGGTCCCGGGCGGCGGGATCGGACGCGGTCCCGCGGGTTTGCCGGGCCGCGGACGGTGCGGCATGCACGTGGAGGTCGAGCGACGCGTGAGGCGCGGGCTTTGGACGGTGCTGCGCGCGGGGGCGGCGAGGTGCGGGGGCATGATGGAGACGGAGGCGGCGCGCTGGTGTGCTCGGGTGGTGACGGCGGGCGCAGGCGTGGGTGCGGCGCGGCCGACGTAGGTCGCCTCGGGGTGGGTGAAGGCGACGTGTCGCTGGCTGGGGAGCGGGCGAGGGCCGTGCATCGAGGTCTTGGTGGTGGCGGTCATCGTGGCTTGTGGTGTGGAGGACGAGGTTGTGGGTATCGAGATGCCTGGGTATGGAGGTCGCGCTGCGATCGGCTGTTTGTGATGAGGCTTGTGCGAGAGGGTTAACTGGTCAACAGTTGACGGGTGATTGGGTGCGATGGCTAGGTGGGTGTAGTCCTCGGTTGAGTTGTGAGATCTTCCTGGCGAAGATGGCCCTCATTTATAGGCGTCGAGGGATGCATAGGGGCTTGTATGCGCGGAAGGGGGAGCGGGAGCGGGAGCGGGAGCGGGTTCGGGGGCGGCGGGGTGGCTATGTCATCCCGCCTTCCGCCTTCCGCCTTCCTCGATTGATCACCGCTCGATCGTTTCGTGCGATATGCATTGGCTGGATCTCGTCAACGTGTGCGCCGTTGCACAACGGCCTTGATGTTCGGGGCGTCATTATTGAGAACGATGACCACAGAAAAATTCCGAGGATGCCACTTTTGTATTGGTCGGTGATAGAATACATAATGTACGTAGGGGAGTGGCGGCGGGTGGACTCTGAGGTGGATATACTACTGGTGAGATCGATCGAAGGAACGGAATCGTCGGACGGATGGTCCCAAGATGGATGTACAGGAGCGAAGCGGGGAAGCGATAGCGAGAGTGCATATACTGGAGAAGGATCACGGGCAACAATGGTCCGTAGGTTGTAGGAAGACGACGCTGGGGGCTTTTACACTGCACTGGTAGGGGAAGGGGTTTCGTCTCCGGTAGGAACACCCTGAGTGAAAAGACTTAGTACGAGCGCATGGAAGCGGCGATGTGTCACGCTTACCTTGCCGCGGCACGCGGGACAGTTGTTGCGACCCGTCTGCATCCACTTGTCTACGCAGTCCTTGTGGAAGGTGTGCCGGCACGTCATGAGCCGAAGCTCATCCGTCTCAGCGTAATCGTCAAGGCAGATCAAACACTAAATCCCACAGTAAGTATCCACGAAGCAGTTATATGCGGTCCCGCACACATACCCTATCCACGCAATTGGAGGCCACCTTGCCTTCCTTCTCGTACTGCGCGAGATCTGATGGCTTGATGATCTGCAGCCCGGATTTCTCGATGTCGTCTCGGGTAGCGACCGGCGGCTTGACCTGACCCAACAGTTCCGCGAGCTCCCTATAAGCCCGGATCGTCAGCTCACGTTATTCCCTCTGCGCTGATATGAAAGGGAGACGCGTGGAACGTACAGCAAAGCCTCGAAGGAGTCGAGGTTGTCGGCGCCGGTGACGATACTGTGGTTTGGCGGATAATACCCGCCGATGACGTAGATCAAGAACGTCCTTGACCCCGGTCCGTCCGTGATCCGCCTGCCAGGCGGCCCCCTCCGCGCCGCACCAGGCATCAACCCGCGTACGGCGTCCGCGGCGCGACTCGGCCAGCTCCTCCCGTTCCCGCGCCCAGCGCCGTTAAGGCTCGTGCTGCTGTCGTTCGCGTGTCCCAAGGGATCCGCGCCGTCGTGCATATGGTTGTGAGGGTGGTCAGGATGGAAACGGTGGTGGTGCCGGTGGTGATGGAGGTGGTCGAGATCGTCGTGCGCGAAGTCGTCAAAGTCCGCGGCGCCGGTGGGATCCAGATGGCGGTGGGGGCCGACAGACTGCAGGCCGACCACGATGATGGGCACGACGACGTCCGAAACGGCGCCGGCTGGCGGAGCGGCGTCTGCGGGGCGGGTATTCGCCGACTCCGAGGCAGCCGAAGTGGGCGCGGGAGACGGGTTCGTACCTGCTGCTGGTGGAGGCGCACCGCCGAACAGCGGCGATGTGGTTGCAGGCGTCGGTACGCCACGATGCATGGCGAGGCCGCGCGCCTGTGGGGTAGGCATCGGCGGGAACCGGTACAGTCTCCACCAGTTGATACCGCCTCCCGTGCGACCATGAGGAGGCATGGAAGACGCCTCCGACGGGCCGGTCGGAATCGTGGAAGGCGCTGGTCCCGATGATGGAGAATCCTGCGGAGGCGCAGTGGACGCCTCCGCTGGCTGAGTCGACGAATCTGGCGCTTGCGGTACGGCATCGTCCCTGCCAGTCGACGGCAAGTCAAACTCGCTCTCGACATCCGAGTCTTCAGGCAACGGCACCGTCGCCGGATCGACAGGCCCCGACGCAGCGTCACCCTCGCCATCAGGATCCGACAACGCCCTCCTCAAATCGATCTGCAGGTTCACCAAGAAGCGCTCAAAGCTGCCCTCGGGCGGCAGGGGCCGGTTCGCGTCCGCCGTCGGGAGCGGCGGCGGCGGAGCCGTGGCCGTGACGGACGCCTGGCCGCTCTCATTAATAGCGGCGGGCGCCGACGAGGGAGAAGTGCCTAGGGCGGAGTTGAGCGCGCGGACCATCTCAGCGAGCAGCACGTCGCGGGCGTCTCTCGGCGTACCGGTGCCGGTCCCGTCAGCAGGACGTGGTGCCTCTTCGGCCCCGCCGGCCGGCGTGTACGAAGGAGGCTGCGTCGGCGGCGCGGGTGTGGGCGCGGACGCGGACGCAGGCGCTGCTGGGTTCGGGGAGAACGTGGGCCTGTTGCGGCCAGCCCCGAACCGATCGCGCAGGCTCTCCCACGGCGTGCGTGGCGTTCTACGGTCTGACAACCCAGGATTGAGGATGGGGTTGTTCGCGAGCGCCGCGAGGGCGCCCAGGGCACCGGGCAGACCTGTGGGCGCTGCGGGGGTAGGTGCGGCGCCGGCGGGGTTTGCGGCCGCGAGTCCGGAGGAGAAGAGAGGGTCGGACGAGCCGGTGACGAGCGACGCGGCGGTCGCTGCTGCCGCCACGCTGCACGAATCGTGAGTTGGAAGATATCCGAGTCGCATATGTGCGGCACATACCTGAGCAGGGTCCCCAGAACGTCGATGCTGCTGGGCGACAACGCCGACCGGCGATCTTGCGTATCGGGCCCGGGCCCGGGGTGTTGTTGGCTCGAACTGGCGTCCTGGCTCGTCGCCTCCGTCGACGCCTCGCCATCACTCCCGCTGAGCGGGACCGAACTGCTATTGGGCGAAGACTCCGCGGACGCGGGTGTGGACGGCCAACCGTGGGCGTTGGCCGGCCGCGAGAGAAGCTGGGAGAGCCTGTTGCGCCCGCCGCCGATAGGCGTGGGCGGACGGTGCGAGTGCGGGCCGAAGGAGGAGGACCGGCGGCGCGGCGCGGTGGAGGGGGTCGATGCGGACGTGGACGTGGGCCCGGCGGATGCGGCGGAGGTGTCGGTGGTGTGCACCACGCCTTGGACGACGACGAGCGTTCCGGCGGGTGGGAACGGCCGAGTGTTGTCTTGATCGTCGGAGGGAGAATCGGTTGCGCCTGCTGGGTTTGTGGCCGGAGTAGTGGAAGTCTCGGGTTCGGGTCGCGTGCGGGAGATGGAGGGCAAGTCCGGGCCTGGGAGAGAGTTGGAGCGGGGGCGGGGCATGCTCAGCCGTTCGGAGAGCGTTGGGCGTGGCGGAGCGGCGCGCTGGCCGCCGAGCCACGAGCCGATGTTCTGGCTGAGTTCTTGGTGCCCGTCCGATAACATTGGCGAGGGTTCAGGCGAGGATGTAGAGGCTGAGGGGCCTGTCGGGCTGAGTGGCGTCGAGGGCCTGGCGACATCCGGGGTTGCGTCGCTTTCGGCGCGCTCCTTGCCTTTGCCGTTGGTAGCAGAGAGCGAAGCCACGGAGGTGGAGCGCATGCCCGAGCTCGAGGCGATGGGCACCGCATTGTCGGCGGCGCTAGGTAATACGGATCCTTCGCGAGCGTCGGCGTCGCCGTTGGGGGGCGCCGGCGCCTTCGACCAGCGCCTCGAACTGAAACGCCGCTTACGTGACGGGTGCGGGCTCCCGGCGTTCGCCCGCATGCTGTCCGCCTCCCCGGCGACCCTGAGCGATCTCGACGACGTTGAGCGGCCGACGACCTTCATGACCTTCTTCCGCACCGTCGAGGCCCGCTTCGATATCGTCGCCATGCTGGCCGTGCGCCGGCGGGCGTCGAGCCCGCCCTCGCTGGCGGACGCAGTGGGCGCTCCGGATCCATTGGCAGCCGTCGAGCTCGCGAAAGGTGTTTGATTGTCTGCCGGTCGACGTTGGTCGTGGCCGGTGGCCCGCGAGTTGGCTTGACCCATGAGAACGGGACGTGCGAGTCACCGACGGGCTAAGGGGGTTGTCGGGTAAAGTAGAGTTACAAGATTATAGTCGTAGTCGGTAAGAGCAGTAAGATATGCTGGCTGTGGTGTGGTCTCCCTTCCTTCTTTGGGGATGGCCGTGGGTGGTGGGGGTCGGAGACAAGAGGGGTGAAGGCTGGTACGTAGCGCTTGGAGCGGAATGGCTGGCCCAGGCAGGCCCGGCACAGCATATCGCCACCGCCTTCCCGCCGCGCACAGTGCAGCTGCGTCCACGACACGATAGCATTCGATTACAGATCTCGGGAAGAAGGAACCCGAGCGCGAGAAAACTATGCTACTATATAGTACAATGAGGGCGTCTCACGAACATTAAGCTGTAACAGCGATAGCATCGACGACGAGAGATAGCTTTTATAATAGGACGCTGTTGATGACGATGAACCGCGGGCATTTCAGGCTTCATCTCTGGCATGGTATAAAGAGCCTCGAGGCTCGAGCGCCTCGCCCAAACCACGGGGTCGGCAGAGGGCGGCGTTAGCCTCCTGGAGTTTGAAGCCTCAGGGTGGAAAGGCGAAAAGCTATCGAGAAGACTTGCCGCAACGCCGCACCCCACAGAACCCCCTCCGTTGGGCATCCCATCCGACGGGAGATCAGATGGTCGATCGTAGCATATCGACCTTCTGCTTCATCATGTCCAACCACGGCATCGCCCTCAATATATTGCCCGCGCAGCCGACGCACGCCGCGACGCTCTTGCTCGTCCACTTGATCTCGAACACGACGTTGCCCGTCGGGCGCACCGCGAGCTCCTCCTTCGCCCGCTTCTTATAATCGACCCACCACCGCTTCTCGTGCCCGCACTTCTCGCAGTGGTCGCCGCCAGGCACGTGGCGGTCGAGCAGGAGCTGCGCCGCCTGCGCGCGCTCGCGGTGGAGGACGAGCAGCTGGTGGTAGCTGTAGGCCGTGACGTGCTTCAGGTCCTCGGAGAGGGGAGAGTCGAGCAGGTTGACGGAGAGCGTGTGCCGGGACGCGATCTTCGCCTCCTCTTCGAGCCCGAAACGCTCCGCGATGGCGAACACCCGAAGCGGCGCGCTCTCGACCTGCGCGGGGGTGACCAGCAGCTTGCGCATCTTCTCGATCACAAGCGGGATGTCGTACTTGACCGCGGCTTCGAGCACCGGCACGATCGCGTCGAGGCTGTCGATGGGCGGGTCCAGGACGGGGTATATCAGTCGGAGGAGGCGCTCGACCGTCTGAGTGCTTTCTGAGAGATCGATGATGGGTCTTGGGGTGTTTGCTTCTGTGGAGCTCTGTGGGAGGGAGAACATGTCGTGCCAGAAGCCAGACGCGATGGAGAGGATGCAGCGGTGCGCGGGGAATTCTGTCGGCTCCGGATATGACGTTCGGAGGATGATGTCGGACGACGACTCTTCGAGGAAGTCCATAGATGGCGCCGGCTCAGTGTCCATGATGGTCGGCTGGTTGGTGAACGGCGCTAGTTCGAATGTCATTGCTGGCCCAGCGTCGATGTGCAAGTTGGTCGAAGCGGTCTGCATAGGAACAGACGAGAAATCTCGAGTGAAACAGTGTGCAGCAGTGTATTATAGCGATGGCAAATGTCTTGATATATTAATGACAGTCCCGGTCGAGTTAACCGGCCACGGCACACAGAGAGATGGAAAGCTGGACCAGTTGAATGTTGCGATTGAACCCAACGACGCTCCTGTGGCTTGCCTCTTGCGCCACTCTCTCATCCTTCGTTCCACTCTTCTGCGTTCTTCGCTTTGATTGCTCTGCGTAATAGCGTGCTCTGCATCGAAATATGGAAAGATCGGACGTTGTAGCTTCAGTCCCGCAAGAGATCTGGGACCATATCATCAACCTCATCGATGACAACGACAACGCTACTCTATACGCTTGCTCCTGCCCGGGATGGCTCAATGCCAGTCAATCTCGCCTCTTTTCAGATCCAATCCCAAGATACAAGCCGAGCGCGCAATTTCTCCAACGCATGCGGCGCATATATTGTATCCTGAAGGAATCCCCTCATCTGCGTGCGTTCGTCTCAACACTGACGACAACGACCGAGTACTTGGATCGGTTCGCTATGCTACACCTCCCGAGGGTTCAAGACTTGCATCTGGTTGGGATCACAACCCGCGACTCCGACTACCCTCATCTTCCCAGAGCGATCACGCTGGCCGCTTTCCCTCATCTTCAAGGACTCCACTTCCACCAGTTTACGCTCACTCCGTCCCAGTTCTTTGTGCTCATAAACTCCGTCCATCGTCTCTCTCGCATCGGGCTCCATACAGTATACTGGAGCGAGAACGACGCATCTGAAGAACCTGAATCCGATCCCGAATCCATTCACGACATGCCTGAAGGCTCTGATTCCCAACACGTGCCCACGCCCGACGTCTTCCCTTCGGAGTTCGTGCCAGAGCCCCCATCAGAGCCTGCTTCAGAGTCCGCGCCAGTCAACACGTCCACGTTGTGTTTGAGAGCGTTGGAGGTTCACCACGGTGCTGAGACTTGGACCTTGAATCGCATGATGGACTGGGCTGACAGTGGGCGTTTTGTCCTCGCAATCGAAAAATTGTCACTGCATGCTCACTTTTACGACGACTGGACGTATGCACTCTACGATATCCTGGCTCGTTCCGACGAGTTACGTTCGCTCGAAATCATTGACTACAATTCCATAGCGACGTATCTGGGTGAGTATCCGGTACATCTTATGTTGGGTCAACATATTCACCTGCGTGATCTCAGGCCCCTTGGACTTCTCGAACCTTCATTCTCTACAGGACCTCACATGTGATGTAAGGCTCCCTACGGACATCGCAAGGAGCGTCCTTCCTCACATCGTCGAATCCATTGCGACGTTGAGATCACGCTCCTTCCACTCTCTTGTGATCAGCGTTCGTGCGCCGGGGTCACCGCTAGAGGATTTCTTGCGTGAGATGGGGACTGCGTTCAACAAGGTCGTCATTGATCGGCTCACAGAGCTGCACCTGAGGTACGAGAAGAAACGAGAACCGCTTGACGTGAATCTAGACGACTTGACGAACGAGCTTTTCGGAGCACTGAAAAGGCGCGGGGTCGCGGTGAAACTGTTCACGGAGAGTTATGATCAATTGCTAGCACCGAAACAGTAGCTATCCGGAGCAGTTCGGTCGGGTCGGTTGCAGGGAATATAAAAACTCAGGGCTACTGCAGATTCATACGGATGTACACAGCGATTACCCTTCGCCGTCTCGTCTTCCGGTTTCTATCGTCCGAATAGTCGACTGAAACACCTGAACTTGTACATGTACCAGATCGACCCGAGCGCCTCCCTTGAGGCTTCAGTTTACGAGGGCTCCGGCCCTCCCAGCCTCCTTCCGGGCACCGTCGCTTTCAAACCTTCACGACCATACCAAACCTTTGGCGTCAGTCTATCCCTTGCATTCCTCGCATCGCAGCCAAACCAATATCCGACGCTGGACCCAGACGCTACTACCGGTGTTGCCACCTCATAAACGTAACCTCAGTATGGCTCGCGGATCGTCGATTGCAGCGACTTCCGGCCGCCCTGCCATTCAGTCCCATCGCGCTCAGTTCCCTGGAGGCGAAGCACTACCACTACGACATCACTTTCGATGTATACTAGCCCATGACCTCCAAGCAACCACTGCAGTGAACTATAAACGTGAACTACTTATTCGAAACACATGAGGGCTTTCAGAGCGAGCCCCGGGATTGCACAAGATCAACGCAATAAGGAGTATCAGCTCTGCCGTTGCTCAGCGCGTCGGTTTCGCCCTGGCCTTGGACCGCCCCCGTACCTGCACTTGCCGCCGCCATCACTAAACTTGCGCGCATGACATTGGATGATGCCGATATGCCCAACACCACATCTCGTCGAGTGACACATCATGGATATATCTCCACCTTGACCTTGCCCAAGCCCCCCTCAAGGAATTCAACCGGACCCATGCCCCTCTCACGCTTCCTCACTGCATGGCTGACCGCAGATGCGGTCATCAACATCGGCGCGGGTGTGTTCTACCTCGCCTCGCCTGGGCTCTTCTTTGATGGTGGGTTTAATCCAGGATGCGCTTACCATGAACGATGACCGTACGATATTCAATAGGTATTGGTGGCCCCCCTGCGCCACAGCATCCCAACGTTCTCTGGACGACGCGCACGCTCGCAGCATACATGGTCACGGCTGGCGGAGCAATGGCGCTCGCTGCGAGGTGTGCCCGTCTCACCGTACCACTTTCTTCTCCTCAATAGACCATCCACTTTTGAGCCATCATGTCTCGGTAAACGCTCCAAACTGACACTGAATATGCATCCCTCGGTAGATCTAAATCGGTTTCTCTCCGCGTGCATCTCTGCTGCCTGTTTGTCCTCTGCGGGCTTCTCACCCTTCCAGGTGTGTTCTTGCACGCGCCCTCAGCCCTTGTGAAAGGATTGGGCACAGCAGTGGTCACCGCAATGTGTGCACCATACGTCTGGTTCATCTTCATACGGCCGGAAACAAGGGGAGACATCCC
This sequence comes from Punctularia strigosozonata HHB-11173 SS5, assembly GCF_000264995.1. Classification (NCBI taxonomy): domain Eukaryota; kingdom Fungi; phylum Basidiomycota; class Agaricomycetes; order Corticiales; family Punctulariaceae; genus Punctularia; species Punctularia strigosozonata. The sequence goes on from NW_006767434.1 coordinate 1,181,985, forward strand.
AACGCTAAGCGTAACCGCTGGGGAAGAAGACGGCGAGCACGAGAGCTTGTTGCGAGCGCCTAGGAACTGAGCATCATCATCTTCATGTGCCGCGAATGACAGTTCGGCGTAGCGTCGTACTTAGTGTATCTGTAAAATCCATGTGATCGCCAACGGCACTGCGAAGATTGCCGTCCGCACAGAAGAGCAACCTTCTCTTTACCCAGTCATGCCCGACGTCAGGACACGGAGAGAAAGATGGCCGGATGGCCGCTGAAATCATTGACCAAATCGCGCCACGTCTCTCCCTATTCAAATCTCGTTTATATGGGGTAAGACCAAATAACAGTGCATACGTCAAATATACCTCGGGTCTTGCCTGAAATACGGAGCACGCTAACTAGCTGCCGCGCCGTCCTTACCGGCTGCCCCTACTTCGGGGGCTCGTGCTCCTAGCGCAGACTCATAAACAGAGTCTCCTTACCGGTTGCGGAGGGCGCAGACAATCCGTGGAAGAGGTGGACAACACCGCGTTTGTGAGCGAGGCGAGCCGCGGCCGGACCGGACGAGGACCCCAGCTATGACTCCGCTGCGAGTTCTGGAGGGAGGCACTTCGCTTGATTATTACGCGTACACCGAGCGATATATCCCTATGGTGGTAGAAGTCGTCATCTGCAAAAGACCAGCACAGATTTTCCTCTCCTTTCCATTCCTCGAGCGGCAAGCATTTACCATCGGGCCTCCACACCGGCCGCGATCCACGCAAGCGTGCGGTTCCGGATACCGGCTACCTCCGCGTTCTCCGTAAGGTCGCGGATCTCCTTGATAGCTCCAGCCGGGAGATCAAGCTCGGCACCACGGGCGTTCTCCTCAATACGTTCGGGTGTGCGTGAGCCCGGGATGGGTATCCCTCAAAAACGGTCAGCCTCGGAATGTCGCAAGGCCGTCGCACGCCTTACCCGTAGGGTGTTCAACCAAGACCCACGCCAGGGTGGCTTGGCTCGACGCCGCGTTATACTTGTTCGCGATCTCCTGCAGCTTGTCCACGACCAACAGGTTCTTCTGGAAGTTCTCTTCCGAAAAGCGGGGAAGCACGAGCCGGAGGTCGCCCTCGCTGAAATCGGCCCGGGACCGGGCGAGCGGGCTGTACGCCACGACCGACATCCCGAGTCTGTTCGCAGCGGCCGCGGGCCCGTTCTTCTCGATATCGAGCGTGAACGGGCTGTATTCGGTCTGCACCGCGAGGAGCTTTTGGCCGAGCGCGGGCACGGCCTTGGCGCGCTCGAGCGTTTCAACGCTGCACTCGGACAGTCCGAGCCATCGGAACTTCCCGCCCTCGACGAACTCGCGGACCACCTCGGAGACAATTTCGATGGGCACCTTGGGGTCGACACGGTGTTGGTAGTAGAGGTCGATGTGTTCGACGCCGAGTCGCTCAAATGAGCGGTGGACGGCGCGCTTGACGTACGAAGGCCAGGAGGTGACACCAGTGGAGGGTTTTTGACATTGGGTTGAGTCGAACGCGCTAAACTTGGTGGCGGGGAATATCCCGCTACGAAGGCCGGTGTCTTTGAACCACTTACCCAAGGTGGCCCCGGCTAGGCAAGGCGTCAGACATCGTGCGTGCAATGTTAAGAGCGGCCCAAGCTTACAAGTACCGTAGATGCCCGCGCAATCCCAAAATGTCATGCCAGCATCCGCGGCATATTTCAGCGCCTTCATGGCGCCGTTCTCGTCGGTCTTTCCATAGAAAGCGCCGATAACCTATACACACTATCAGCGTATGCCGCAATCGACGACTCGGTCATGTTTACCCATCGTGCCGAGACCAAGTGCGCTGAAATTAGGGCCGTCGCGGCCACGTCGACGACGTGGGCAGCTTGGCCAACGGTGACATGGTGAACAATGTGCTGTAGAACACGGTGGCGCCCAGAACGGGTAAATTTCACCGTGTTATGAGGCAAACATGAGCATTCGCCCGGTTTGCGGATTAAAGGGTGTCGACGGGACGTGTTCACCTGATTGCAAGGCGAAAATCGTCGACGCGGTAGCTCGGAATCCGAGCTAATATACAATCCATAGTCGTCAAGGTCTGGCTTTTATAGCGGAGAAACATGAGAGCAAGTGGGATAGGTAGGGCGCTGATACAGATGCTTGCAAAACACGACGAAAAGCAACCACCGAGGGGTCGAAGACAATCCGGCATCCTAGCGCCGGCGGTTGCGGGTCATCCGAGAACGCCGCAGTGAAATCCAGCGTGGAAATCGGAGGGCAGCTTGCGTCATCACTCCGTAACGACCGGTACCGATTCTCAACGACAATACTGTCGTTCTGGACTACTCAGACTTGGACGTCCAATAATTTCTGTGATCATTGTTTCCGAAAGCAACGTATCCCGCGATCCACCCAAGACAAGAGTACTACCGGACTAAGGTCACCAAACCGTCCTCCAAACGAGACTCACTGGCTATCCTTGTCAGCCAGGAGGACGCCGAAAATGATGGATACGAAAGCTATCAGTCCCGTGGATAGAACCGCCAGCGATACGCGCGCCGTCGGAAACTTTCCCTGGATCAGGGACGATTGGACGATAAAATACCGTAAGCAACCTTTACGAAGTAGAACGACCGAGCAATCGTCAGTCATCTGCGATCGCGTTCTCGGCCCAGTTGAGATACATACCAAGGATCAGGACCATGATACCCATGACAATCAAGGACGCGCCTAGAGGACGTGCGAGGTTGTAGGCAGCATCGGCCTCGGACAATCTGAACAACTGCGCCAACGCTGTCATCGTGGCGCTATTTTTAGCCTCGCCACATCCTGACATGCGCACCAACAAGTGCACTCACCTGTGCCCATGGAGGATATCGCCAGGCTTGTGCGCACGTACGCCATAAAGGTGCGCTCGGAGGCCAAATGGTCGCGCGCTACGCTCCCGTTATTGACAAGCTTCAGCGAGGGGCTCGGCAGCCTCGCAAACCAACTACCAACACGAGACCTAGGTAGATTGTCGGCATCGTCCTGCGTGAATCCCGAACTGGACGACGTTGAGGAGATGGCAGTGTTGCGGTCTTGAGTGATAGCCCCGTAATTTGTAACGCCGGTGCTCCCCCCCGCGAGAGGGTCGGTATCCATGTAGAATAGCAGCAGACACCACCCCCTGGGTCGTGCATAGATCGCCCTGAGACCGCTACTGGCTTAAATCCATCCAACACAGGACCCTGAGGAGGGCGTGCGCGCGATTGACGTCCTTGCGGAGTGGTATCGCGTTTCTCTTGCAGAAAAACGCGGCAGCCGTGCCAAGGCTCTAGCACGCCATCGGGCCTTCCTCTGAGCAATATTTCGCACATCCTTTCTGAAGACGCTTCAGCAGCACTTTGAGCATCTTCCGTCCAGTGTTGATGTTACGAATTCGAACATGTGCAATGGTCGTGGATAGGACATTGAACCTCATTCTATCATCATACAAAAACAGGGTCTACGTCAACTTATAGCAGCAGCTAAGGGGATCTCGCCTCGCGTTTCTCGGCTGCCTCTCTCCACTGTCCACCCTTCCACAGCACAAGAAGAATGAGGAACGCGGTGAGCACCGTGAGCCCAGCCCAGAGCGTGTACAACCCCCCGTCGCCTATCGCGTTCTACGACCGAAAAAACGATGGTCAACGCTCCGTACCAAAATCAAGACATCTTCGACGCACCTGCAGCGGCACCGCAACTTCGGCCGCGATGAACGCAAACAAACCCCTATAGAAGCTGTTGGCCGCGACAGCGGTCGAGCTCCTACCCGCGTTCGCATCGACGAGGTACGCGAGTGTGCTCGAATACACCCAGATGCTGAAGAACCCGCAGAAGAAAAGCGTGACGCAGACGGCGGCAACGTGCACCCGCTCCTGCGCGATCCACGCGTACGCGATCGTCGCGGGGGGTAACCCGAGCAATCCGAGCTTGGTCGATGCGAGCCGCATCTCCGGGGCGGAACGCCCGCCGTTGAGCGCTTTCATGCGCGCGAGCGTGCGGTCCGAGTGGTTCCCGCCGAAGATGCTGCCCGCGATGGAGCCGATCCCGTACGCGAGCAAGGTGAGGCCGATCTTAAGCGCGTCGAAGTCGTATTTGTTCCCGAGCGTGCGGGCACAGGTGTAGGAGATGCTGTAGCTGAAAGAGAAGATGAGGCCTAATGTTATATTTGGACATCAGCCTGCAGCTCTTAGAGAGGTGAGGAGTGCAAAGTTAGGGACGGACCAGATGCGAAGAGGATGGTGAAGTTGTTGAGGCGGCGGAGGACCATGAAGACGGGGCCGATCGGGTTGACGTCCTTGAGGGAGAGCGTGATCTCGTCCAACCGTTTCACCGGCTCCCGCCGACTCGCACCTCGCTCGACGTCGCGCAGCTCAATCGCCGGCTCTTCGTTAACGACGGGAGTGCTGTCTCCCGACATGCCCTTCTTCATCTTCGGCGGAGCCTCGGTAACACTGAGCGTCACCTGGCTGGCCCGCTTGCTGTTCGCGGCAGTGGAGGCTGCTGAGCGCTCCTGCTCGAGCCTGCGCAGGACCTGTTGATACGTGAGGCTCCGTTCGCGCCGGAACGTATCCTTGAAGATGAAGACGAAAGAGAGCAGATTTAGGCCGGCAAAGATGACCATGAACCAGAAGGTCGCCCTCCAATTGAAGAATTGGGTTAACCTGGGGAGAACATGGGGTCAGCCGAGATTCCGCGACGAATATAAAGAACGCTCACAGACCGCCGATGATGGGGCCGAGGGAGGGCCTGAGGGACAAATGAAGCAGATAAGTCTGAGTATATGCGCGCAAGATTCGCTGCCTACCCTAGGAGAGGGGCGGTGTAGTATATTCCCATCATGGTGCCTCGTTCGGAGGGTTCGTAGATGTCCGCAAGGGTGGCAGCTCCAATGGCCATGACGGCGCTCGACCTTCGAGACACGAGTTCAATGTCTGAACGAACATTATCGCTTCACCACTGACCCAGCTGCTTGGACGACCCTCATGCCGATGACAAGCTGGATCGTCTTCGCGGTGGCGACGCAAATGCAACCAACGAGATTCAGGGCAATGGCGACAATATAGATCATCTGGGCAGAGTAAAGTCGGTTACGACTGGTAGACTTTGTGCAGAAAGACGGAGGGAGACAGACCTTTCGGCCCTTGATCTCGGACATCGCAGCCCAGAACAGAGGTGCGCCACCCTGCACGAGAATGAACAGAGAGAGGCTGAGAGAGATCTGTCCGGCTGAGGCATGTAGTTGCTTTTCGATTTGTTGAATCGCCGGCTATATGAGGATGATATTGCTTAAGTCAAGGTATTCGACTAGCGTATAGGGGGGTTGTCCTGACGTTATAGATGTTGGCACCTAACAGTCGCAGGGTTCGCAAACATATTAAGCTTTGATGGATGGGGGTAGACCCATAACGAAGGACGTGCCTAATCCAGCGATAGCGGAGGCAAAGGAGATAACGAACAGAATCGATGTCTACACGGTACAGCATGAGCTCCGCAGCAGAAGAAGAAGGTGTATACGACACACCTTGCGAGCCCGCGACCATTTACGAGGATCGTCCAGGACCGGTGCATGCTCAATGTCGGCTTTTGTGATTGGAGACTTTTCCGCCTTGATGGTGAGACTGGGCGTTGCAGTTGGCGGTACTGGCTCGAGGCCTACTGACTGTATGCTGGATGCGCGTGTACTGGTCGGGTCCATCGTGATAGTTTACAAGATAGTGTTACAAGTAACGATTCGAAATGCTCTATCGTCGGATTGCAGAGGTCGTACGATTGCTGTAGGCCCCGAGTTTGGATGAGATGCCGACTGCATGTCCTTATTTATATGTTGGCCCGTCGGGAGCCTTGGGTCCAATGACTCTGATATCCGCGATGATACATAACATAAGCAGAAGTTCTGTGTGTTTCGGCATAGGTCGGCATTGAATATGGAGGTTGGCGCGGGAGACCGCGAGGTGGCGAAGACGCCCGACGTCCACTCACGTTCTCGCTTTTTTCTCCGCTCAACGACTCGTGTCGGGTTCGTGGCTACAGCACACGTCGCGAACCCGGCGAACGTCAAGGAGATTGTCAACCTCCAGGGGCGAGGACTACTTGGGCATCTTCGACCGATGCATGTCTCTCACACCTTGAATGCACCCCACGGATTGACTGCGGGTGCATCCTGGTCTTGTCTGTGGATCTATATACCATTCGCATGATCATCGAGCCTGCGGCTCACTGTTGATCTTCGAACGATTTTAAGCAGCGAAAGGATGATTTGCGGCGTTGAAGGAATAGCTCGTCTCACCTCATCCCGTCGTCAATGGAGATGGTGCGTGCTCATGAATTCAAGTGGAAGGTCGACGCATTTTACAATTGAAAATACAGGTGGGGAGGACATCAGTCAGATTCTGGCGAACAGAAAGAAGATTACCCGCGAAGGCGACAGTCAACCACGGCATTGTCCGATATCTCAAGACCTTCCCGCGCGGTTTGAATGAGCATTGATATCAGATTCTTTTTTTTTTGGACGAGCAGATACTATATGACACCTTCACTTCGTCAACCCCGTCGAATCGTCACTTTGCTACATCTCAGTAACCGCTGCACGGTTTGGTCCCAGAATTTGACTGAGTAATTTATGAATGTATCCAAGTGTATTTCACAGGTTTTTATTCACCAGAAAGCCTCCAACGAGGAGGAGGAGGACTGTGTGCATTGTAACGCTGCGTGATGGTTAGCCGAGCGGAGTTTAAAGAAGGTATTCATTGATCAACGGCTGTTGTAAGGCCAGTCAGATTCGGAGCACCAAAGTGCTTGATGACGAAGTCGGCTATCAATGTGACCGGCCTGTGACTGACGATTCGACGAGGTTGACGAAGTGAAGGTGTCATATAGTAATCCTATTCAGCAATCGACAAGCTTGTCTGACCCTAAATAAGCTACTCCTAAAATAGCGGACCTCGTAAGGCCCGGTCCGAGGAAAAATGCTCGATACCACAACCCCCGGGGAACTCCAGGGCGAGTGGGGCTCGTACACTACCTAGGGTATTCCTGTCGTCGGATCCCAGGCAGCTTAATACCCACTAAAACCTCAAGGCTTTTAGCCCAATTTTCGGGGAGCGCTTGTTCTTCGGCAAGCAGCCCCGTCCAAGTTCCCTGTACCTTCCTTATGTAGGATGATGTTCGGATTATCTTCGACGCCGTAGCTTGGTCCGTTTCTAGCCGTCTTTGGACGACGTTAGCCCAGCGTCGCTGCACCTCTCGGGGCGTGTGGGATTTCCCTCCCATCGTATGTTCGCACCTCAGTATCCACACTAGATACGCTGATTCCGATATTAATATCCGTAGCAGCCGTGATCGGCCCTGTGCCGGCCGGTCTCGTTTTGATAGCTGGTCTTCTATGTTCATTTGTAGTGCACCGCAGCCTAGTATCAAGCCTAGAGTTATCCGTGGGAGTATTCCTCTCCCTTCGGGCCATGCGTCCCGTACTAGGTTCCACACTGTCGTGCTATAACTCCGTTCACAATCGATCATGATATGTTCCATCGATTCCTCTTCTCCGCAGTATGCACACTTCTCACGTTCGCTGTACCCTGGGACGTTCCTCCAGAATCCTCCTATGCGGTGAGAGTTGTGCAAGGCTCTAAATAGGAATTGCCTAATAGGCGTTCGTAGGTCCTTGCGTCTGGTCGATAACCATATCGCCTCGTCGCTCAGCACGGATCCGCTCAGGTCTGCTATCGCGTGTCTCGCCATGTCTAGTGGGGCGAGGGCCGCCCTCCTCGTGTCCATCGGGCCTTGTTTGCTCATAATCCCCCGGTACAGGAGTGACTGCGACATGGACATTAGGCGCGCCCCCCGGAGGTTGAATTCCGCGGGTACGTTTAGATCGATATCATCTGCGGACTGTTTCAACACTCCGTCTCGTGCCAGTGCGTCAGCTTTCTCGTTTCCTTCTTCACCGGAGTGTCCCTTTACCCATAGGAAGTCTGTCGGCGCTGATCGTCTTCTCAGGTGGAAAGCCGTTGCCTTGAAGAGGTCGGCATTCTTTATATCTATCCAGCCTATGTCTTCCCATTTCGTCAGGTGTTTCGTTAGTCCCTCTATCACGTACATCGAATCCGTTTTGAACAGGATGTGTGCGAAGGGCGCTGTGCTCTGGAGGGCCACCAGGACGGCCGTTATTTCTCCTCTCTGGTTGGAGTGCTCGTCCCCTGGGACCTTGATTGCCCTGCTTGCTTCCGGCATGTTCGGGATCCATACTCCACTCCCACACACTGCTTCCAGCGTTCCATTTTTTTCACAAGATCCGTCCGTATATATCACCATAGCCTCGTCCGGCGCAGTTCTTCCTCTCGTGGGTCTGCTCAGTCTCGTCGCAGGTGCTCTTGTTACATCTTGCTCCCCTGCGAATACTCTAATTCCGTCGTTCCAGCATGTCTTCAGGGACACCGACGGGTCGAAGCGTATGGTGCCCCTTCTCCCTCTTTCTTGAACGTTCTTTTCCTTGCGCGTGTGGGTGAGTGTTAGCCCGTCTCCCTGGTCATTATTCCGTGTGGAGAATCGCTTCGATATGCGGTCTAGTATGGTTCGTGCACGTTCGCAGCATTTATTCGGGTCTTTACATCCTCGTTCTCTGTCGAGCGTGCATTTGTCACATTGGCACACCCTGTGGTGAGAGTGTTGGAGCTCTTCCATTCTTCGTGCCATAGCAAGCATGTTCTTAACCGTTTCAACTCCGTGATTTGTCTTCAGGCATTTATCTTTCCCCTTATGGTACGTCCACCTCGGAGCTCCTAGCTGGCACCACGCTGGCATGCCTTCTTTCACAGAGTCTGCTATCCGTATCGCGTCAAAGGCCACTTCATGTTTCTTGGCCACCTTTAACATGCCGGTGATTTCTATTGGGAGCTTTTCCGCGTTCGGGCCTCGTGCCGGCACCGACCATGCTTGTACGAATGCATTCACTTTGTCATAGGAGTCAAGGCCGCTTGGGGCTACATTGTTGATTAGTATGTCTGCTAGGCATGCCCATTTCGGTCGTTTCTCATGGTCTGCTAGGTATTCCCGGAGCCAGACCAGCCATATCGCTTCGTTCCTTGCCTGGAGGTTTAGGAGGTCTATCCCTCCCTCTTGTCGCGGTCTCTGTAATTCTGCCATCGCGATCGGTGAGCCGCGTCCTTCACCCCATATGAAGCTTCTAATGCTTCTATTTAGTTCCTCGCGCACCGAGTCTGGCATCCCCTGAACACGTGTCTTGTACTGCGTTAAGCCTCCCACCACCATTTGTACTACCAGGGCTTTCGCGTGCATCGTGGGCTTTGCCGCGCGCCATCTTCGCAGCTCTTTGTCGATCTTCCTTACTGTGTCTGTCCACACGGTTGCTTGGTCAATTCCGTTGCCGACCCATGCACCGAGTAGTCTCGTCGCCTGGCCATCATTCAGGATCTCAACATCCTCCGGTATGTCCGCTCCAGTTCCGTCCAGGGAGCGCGTTCTTCGCACCATGTCGCGGTACTCCTTTGTCCCGATCGGTATGATTTCGGTTTTGTTCTTGTTGAATCGAGCTCGCGAGGCTTTGCACCACCTTTCTAGGACGTCCAGTAGGTCGCAATACTTATCGTTTTCAGAAAGGTAGACCGTCGTATCATCGGCGAACAGGGCGATCAGTATTCTTTCGGTCTCGCCCGGAGCCTTGAAACCGCGCAGCCTCGGGTCCGCCCTCATCATGTTCGCTAGGGGTTCTATCGCAAGGTCGAAGAGAAGGCACGATAGGGGGTCTCCTTGCCGCACACCTCTCGTTACTCTAAAGGTTTCGCTAAAGGTGCCGTTGATCATTACTTTCGTCTCTGCTCTCGCATATAGGGCCTTCACTGTGTTAATGAATCTCTCTGGCATGTTGAACTTTTTCAGGGTTGCCCATAGGTATGAATGGTCGATCTTGTCATATGCCTTTTCCTGGTCTAGGGCTACGATCACTCCGTTCTCCTCCATCGCTTCGGCGTATCGCACCATCATTTGGGACAGTCGTACCTGGTCGAAGATGGATCGGCCAGGGATGAAGCCAGCCTGGTCTTTATTCACCATCTGGCCGACGACTTCCGCCAGTTGCATGGCCAGGGCCTTCGTGAGTATTTTATAGTCGGTGTTGAGAAGAGTTATGGGGCGGTAATTCGCGATGTCTGACTTGTCGCCCTTTTTATATATCGGGCACATCCACCCTTCTGTGAACGTCGAGTTTTCGTCTATTCCGTGTTCTTGGATGTCGTTGAAGGCGGCCGTCATCGCCGCCAGTACGTTAAAGGATTCCACTTGCGCTTCCTCTTTCTCCTTATGCCTCTCGTCTAGAGTTTTCCATACCTCGTATGGGACTCCGTCCAAACCTGTTGCTTTACCGTTCTTAGTGGTCTTCAGGGCTTCTCGCACATGGTGTTCCCTCAAGGGCTCTTCCATCATCTCTCGTGCATTTTCCGGGAGGCGCCTTTCCTCTGGAACCGAGGCGAGTGCCTTCGCAACGAAATCGTCGTGTTCGCCGGGGCCCCACGAGTCTTTTTCCTGGTCGCTTTGGATTCGTTCATGGTGATCCCGCGCTATTTTGGCCATTCTGTCCGTTCGGAGCACATACTGGTCAGTCCTATCTAGTTTGCGTAGTCTCATCATAAGTTCTCTCGGCTTCTTCTCTTCATTGATGGACGTCCAGTATTTCGAGACGGTTTCTCCGTCCTTCATCCATCTTGCTTGTCTGACCCGTTTCGCATTTTTCCCCACTTTAGCTCGCAGTCGCTTCACCTTTTCTTCCAGCATGGCAACATTTCTTCGCGGCTCTTCGTCATTTACTCGATCTATCCCCTCTTTCTCCATTTCGCTCTGTAGGATTGTCTCCCAGGTCGCTATTTTCCGTCTCGACCGTGACATGATGGCTCCTGTGATCAGCATTCCAGTCGTTATCATGTCTTCCTTGAAGGCTTTCCACAGTGTTTGTGCGTTCTTTTCCGGTGACCGTTGCTCATGGCTCAGATTTTCAAGGTCGTTTTGCAGTCTTAGGCCTCGCGCCTCGATCGCCGCGATCGCATGCCATTCGTTCACGAAACCCAGGGGCCAGGTCCACCTGCCCGACCCATTATAGGGCATTGCTGTCGGTGCGTACTTCATCCAGACTATTCGGTGGTCTGACTTGAGGCTCGCGGTTTGACAGCACCATTCATACACATCTTTCCTCCTATCGTCTGCTATGTACATTCTATCCAGCCGCGACATCGAGCCCGTCGCTTTGCTGATGTATGTGTAGTTTCTCGAGGACGGGTACTCCTCTCTCCATGCATCGTGCACATTTAGCGCTTGTCGGCATTCTCGAAGGGCCATTACGGCGCTTTCGAGTTCTTTCCTCGGTGGGGCTCGGTCCACGTCGTCTTCGACAACGTTGAAGTCTCCAAGTAGTATGTCTACTTTGGGTATCTTGTTCTGTCTTCTCGCATCTTTTATTTTGTTCCAGAAGGCCGCGTGGCGGCCTGGTTCATTCGGTGCGTACGTGTTCACGATTGTGACTGTGTCTCGGTCGTGCCATCTCAGGGTGAGGGCCGTTGCGCGTCCCTCTTCGATCACTTTCACCTCGCAGTTTGCCGTGCTTACTAGGTCTCTGTTCAGCACGAAGGCGACCCCAGCCGAGTTGGACGCTCGGTCTGGGTCCGGTGAGTTTTGGATCCAAAGCCGTTTCCCATACATGTTGCGCAGGGATTCACATTGTTCGTCTTTCAGGTGCGTTTCCTGTAGCGCGAGGATGGCGATTTTCTCCTCACGCATCATCGCGTGTAGGTCGTTCCATTTGTTTAGTCGGTTTCCACCCTGTTCTGAGTGTCCGTTCATGTTTAAGGTTGCAATTTTCAGATGTGCTCGTTTTGCCGTTTTCGGGCTAGTTTTGGCGGGTTCAGGGTCAGCCATCGCCGTGTTTACGGTTCCGCCTCCGAAAACCCCGGGAGCATCGACGGCGCCGTGCTCGGCGGTTGGAGGGACTGCGCCTCCGCTCGCCAGGGCCCGCGAACCAATGCCAGGACTTAAGACCGTGTGCCCCGCTGAAGAGGGGGGAAGAGTAGAAGGGGTGAGGTTTGCAGCAGGCATTTATCCCGTTATACGCGCCCTGCCTTAGGAGCGTCGGGGGAGACTATTATCGTCCGGTCTACCGCGGACAGGGACTATGTTGAGTTTTCCTTGGGTGAGCACTCGGGCACTCGCCTTCGTTTCCTCTCAACTTCAGCTTACACGCGCGGCTCGTCCGATCTAAATAGATCTCCGCTGACACTTTGTCAATGCACCGACCGTACGGGGTACCCGCCATCAGTCCTTCTCCCCGGAGGGAGAAGCTGTGTATTAGGCGGGCGCCGCCAGATGAGTTCGCGCCACGGCCGGTTGGCGCGTCTCTACAAGTCCCGAGCCTCTTTTTGAAAGGTGCCGAACAGAGCGGCTTTATATTGGGGTCGTTAGGCAGTCGTACATCGCATCTGTATCTAGTTTTCGTCGCGTTCCTGTCGTTACCGTGTCTCTCGTTCGCTCGTCTACATCGCCCGTCCGCGTCCTCTGCCTCTGAAGGCGCCTCGGGAGTTTCCTCCGCCCCTGCGTCCGTATTCCTGAGCGCGCGGCGATGGGTTCTTCATCGAGCCGAGGAAACCTTGGGGGATCTGGGTCCTAATGGGGCATAGCCCGTATACATGGTCCACTCCGTAGCAGAAGGTGCATGGGTCCATTACGATTTCGTCCACGGGTCCTACTTGCGCATGCCAGAAGTTCGTCGTTCTCATAATGGCCTGGACGTCGCGGTACGCGCATGGGAGCGCCGAGTTGATGATCGGTCCGTATATATTGTAGCGTGGTTGTGGGCGGCCTTTCGGCGCGAGGAAGGGGAGGATCCGGCAGTTAAGGTTCTGCAGGAAGCTGTTCACTTGTCCGATCGCTTTCCTGTCCTTCGGGTCCATTCCGAGGGCAGCTACTATGTCGGAGGCCTTCTCTGCGAGGGCAACTTGTACGGCGTATAGCATTAGCCCTTCGTCGGCGTCGATCGGGCCTTTCAGAGTCAGGTAGAAGGACGGGTTCACGACTACGTCGTCGAAGGTGAAGGCGTAGAAGGCGATATCCGCCGTAGCGAAGACCCCCTGCGATAGGATGAGGGCCCTGTCTTCGGTCGTGAGGGCGGATAGAAGACCCGTGCGCGGCTGTCGCTTGTTCGCCGCGACAGGCAGGATGATTCTGAGGCTTGCCCCTTCCTTGAGGAAGGCTTGCACCGTCGCCCGTACCTCACCGAAAACGTCTTGGGCTTCGTCGGCTGTTAGGTTGATTCTGTCGAAGATGGTTACTAGTACGTTGTCTCCGAAATGTTCGTCGTTTTCCGCCCAGTACTTGACTTGCTCCTCCTCGATATCTTCCAGCTGTTGCAGCCGGAATCGCATCTGTGGCGCGGTCCATCCGTTCGGCGGGACCGGGGCGAGGCGCACCTCAGGGCGTTGCGGGTGGCTTTTCGCAACTTCCGCGTATGCGCGGTTTGCGAGGAGCTGGTCTCCGATGATAGCTAGTTTCCCTTCCGGGATGCTGTCAGGGGGGGGCGGAGGGAGGTCGCTATCCCGTGAGACGTCGATGTCCACGATCTTGTCCGAGTCTAGGGTGCCTGACGGTCCCTTCGCTATGGATGTCGAGACGAGGGTCGCGATCTCCTGGCGGCGGCGTTCCGCGTCGCTTTCTTCCGTTCGTTGGCGTGTTTGCTTTTCGTCGCGGAGGAGTGTTGTTTCGCGGGGGGGGGCCGGCGTTACCTTTCGGGACGCGCTGACCAGAATGAATGGAGGTTCCTCCTCGTGCGAGGAGTCTTCCGGCGCCGACATCTGCACATCGTGCATTCTTGGACCTTCGGGCGCGCCGATGACTTCATCCGCGGTCGTGCGGGTCTGCCTCTCGGTCTCGTTCGGTCGAGCTGGGGGGGCTATCGAAGTTGCGAGGGTGCTGTCAGGGATGCCCAGGTTCGGGTTGGCGGTTCCTGGGTTCTGCATCGCTATCTCCGAGTTCGTTGCATCGGGGGGCGCTGGGGCGGCTCCCTCGACGGTTTGGTCGATCGGGGCACCTGGGGCGGTGGGGACGTCATTCTCCGTGCGGCTATCGTTGCTGGCATGTGCGGTCGGGTGGGCGTCCTGGGTATTGGCAGGGGGGGAGACGGCGGCGTTTCGGCTCCCTTCAGTGGAGGACTCGCGAATCGCACTGGGTGCTGGGCCTTGGTCGGCGGACTGGGGTGTCACGTCCGTTGCGCCCGTTCCGTCCGTTTCGTTAGGGGGGGCGAGCGTGCTGGGTACCGTGTCGATCACAATTGCGAGGTCGTCTCCGAGGGTCTCCTTAGCGGTTCCACTCGCCAGGGCCGCTTTGGCTTCCCTAATTGCGTTCGCTAGCATGGGTTTAGGTTGGGTCTCTTGGTGGTAGGGGTTTTTAGCTCACCGACGTCCCTGACGGACTTGCGTTTCTTTCCGTTGTCTCCGCTGCTTTTCGCCGGTTCTGAGCTGGGGGGTTTCTCCTCGCCGAGGAGGGCATACTGATTGTCGTGTCCTGGGATGCCATTGACTGTGGTCGTGTCTTCGCCGTCGACGTTCTTGTTCTTCCCGCGTCCTATGGTGGGGTTAGGTTTTGTCTCTCCTGCACGTTTAGGGTTTCTTACCGCGTCCGGCAGCTTTGCCTGTCTTATTCATGCTTGCGAGAGTTGCGGACTTCGCCACATTGCTGGTTGGTTCGGGAGGCATGTTTAGCAAGGTTCAGTCAGCGGAGTGGTTCGTTCTTGGGCGTGCGGGACAGCGGGTGTCCCGCTTGTCACCCTGCTCTTTCTTAACCCGTTCGGGGTCAGTCTGGTCAAGGGGGGGTTGTCTTGGTTGCTATCGTCTATGCTTCGTTGTATATTACGGGCCCATCAACTCCTTCATACGTGGTACTTTCTCCCTCCTGCTCTCCGTGTCAGCTTGTGGTTCCGACTTCGTTCTTGCGTGCATTCGGCTTCTAAATCGGGTTACCATGGACTTCGCCGTTCGGGGGGAGTCGGCTTTGGGCTTCGCCTCTGGGTTCTCAGGTGGGTC
Organism: Punctularia strigosozonata HHB-11173 SS5; assembly: GCF_000264995.1. NCBI lineage: Eukaryota > Fungi > Basidiomycota > Agaricomycetes > Corticiales > Punctulariaceae > Punctularia > Punctularia strigosozonata. The sequence goes on from NW_006767434.1 coordinate 1,197,056, forward strand.
GGTTTTCTCTCTCGGCTGCTCTTTCGCTCCCGGTTCCCCTCGCTGATTTGTATCTTATGAGTCACTCCTCGAGTTTTCGCGGAGAGACTCATACCATGTGTTTGCACACACGTGCACATTGAATTCGGGCAGAGGCTGTTATGTAGTCTATACTTTGCTTCGCCCTGTCTGTTCGGCCGGTTAGTTGGTCTATTTGGTTTCAAATGTGTCACTCACCGTCGTCCTGGTCTCGGTCTAGCATGGTCGACAGGTGCGAGATGAGGTTCCAGGGCACAATGTTCATGCTGATGGGCTGGTCGTCGTCAGGCATGGCGGGTTGAGGGGGGTGTTGAGATTGCTTTACGCTCGCTTTATACATCCACTGAGTTTTGCCGTTATCGTGTATTGGCTTTTGTAGTGGGTTCTATTACGTCTCGGGGGAGCTATGGATTAGGCGCTCTGATCGCCGTCGTGTTAAGCGGTTTCGTCGCCGCTGTGTTTGTTCGTCTCAGGTTCGCTTGGTCTCGGCTCCCTCTCGTTCTGGTTTAGCTTGACTTCCTTAGTCATGTCTCGCCTGATTTCTTCTTGTTGAGCTTTTTATTTCGGCGTCTGGGTCTTGACTTGTTGGCCATGTTTGGCTGTGTTCTCGGTATCTTCCGGCGTTCTCCTCGCCGGGTCGTCATCCGCTTCGCGGTCGTCGCATCCATCCCGCATCTCTCTTGGGTAGGCTCTACAGTGGTATTCGCTAATAGTACTTAGTACATGTTCGGTGTTTTCATAGCCAGGTTGTCGCCCGCGGGGTGGAACGTGTCCCCCCGTCCCCTCCCAGCTCGAGAGCGTGGGAAAACCTCGCCATGGTGATGGTTAGAGGTAAAGGGAGCCCCGATATCAGATTCTTCTCCTAGGCCCATCTAGCTATCTGTGAGACCCCTAAGAGGCTTGTGGTTCACCTTCGGCCAATCCTACCTCAACACGGAGGCTCTGCGGTCCCTTGCCTTGCATGATCCCTGAAAGCGCTCCAGATCCCTTCGACTCCTCTTGGTAATGACGTGCAACACCGCTCGATACGCGCAAAGGGCTTGAGAGCTCGCTTTGCATCGCCTGTTGCTCGCTGCATATACCTCGCTTGCTGTCGGGCACGTCGACGTGCCATGAGGCCTTGCACTCTTGGCACTCTTCGCTGTCATTGCTGTGTCAAACGATCAGATCCTTGGAATTATTCTATAATCGACAGTCGTTCAATACACGCCCAGCTATCGAATTATAGAGTCTAGCATGATTTTACGCACAAATGTACATAGGAAGACAGTAGTGTACCCGACGTTTCCGGTCATATCCGATTGATGCAAAGTAGTGAACAGAACACTCTGAACCCATCTCATCCCATCATCGTACAAGCGGGGTCGACGTCAACGTACACTAGTAACAACGACTATTGAGAATTCACCTCGCGTTTCTCGGCCCTCTCCTGCCCACCCTTCCACAGCACGAGAAGCGGGAGCGCCTGGATTAATGACTCTAACATGCGCGATGATAACATAATGTGGTGTGCGTTTCGGCATACGGTCGGCATTGGATATCGAGGTTGGAGGGAAACCGCGAGGACCCCATCCACGTTCTCTCCGCCGTGTCGTGTTTGTGGTTGTAGCATACGTTGCCAACCGGGTTGCAATGATGAAGAGATTATCAGCCTCCGGGGGCGAGGGCTTCTGACGTTTACTCTGGCATCGTCGTCCAATACATGTCTTCAGCGCTCTGAACGCGAACACGTCCTTTTCTTGCACTTGGATCCGTCATTATGCCTACGATTCAATTCGGACGATCCTGGAGGACGACAAGGGCGGTCTTGGGCATTGATAGCCCGTTCCACTTCATCCCGTCGTGAGAGGGGATGGTTCGTGCTCTGCTTAGATGCTGAATACCTATTGCTGTCATGCTCAGAATTGACCGATATGACAGAAGGAGTGTAGGGCTGTTCCTGTTTAGGGACCGTGCCCGGTAATATACCTACCTGCCTATCTATCTACCTACCTACCTACATAGTTTTTATACAAGGAGCCCCTGTCTTGTCAGGCCTATATCCGCACAAGTGCCTTCGCGCACAGCCTTGTAAGGTACCGCTAGACTCTCGACAGCATGTCACTGAGCCGATGCAACCGCTACACAACCAGTGAACAGACTATACAGCGCGTGCAGCTCCGGTCAACGATATAAACGACATGGTGATGAACGATTAAGCCAAAAAGGACGCGACGCGGATCGCCTCTAGCGTTCGTGATGCGCAGACTTCCACCCGAAATTATCGACATAATCATCGAACACGCGTGTTCGACGGACCACCGAGCCGCCCCCGTCCTCCTGCTGGTCTCGAAGTCCATTCATACCCTCACTCTTCGCCACCGCTACCATAGCGTCGCACTCTATGGTTTTTCCGCACTGCGCGACTTTCTACGCCACCTAGAAGCCGCCGCCTTGGAGCACCGGCGTATCATACGACTCCTCGTGTCCGATCGCCCACGAGGCGCATGCATGGCGAAGCAGCGGCCCGTGCTGGACACGTCCCGGAGAAACAGGAAACGATTCATTGCAGCCTTGAAGACTCTCCTGGACCGCGAGTCAAACTCGGGCGTAGAGGCGTTCTCCTGCATCCTCTTCGACTGCTACCCATCGGACGCGCTGCAAGACGCGTTGCAGCATATAGAAGGAAGATTCCCCGCGTTGCAGGATGCTGGGATATACCAGGGTGCTGGTGGAGAGCACGGATTGGCGTTGGCGCTGATACCGAGGTTGCGCCGGTTGACCCTGGTTAACGACGACTCGGGTATCGAAGACCGGTTGCGTCTCCTGTCCATGGTAGGAGATGACGATGACGTCGACCAAGCGGACGATAACGCAGGACCTGATATATCGGCGCCTGCCCAGCAGGAGAGACTTGCGGCGTTGTCAACGGAAACGGCTGGTGTATTCGCTGAAATTGGGTGGGACAGGCGCAACAGTTTCGCTGTCGATGTGCATGTGGGCTGCGGTGCATCATGTGTAGTGAATATATGGGAGTCGGGCAAGTCGACATGTAGACTCGCTTAGGGTGTAACATGATACGATCGCTGGTGCATTCATGTAGCTGACGCGACGCCGACGAGAATGCCAAAGACGACACATGTGACAGCACCGAGGGTGAGCGATATGAAGGTGATGGTGTAGCGCGCCGCTGGAAACTTGCCCTCGAGAAGAGTGCGTTGAGTGGAGAAATAGCGGACAATGCCTAGAAGCCGAACATGAGCTAGAGATGGAGGGTGCAGGCTTGCGACGCACCAATCAAGAGGGTCATCAGGCCCACGACGACTATGACGGCCCCTAATGGCCTGGCATACCTGTGTGCGGCAGTCGAGGGCTCCGTAGAGAGCTTGAAGAGCTGCACTAATGCTGTTGATAGATAGACATGCGGACATCAGGGCATGCTGCGACGTGTTGGTTACACGCACATACCAACTCCCATGCTCGTAATGGCTATGCTGGTTCGTACGTATCTGACCAGGAGCTTTCAGAACCTGTGCCCGAACAACGGCTAGAAAAAACCTACGCCAAGAACGTCCTTTCACCCGCAAGATGATCCCTCGCTACGCTCCCGCTATTGGTCAGGACCATGTTCAATTGCAGCTTGTCCATCATAGACGTCCTCTGTGGGGGCATGAAAGGCTTGGGGTCTGAGCGACGTTCATCACGCGTAGTGCCCGCGCCAGCGTTGGCCTGCGACTCAAGCTGGTTGTCCGCTGGTGACGGCTCCGGGGATGCGCATCTCATTCCAGACTCCATGATGGAAGAGTGGTCCGTCCCAGTAGCAGAAGGCGGAGGGGGCGAAGGTCTGCGAGGGCTATCGACAGACTGCCGTCGTCTCGTTCGGACAGTAGCGAAGGTAAGTCGACCAAGGGTCGTCCGGCTACGCGCAGGTTTTGCACTGAGGACAAAAGGCTGGGTGCTGGAATACGTATCAGAGGAGCATCGTGTTGTCTCGGTGCCCTCCATTGCCGATGCTGGAATTCCGAATAGCACTATCGAGCATGACCGCGGACCGCGAAGAAAGTGGGAGCGAAAACTGACCGTGAGTACGCTGAAGTATGTAATTGGATCACTATTGATAGGGCGGTAAGGTTGAAATAACCTCAGATAAAGTTAGGATTATCAAGCGTCTAAATTAGGGACAAGATTATCTAAAACCTTTCTACTGAGAATTACTGGGAGCGAAGCGACCGAACCCGTCTTTACGCTCCCACATCTCCTTGGCAAGATCCCCACTCATCCATACACCACCCCGAGGATCGTCCGCTGTAAGTCCAAAGCAATGTCGTGTGGGGAAGGTCATGTGCGACCCGGAGCCAAGGTACACGCAATTGACCGATTTCACCTCCGACCCGGACGGCAAGGCGGGAGTGAAGTCGACGTCCATGAGCTTCATGTTCCGCCAATTGGTGATCACGTTCCAAAGCCCGCTCGGTTCCATGAACATAGTCATCTTGCGGAAGTTGATGGGAGAAAGACGCCAGCGAAGATAGTCTTCTGTCGCCGCCTGCGATGTCTGCTCCTGTAGAATTCGACGAACGAGGAGCGCGAGCGCTCCCAGAGACATAGATGATATCTCTTTGACTGGTCGTGATAGAACGACCCCGTAGGCTGCATTTCCGAGGTATACAGGCGGGACAAGTGACGGCACTTGACTGCGGATGTTGGCCGAGTACATCAGACTGAATGATCTCTGAGAAGTTTCCGACGGGTACATGCCCTGGAAGAGATCGTTGAGCGCAATCAGACAGAAGAAATTTATTGAACTGACCTTCAACGTGAAGGCGACTAATGCATCGCTAGTGCTAACCCATTCTCCCGTTTGCTCCCCTAGTTCATTCCTAATGTCGTCCATGGCTTGCTGTTTGATACGCTCAACTTCCTTTTGCGGTACGTACAGTTCCCGGACCTCGTACTTCGGGTAGCGGATCCGGTCCCACAGCATGCATGCCACAAAAGTCAGCATCTGGAAGAAGTTGAACAACCTCCAGCCCACAACCGCGGGAGGTTGAGGCACGTCCTTGAACTTCGCGAAGGGTTCTGGGATAGGATCAATGGGAGCCACCTCCTCTCCATGCAGAGTCTGGAGAAGCGCGTTCAAGACCACTTTGACTCCATGGCCATCTGCGAGGACGTGAGGGATAGTCAGGCCGACAATGCTGGCGTCTTCGAAGTTCGTGAGCTGTAATGCCGCGTTCGGAATGTCTTTGGTGAACAGATCGTTCATCGAGCGACATGCCGGGTCGGAATATAAATCGTAGGGGAAGTGCTTGATGGTGCATTGGATGCTGTCTGCAGATATCTTGGGATAATCGTATCGAGAGGCGATCGGTGCGTTCACCGCCAAGTGTCTGAACCCGTATCGGTTGGCCGATTTCGGGACGTGAAACTCCCATTCCTGAGTTTCGTAGAGGATGTCTCCCGTTAGTTCGCGTCGAGACCGAACAGACCACGTGCGTACCTTGCCATTGTTCCTCAGCCGCGCCGAGAGAATCGGCCAGTCCGAGTTCAACTTCGCCCACGCGTGCTCAAGTATGAGAGGGTCCAACGGTGCGTCAAGGACCCAGCCAATCACCAGTATGGAGTGCTTCTCGTTGCCGCTCGTGTCGAAAGATCCTGCTGCGATGATCTGTACGTCTTCCATGTCCCAGGTCCGCTACTCCGAGGCAACTGGCTGGACAAGAGTATCGGATGCTGAGGTGGCGAGAGAGTGCGAGCCCGGGACGAAGCAGCCTAGAAACCCCATTCGCTGGCGCCTAAATCAAACCATCTTCGCTGATAGATGTCCGATGATCAACAGAAAAAGGCGGAACGAGAGCTTCGAAACGGTCAACGAAACCCCCCTGCGGCTGCGTTGTCATGTTGGTCTGGTCAACACGGTGTATGGAGCAAAAGTGAACGTTTTGTACATATTCACGCGCACGCGGTCCAAATTTCGATCCCGAGCTTGACGACTGGAAAAAAGGCGGGTGCCCCCCGCCTTCACCTTCGCTTGCATTGCCATTGCACGAGTAGATCGCATTAAAAAAAGAGTTTGACACGGTTAAAGCGCATCGCCACGAACTTAGCACCGCCACGGTTGCTGATGCTTACTAATTACCGGCATCCGAGATACATGAGCAAGCTCAGGTAACACTCCCCACGGGAGGGCGCTCCCGATCATGTGAGTTGTTGCAATGTTCACTGTTGTGGCTGTTGTAAGGATCGTCCTCGCAGCAGGCGCGGCTTTTTTCCAGTATTTACGCCCTCTCCGGCAGGGTAAACACGCACGGCAAAACCACCGGACTAATGCAAATAAGTATGTTATACGAGGTATACGGATACGCATGGGGCTAGGCTACACACGACTATAATGTGATATCTACGTGGGGTAAAAACATGATGCATGATGTACTCTACAATGCTGAGCATATGTCGCTGGCGGAATCCACAGCCTATGCCGAAACGGAGGGTCAAGAAACGTGGCGGTAACTTATAGATACATCCAGAAGAGGTGGTGAGGGGTAGGAAGAGCAGAACATCACGATATCAAGTCAATTTCGAGGTGTTGGGAGGCGCCGTTCCGGGCTTAGGCGTCGGCATCGTAAGCCATCCTCCCGCTTCCCAATTGCCGCCCGGGCGATATAGGTTCGCGAGCCGTTGCGCGGGGTCTTCGATACCGCGCAGTAGCACGGTGAGCCGCTTGAAGTCGATAGGTTTGAGGATCCATCCGTCGAGGCCGTAGCCGCACAGAGCGCTATACTGAGACTCGTGTAGTGAAGCCGAGACGGCGAATATGGGCAGACGCCCGTTGAGGCGATGTGATGCTCGAGTGTCGCTGATCCCGATGACCGCACTCTTCTCCAACTCTCGTATACTGCGCGTGGCATCAAACCCGTTCAAAATCGGCATCCTGGGTGACGGTAAGCGAAGTTCAGTCAGCGAGTCTTAAGCAAGCACGTACTGTACGTCCATGAGGATGCAATCAAACTGATCGTCCTCCCGCACTTTGTCGACGCCTTCTTGACCGTTGCATGTATTCTCAACGGTATGGCCGCTCAGGGTAAGGCGCTTGGACAGTATGACCCGATTGATTTCATCGTCCTGGGTGACGAGTGATGAGGAACGGAAGATCATTGGAGTTCCACCACTTACCTCAACCACCAGTATGCGCAGGGGACGTTCATTGCGCTCCGATGGTTTCTTCGGCGGGCTGGGTGAACTGCGTGATATTTGAGGAGTAGCGGATGCCAGAGGTTCTTTTCTAGCTTTGGCGACCCTTTGATCGAGCTCCTGTACGTCCATTTTTACACCCCTTACGGGTGTTTTTGAATCTGTAACGAGAAATTGGCCGGATCGCGCGGACGGCATCCGTTCGATGTGCCCCGGCGGACTCCTCCTCGCACCGACTCTCGCTCCAGGCGTGGCAACCGAAGGTGACGATGGAGCACCACCACCCAGGGCTTCTACGAGATCATCAATGTCGCTCCCACCCGACAGTGGAACGGAGCCCCCACTATTGGTCCGCGACCTAATGTGGGACTTCCCGGACGAGCCGGAGGAGACGGAGGAGGCTCCTCCGCGTTCGGCGAGCGCAAAGGGGATGAGGAACGAGAACCTGCTTCCTTGCCCGATCTTAGAGTCGACTCGTAGTTGGCCTCCAAGCTGTTCGACGATCCTGGCAACGACAGCCAAGCCCAACCCTGAAACGCCGTCAGCATATTCTCCGGATGCATGGGATCGATTTCGTACCGAGTCCTTCCTGGGGTCTCTCTTGAACGGATTCCACTTGCTCGAACTCGCGGAATATGCTCTCCAGTTTCGAACTTGAAATCCCGCGCCCGGTGTCAGAGACGACGATCTCGACGGCAACTTCGTGCGATGGTTCTCGTAGCCCTTCCGTTTCGTCGTATGTACGGCACTCCACGATAACACCGCCCTCGTCCGTGTATTTCACTGGAACCAATCAGCGAAGGACATGCGCGCATCAAGACGATTTCGCCTACCCGCGTTAGCCGTTAGGTTCGCAACGACAGTCTTGATTTTCTTCGCATCGCCCAATACGGTCTTCGGGCAACCAGTGAGGTCCACAGTGAACGACAGGTTTCTTCTGGCCGCTTCGTTCTTGTACAGCACCGTCGCGTCCAAGATCGTGGACCTCAGGTCCAAAGGCTCGCTGAATGTGGTTTCGTGGCCACTTTCGAGCCGAGTGAGGTCCTGCAGGCGTATTGAGCAAGAGCGGCAAAGATGGGCGAAACCACTCACCAGCAAGTCATTGATGGTGAACAGGAGGCTCTACACCAGCAACTTCAGTGAGAACATCTCGGACGCATGAGCAAGAGTCTCTCACCTTGGAGGCTGCATGAGATCGGCTAAGGTTATCTCTGGTTTCCGTATCAAGCGGGCCGTTCATAGCCATCTCGAGGTAGCTACAAACGAGTGTCAACCCCCCAAATGCCAATAGCTGAGCACCATCGCGCACTTGATAATGTGGTTCAACGGCGTCCGGACTATAACCGAACGACAGATGAGTTACTCCCATCGTGTAAACAGCGGATGGCACGCACCCTCATGGCTCGCGTTAGACAACAATATATTGGTGAGCTTCGTCGTCTGCAGCGCGGACTCCTTCTGCCTCCAAACCTCGATAAACTTGCCGTACACAAGCGCCAACACGCCGGCCGTCTCCAGCTGCTCATCCGTCCACTGCCGCGATCGGCCCGCGACGACCTGGGACCAAACCTTGAAAGACGTCCTGGGCTCGAGCCTAGACTGCACGTCGCCTACGTCCTCCTTGTGGGGCCGTCCGGCCCAATGCACCTCCCGTGGCTGCCCCTTCCGCAAGAACGCGATGAAATCCTTGCCCCCGGTAGACAGGGGCACGTATAGCAAGCCCGCGATAACCTCGAGCCCGGTGGATAGCTCGAGGTCCGGAAAGTCGGCAGTCAGCGCTTGAGAGACTTGGACGGTTCTGAGCGGGGCAGATGGATGATCAGTCCTCCGTCTCGTCGATGGACGCCGGAAGACGTACGTATACCGCTTTAGGCGTAAGTACTCCGCGACCACGAGTATCTCCTGGCTGTTCTGATTAGGTCCGATGATCTTGGCTCCCTGGCCGACGACGAGCATGCCATAGTCAGCGTCGAAGAGTTGGAGGAGGTCGTCGGCGTTGGACACGATATATCCCGTCGGATGCTGGTCGCTAGTCGCGGTGTTTATCTGGTGAACAGGGAATAAACAGCCTGGGGAGAATTCGACAGGATGCACGATACGCACGAGTTTCCTCGTGTGTAAACGGCGAGCATAACTCAGCCTCTCGATATTGCGGGAAATAGACTGGCTCAGGAGTCGCAGCATCTGCCTGACCAGGAACGAGACGCGCATGCCCGACGGACCATACGAGTGGCAGGCTACCAGGCCCCACAAGGTACCGAAAGCCATGATGGACTACGCCGGAGCGGGGTTGTACGTTCAGTCGAGTTCTCGTCTGAGAGCAGCTCGCGACTCACGATCGACATCGAGGCGCGAACTCCCATGTTGCCCAGATCTATGGCCGAGGTGTTAAGAAGATGCCAAACCTGTGATGGCGCACTTGCACTTTAAATGGATAGGGCTCATGGCCCTAAGGTAGCAATGCGTCATGTTCTGTGCGGGAGCCCTCTGAGCACTGCTTTACTGCGACGATAGACGGGAATGGGACCTCACCAGCGGTTGCTCCAAATCGGACCTATCCCGTACAACAAGGCGTGCGGTAGGCTGGTCACGATCATAAAGCGTCCGAACTTTGTTTATCGCATAGAGCTCCCGAGCCTGAACCCAAGCGATCAGCAACGCCTCATCCGAGCAACACCGCCGAAGATATATACACTCACCTGAGCGGGGATATCGCTCGCCGGAAAGTGCAGGCCCATATACAAATCGTGGGTCTGATGCCAATCCACGAGCTCCGCGACGACCTGGCCGTTCCACACCTCGTCGAACTGATATATCAGCACCCGATGGAACTGCGTCACGTCCTTGATCACGCCGACGCATATCTTCAAAAACGTCTCCAGGTCCTCCGCGGCCCCGAGCTGCTCGTTGATCTGCGTCATGATTGCGAATATGTCCATCATCCCGACCCCGTTCGCGGCCGCGCCGCCTCTGCGGCCCCTCGCGCGCCGACCGGCGCCGGGCCTCTCGCCGATCGGGGGCAGCGACGGCACCAACGGCGCATGGTCGGCTCCCGCGGCGCGCGACATGCGGCGAAGGCGCTCGAGAGCGAGCAGCGGCTTGGCGCGGTTCGTCGTGCTCTCGAGGATGTGCTGTGGATGCGGCATCCAGCTCTCGTCCAAGTGCGGGAGCATGAACGGCCGCAGATGGCCGCCGGCGTTCCCGAGGTGCAGCCGGGGCGACCGGTTGTCTCCTCCCCTCGAGCTCGAGAGCTCGGCCGCCGTCGACCCCGACAGGGAACGTCCCTGCTCGACGACGCCGAACGGCGAGCTGTTGCGGGGCGAGCTGTCGGTCGAGATGAGCGTTTGCGCGGACGAGTCCGACCCGCGGCTGCCGAGGCTCGGGTGGCTCAGGGAAGAACCCGAGACGGAGGTGCCTGGGCTGCTGGCGTTCGCCGCGCTTGCGAGCCCGCTGCTCCCGGTGCTGACTTGCGCGCTCCCTCCCGTCCCAGTGCTCTCCGGCGCGCTGCTCCCTTCGGTGCCAACGCTCTCCCGCGTGCTGCCCGTACCGGACGACTGCGCGCTGCTGCCTTCGGTGCGGGACGAAGGCGAGGGAATCCCGGATTCGAACGCCGTTTCGTCGAAAGGCGGGTACAGGGGGTTGTGCACGTCCCGCTCCAGCTCGAATTCGAGTATGACGAGCTGCGATGTGTCCGTGGCACCGTCGCTGTTGGTCACAGGCGTCGGCCGGTGGGCGGCACACCAGCACGTCCACGATGCCCGACCATCAGGCCCGGGACTCGGATCTCGGCGAGATGCCGTGCCGGGTTCGCCCCATCCGCTGAGGAGGAAAACTTGCGGGCCGTCATCCTGGTCCCCGCTGAGATTGTTAAGGAACTGGATGTTGTCGAAGAGGAGGTCCGCCTCAGCGTCTGGAAGCACGTCCGATAAGCACGGCAGTTCGAAAAGGTACTTCGGAGACAGGTTGAGGATCTGCTTCGAGTTCTGTTGTCGGGAAGAGCGGGAGTCAATCGCGCGTAGATTCGTCGATCGGGAGAGTGGCGCTTCGCTGCTCACCTCAGAAACCTGCCGTACGATCAACGTGTCGGATTCAAAGTCTTCTTCGACAGCGATCAGTACGCCGAAAGCCTGTATGGCGCCAGGTGTTCGGATTGGCTATGCGAGCGGCAAAAATGGGTATTATTAATAAGGTTTGAGAACGACTCGAGGAAAGCGATCATACCTCATCCTCGCATTTGAGCAATTTGCCTTCACGGCCCGTCACGACGTGGTGCCCATCGGCCATCTCCACATGTTCCAATTTGTGCGTCACAACAAGCCTCTCCTCCTCCGTCTCCCCTCTCGCCTCGGCGGCCTCACGCGCGGACTCGGCCCAGGCCGGGTCGTCAGAAAAATCCACAGTGCGTTGCGTAGGTGGAATGGTTCCTGGCGTCGGGCCAAGATGGACGATGCCGCTCTGGGGGATGGTTGACACGACGCCAGGGACCTGCGACTCGGAACCCGACCCATATTCTGACACCTCGTCCTCTTCGTCCGAGCCGCCATCGGACGACCCCGAGACCGCCGTGTAGTAATCTGGTTCTGGGGACGCCGTGCCCGAAGTAGAAGGTGGGTGACGGGGAGGAGAAGCTGACAGGAGGCCTGTGCCGGTTTGCACGACTGAGACGGCCGCGTGCGCTATACCAGAGGTCCCGGCGGCGATCATGACCGACGACGGTGCCTGTGTAGGTAACGGGCGTGCGTCTCCGGCTGCAGCACCATCCCTCCCGCCTGCACCTTGTTCCTCTGCAGCTCCGGTGTTGTTAGTCCGCGCTTCTTCTGATCGGTGCTCATCCGACGACAGCCACTCGCGTGTTCTATTGCTCGTGCTCCTCAGCGTGGGCTCGACGATGGTCGGACCGTGGGTTGTTTGCAGCATAGGGGTAGTTTGGCTGCCACTGGCCTGCTGGATCTCCTTCGACAACAATGAGCGTACGGGATACACGAATGACGCGGTGACCGTCGTGGAAGAGCCAGTGCTCGTCGATCCGGACGTCGAGCTCGCCCTGGAGCGCCCCGGTGGCTGGCGCCCTGCTTCGTCTGGGTGAGCCATGGCGGCGGTAGGCAATGAACTGGCAGGCCAAAATCAGGCTCGACCCCGCGACGGGTGATGTCACATCACGGGACATAATCTCGACGACCGATCGCAGCGTTCCGCAGAGTCGGCCGTCGAAGCCGTCCATCGGAACCAAACCATGGTCCCTCCGTTCGACCTCTCTTCATCATTTGCCACCTTCAGGACGTCGACATCATAAGACTAGGAGCATCCAGGTCGACGAACAATCTAGCAAGATGCCACGTGGTCGCGCTCAGATAACCACGTGCGGGCACGTGCCGGAGCTGATGCGGTTGGTGGAGCTTGCGAGCTATCATATTATGATGTCGGTCTCCGATCCCGGAGCTGATAGGGTGTTCCGCGTCCGCGTCACCTTCGGCACTCTCTACGATTACATGAGCGCCCGTTGAAACGAGGGTGTCCAGCCTTGCAGTTCGGAGGCACGCAATCGAAGTGAACCTGTAATCCGACGGAAGGCCAACGGTACCTGCGAAACTTCTGGGTCGTCCGCAGCAACGTTACAAATGCGATCATTTGAGTGGATTGCGGCCCCACTACCCTGACCCCCTTGTGACATTGTCCCGTCTGGCCCACTCAAGCACCCGCCTTCCCCCAGTTTCCCGCTTAAAAGACGAGACATCGACAATCGTGCGGATACATCAACTCGACATCTCAACACGATGTCAACTCTCTCCAAGCTCCCCCTTCGCAGACTGGGCCGCAATGGCCCTGAGGTCAGCGCGCTCGGTCTCGGTACCATGGGTGCGTCAAACCTCGCTGCCGAGAGTTATAGCCGCCCTAAAACGAGGCTGCAGCTATCGGTGCCTTTTACGGCAAGACCGACGTGAACGCGGCGATGAATGCGCTCACCTACGCCGCGGACCGCGGCATGACGTTCTGGGACTGCGCGGATATCTACGGAACCTGTAGGTGTGCCATCCAGACCAAGCTATGGACGAACGACCGATCTCGCGCCCGTGTGTAGCTGAGGCAACTCTCGGCAAGTGGTTCAAGGAGACCGGCCGGCGAAACGAGATCTTCCTCGCGACCAAGTTCGGCGGATGGGACCCGGCCAAGGGGTACACCAGCGGCGCGATCTCCCGCCCATCCTACGTCAAGCATGCCGTCAAGCGCTCGTTCGAGCAGCTCGGCGTCGACCACATCGATCTCTTCTACCAGCACCGCGTCGACCCCAAGGTGCCCATCGAGATCGTCTTCGAGGCTCTGCGCGAGTACGTCGAGGCCGGGAAGATCAAGTGGCTCGGCCTCTCCGAGTGCAGCGTCGAGACGCTCGAGCGCGCCAAGGCCGTTCCCGGGCTGGGCGAGAAGCTCGTCGCGGTGCAGATGGAGTACAGCCCGTTCACCCTCGAGATCGAGAAGGACGGGTTCGCGGCCGCAGCGGACAGGCTCGGTGTGTCGGTCGTGGCGTACAGCCCGCTTGGCCGGGGCCTCGCCAGCGGCAAGTACCGATCCCGAGCCGACTTCGATGAGACCGATCTGCGCCTCTGGCTCCCCCGCTTTTCCGAAGAGAACTTTCCGAAGAACCTGTTGGTCGTGGACAAGCTGCAGGAGATCGCGAACAAGTACGGCGCGACGCCGAGTCAGGTCACTCTGGCGTGGATCTTGGCCGAGCATCCTACGTGTAAGTCGCCCGGGTTCATCCTGATTACGATGCTGATCATAATCGTCCAGGGGTGGCTATTCCGGGCTCGCGGACGGCCGAACGTATCGAAGAGAACGCACGCGGCGCCGAGCTCGTCCTTCCTCCCGAGGCGATTAAGGAGATCCGCGACCTCACGGAGAACGCAGAGGTGGTCGGCGCGCGTTACCCTGACTCGACAATCGCGACTGTGGAGGGCAACTGTCTGCCACTCAAGGAGTGGAAAGGGGAGGAGAACCTGTAAATGTGATGGATGACTGTGCATTGCCATGCAAATGATAGGAACTCGGACGTATGATGTGATGCTGGAGCCAATGACTGATCCTGCCCCTTGCATCATACCCCATCTACTGGCTCATGTCATGTCTCTTGTGCATGCTCAGGGGCACATGTCTGTCGTGGAAGGGGGAGCAGAAGCGTATGTCATGTATAAGACAACGTGCACTACAGCCATGCACATGTAGAGTACAGCGATCAAGCCAAGTGCCTGCTTGCAACACAAGGGACCATGTATGGCTTCAAAAGTCGTGATTTTACAGTAACCATGCTGCAACCGTGCTCAACCATCTCACCGTCGTACCGCGTCGTTTACATGTACCCAGATGCTCCTCGATTAAGCCGTCCACTCGAGCAAGGCTGTCGCCGGGCCGATGGACAAAGTAGAAACGCAGCTCCGTAACTCGTTCAAAACCCGCTGCAGCGGACGCGACACCGAGGTCTCGGAAAAAGTTGTCCAACTCTCGGTAGTGCGTTATCAACACACGCATGGTCAACTCGAGGAGGCGAAGTCGGCGGGATGTGATGGTGGCGAGCGACTGAGCAAGGTAGTGAATGCGATGCAGCGAAAATCCCGGTTCAAGGGACATCGAGTAGTCTATGGTCAGTTCCCTCAGGGAACGTAACTCTGAAAATGTGAGGGGGCCTGCCACACCTGTGAGCGGGATGTCCACCGTAGAGACATCATCAACTCACCTCTGTGCGTTAACAGATTTTCCCATGCGACCATTTGTAACGAGGGCAGCGTATCACCGAGAACTTTCAGAAGCGCGTCGACCGCGATTATCCAGTTAACTTTAGGGCACACGTTAAGTGAAAGCCGTTCCAGTGCAAAGATGATGTCCCCGGTCGTAGAAAGGCGCGTCAATCGCTGTACGATCTGGAGTGAATGGCCTTTCTTTATCTCCAGTTCCGTCAATCGAAATCCAGTGGGGGCGCCAGGCGCCAAGGCGGGATGTTCGAATAGGTCATCGGGGGACCAGCGCACGGAATGTAGTCCAAGGCAGCGAATGGGAGGAAGGGACCTGATCAGGGTCGTGAACTCGAGCGGAGCGAACATGATCGTGTGTAAAGAAGCGGGGAAATGATTTCAGCGCCGACCACCACAGATCCGACGTTCCCGCATGGCCCACCGGACCGTTGTAGTTCTTGAACCACACGCGTACAACTCTAACATTGGGAAGATCGAACGTGGCGAATTGGTTCAGAGCTGCTGAGGTCACCGATAGTATCGCGATGTGAGCTCCCAGATGGGGGGACGCGCTTAGGGTATCGCACATTCGGCCCATGTATCCCCACATGTCATATGGTCTCTTCGGAATGGGCTCGTAGAAAAACCGAGCTTGACTTGCGTAGGTCCATCTCCGGCATGTGAGAGAACAAGCGCGGAGAGTAGCCTCGTCATCGACAAGAGCGACGATGCGTTCGCATATCTCCTGCGGAATTTGACTCGTATACGCAACGGGTTCCATCCTTGGACAGCAGGAGCGTCGAGGACTTTGTAACACAGGTAGGCGAGTTATTTGAAGGCAGATCTACACCTGAATAGGTGGGCCTCACGGATGTCGTACCAGATTCTTCTGTGCCCGCGCGTGGGGTCTCTGGCATTGGCAAAATTGAACCACGCAGGCTCAAGTAGGGCGGGGCGGGAGGCGGAAGACGCATTCAGCGGTCCCGTGGCGGCGCAAATGCCTGGCAACCGGTTGACAAGCTAGTCCTAGGCTCGTCCAGAGTGGGACCCCGGACGAGTGTGGAGCGTAAGGTAGAGGGCCTACGCACGAGTAACGGGGTGAGGGCGCCGCGCTCTCCGTTTTTCTTCCAAAAGGAGTGCATTGAGTATTGGCCGGATGGCATCGCAGAAGTAGGTCCGGCGGGTGTGAACCATGATTATTCGTGGAGAAGGGGGTAGATTACTGAAGTTCGGCGAGTATATGCACAAATAAAATGATTATACGAGCCCCTTTTTGAACGCGACGAGCGAAGCAGGAGGCGAGGAAAGGTGGAGGCTGTGTAGCCTCGCAATGGGGCCCACCTGAGCTTATCCTCCCTCGCCCATGGCCTATCGCCCATTCCGCTATTGGGACCGCGCCGGAAATACGTATGCCTACCAACCTGAAAAATTAGTGCGCGGCGTCGACCTCGGAGCCTCTAGTGGTGCACGTAGATAACAGCTAATATGCAGTACAATGAGGGTCGATCAGTACTACCTACAAGGCTGTACGTGTCACTGGCCACCCGTACGTGTTCCACGTCGCTCACCATATTCCCTTCAAGCCGGGCAGCGGATCGGATCCGAGGATCTCTTGGATGGACTATATCGGACACCTCGATTATCGCAGGACTCGATCTGGAATCGAATCATCGCTTTCGTCGATGAGACGCGCTTTGCATCTCCTTAAGTCGCCCTTCCACTTGTGCCATGGCGTTTTCCCGTTCTTCCTTCCTTTCTGAAACTCTTGGGGAGCTCAGAAATCTCATCGGAACGCCGAGCCGATAGTATGCGTGCACGCTACGGAGGGATACCCCGGCTTCAAGTTTTGTGTATGTGCTCAGAACTATGCGCCAACGACCGAAGATTTGCAATAACCCGCAATGATGCGAATTCCTGTTCTCAGATGCTATGCAGTTTCTATCCCCCCAACCTATGGTAGCCCGTGATTCCAATAAACTCGAACACGGTCATCAGATAGCCTGTCCATGGTATGCATCCCCCGGCATTCCTCCGTATGCTCTGGAAACTGTATCTGACTGTCGATTGAACTGTTGGTTCAGGGGGTACAATACAACTCCTACTACCGGTATCCCTGTCCGGATATCATTCGGGGAAATATCAACGCTATTCCAGGCTCTCCACGTTTTATGCGCATGTGTTGACTGAATGTATTCCTCGATCTTTTCGTCATGATGTGTGCTTCAGGTGGCTTGAATATCAGCCTCGTGGCTCTCGCCTGCCAATATAAGCGCGGATGCGGTTCTCGCAATGCAATGCTGAGGTCCGGCTTGGCGTTCTGGACTTCTCTTCCTGGGTTCTCAATAGGTATGGCCGGACCTGAGGCCTGAGGCCTGAGCGCTGAGCTGTCGACGACTTGACACCGCACATCCATATTCTCTGCGGCAATGTATTCACTAAACTCCAGCGGCCCGGTGCATTCCTCCGACTCCGTCCACCTGCCATCCTCTTGAATGCAAGGCACCTTGATCCACTAGGGCTTATTCTTCACAGACATACGCTGGACTCGTTAATAACTGCTTTACCTCGGCTAATGGATTGTCTCCTGACACGATCGGACAATTCCTGGTGCTACGCTCAAGCTTCTCTGTTTCTCCGTTTTGCAAGTGAGTACGGAATAAAAGCATCTCAGTCTGACACCTGGTGGACAAAGACTTTTCTGTATACTGCTCACCATGACGCTACGGGTCTTCGCTTTGCTTCTCACTCTTCCAGCCATAATACTGTCACAATCAAGTACGTGTTGTGTTCCAGCCTCGCGCTCGTTCACTGATTCTCCTCCCTCGTAGCATGTGATACGCCATCCACCATTGCTGGATATAGCAACGCCATGCTGCCCGACCCGTTCCAGTTCCCGAACGGAACGCGCGTGACCACTGTTGACGAGTGGAACTGCCGCCGAAGCCAGATCGCAGCCTTGGTACAAGGGTACGAAGCTGGTACCCTCCCGCCAAAGCCGTCCAGCGTCACGGGCTCGTTCTCCGGGAACACACTCACGGTGAACGTTAACAACGGGGGCTCGTCGATCTCGTTTGCCAACACCATCACCTATCCTTCCGGAACGGCGCCTGCTGGGGGATGGCCGCTGCTGATCGCGTACGATGGTGGTAGCATTCCGGTTCCGAGTGGCGTACGTTATCAGCAACGTCTACACCAACTTCTTCCCCTAATGTATCCTGATCCAGGTCGCCGTACTCAACTACAACATCGGCAACATCGCACAGCAGACTGACACCACCAGCCGCGGAGTCGGCCTCTTCTATAACCTCTACGGCAAGACGGCTACCGCATCCGCGATGACCGCCTGGGTTTGGGGTCTCAGCAGGATCATCGACGTCCTCGAAGTGACGCCAGCGGCCATGGTCAACACCGCCAAGCTCGCGGTTACTGGTTGCTCCCGCGACGGCAAGGGCGCGCTCATGGCTGGCGCCTTCGAGCCCCGCATCGCCCTCACAATCGCGCAGGAGTCCGGCGCGGGCGGCGACGCCTGCTGGCGCATCACGAAGACGGAGGGTGACGAGGGCGTTGGCGTGCAGCCCTCGACGGAGATCGTCCAAGAAAACGTCTGGTTCTCGACCAATTTCAACAACTACGTCAGTAACCTGAATGTCCTCCCGTACGACCACCACCTGCTCGCGGCGATGATCGCCCCCCGCGCGCTGCTCTCGTACGGCAATACGGACTACGCGTGGCTCAGCCCGATGAGCAGCTGGGGCTGCATGAACGCCGCGCACACGGTCTGGCAGGCGCTGGGCGTGCCGCAGAACCACGGGTTCGTCGAGGTCGGCGGGCACGCGCACTGCGCGTTCCCGACCTCGCTCGTGCAGGGTTTGGACGCCTTCTTCGACACCTTCCTATTGGGCCAAACCGTCAGCACCGATTACTTCAGCACGAACAATGTGTTCGGAAGTGCTCAGTGGGTTCCGGCGAACTTCATCAACTGGACGGCGCCGGCTCTCACGGGATCGTCTACTTCGTCTTCCACCTCGGTCATCTCCTCAATCACCCCCACCCCCGTCCCTACCACCTCACCAACAACGGTTCCAACTACGTCTGCTCCAGCACCCACCGGTGCACCAGTTGCGAAGTGGGGACAGGTACGGCTCATCGTCTGAACCCATAAGTTTATACAGCAGACCAAACTACTTTCACAGTGCGGTGGTATTGGTTGGACGGGGTCGTGAGTAACATCTCAAAACCCGGAACACTGAACGACTGATCATCCGTCAATAGCACAACTTGCACGTCCGGAACAACATGCACGGTACTTAACGCCTATTACGTGCGTGTAGACTTTCTGCCCGGTGCATGCGCTCATGATCGCGTTCACAGTCGCAATGCCTATAGGCAGGGCTCAGAAAGGCAGTTTATACTTACTCATAGTGCTCTTCGTCGATGATGTTCGGAGTTGCTGGATCAAAGCTCGTGTACCGCTCTAAATAACATTTGCTGGTATTGAGGAGGCTGTACTTCGCTTGAGCAGGAAAATCGGATGAACCGTGTCCTTACGGTTTCTTCGAATGCGCGTACGTTGCCTCAAGGCGCGACTGCACGTACTCTCCCGCAGTAACCACCTCGTACTTCGGAGGATTGTCATCCGAGACGCATGATGGGAGAGCCTGTGGTGTGTGGAAGTGTATCAGTGAGGCATTCGAAGGATGGCCTATGACGTACCTCAAGTTTCACCTCGTAGTCGGTGCCGAAAAACAAGGGAATAGAATATCGTTCGACGCCCGAGCGATTCACGGCGCGATGCATCGTTGATTTGAAGACGTCGTTTGTCCACCGGGCGAGTTGATCTCCGATGCTACGAATCGCGATTAGAGGGAGAGATTGGAGCGGCAGTCTGGGGAACCTTACTTCAGGACGACAGTGCCCGGGATAGGAACCGCATCTATCCATTTCCCATCCGCATTGAGCACCTGGAGAGCCTGAACGGAGGGATCTTGCCAGAGGATCGTAAAGCACTATCGTGGATCATGAGGCTGGCATCGCTTGAGTGAGGTCAAGGCAGCACGGACCTCATAGCTAACAGAGATTCGTATGGTTGGACTGGAGATAAAACATGAATTGAATCGACGTACTCGGTGTGAGCACCGATGCCGATGACGCGGTCGTCTACGACACCGGTCTGAGGAGGATAATATAAGAGCCGCATGATAGCAGCAGGTTTTGTTGTCTACGAAACGAACTCGGTTCACCGGTCAGGCATCTACTGACAGGATGTCACTTGACCTGTGCGCACCTTATCGTCGAAGAAATTCTCCGGAAGATCGAGGGCTAGGGCGAAAAGACGGAACAAGGTCTGGCCAAGGTCAATGGCCGCATGACTAGGTATTCGATGAAATATTGGCGACAAACTGCGTGAGGATACGAGACATACTAGTATTGGAGGACCTTGCCCTTGAATTCCGGAAGCAGCTTCTCGTCGGGCCAAACATTACCACCGCTCATAGCGCCTTCCGTCCGGGCGGCGCCTGTGTATCCCGGCGCTTCTTCATCGGACCATCCGATATCGAAACCTTCGTGCATGTCTCCTCGGTTTTCCGGGTTCGTGTTCTCGCCGAGAAGGGCGGTGTAACTGCCGTTTCAAGGCTCAGCACGGATGTGATCGTCGATGACAAAACGCGGCAGTTAGGGTCAGACCGCACCCTTTGAAGTTCGGGGTCTTGTGGATATCGAGCTGAGAGCAGTGCGAAGCGTGAGCGCTCATACTCTGGTGGAGAAAAGAAAAACAGATCCGAGTCGCACCTCCATCTTTGTCTCGAGCGGTAGCTTAAAAAACTCCTTCGCGCTGTCCACAGTCTTCTCGATAACGGGTTCCGGGATGCCGTGATTTTTTACTACCATTCATAAACAAATGTCAGCTCACTATCAAACGCTCAGGGGCCGGCAGGCGAAGTAGTCGGAACTGACTGTAGAAGAACCCGACGTTCACGCAGGCATCTCGCATCTGGTCCGCAAGCGCTCTCCGCACGATTGGGTCCGTGCTGTTAGCATTCGAGAAGTCGCTGAATAGTTCGTGATTTGTGTCAGCCTCTTATACTTGCACGAAAGTGACAAGTACGATTGCGAACATTACCGGGATCTCCTCGAACGTGCTCGAGGAACGCTCATTGGCAAACAGCATCTCTACAGGCGACATAGTACTGACTGGACGCTTTGCAGGATCGCGACAAGATTTGCGACAAGATTTGGGACGGTATCATTGACCAAATGGCCTGTGAACGATCGGTCGGCCGAACCGGATGCCTACGGCAGCATGTCACGGAGACTCAGAGCCCAGCCGCCCGTGAGTTCTTAGTCACGTGTTCGAGCGTAGCGGTAACGCGACTTAACTTCCGCGAGGTTTCCCCGTATTTCTTGTGCAAACGTACCTCGCCGGCCCGATTACGTTCCTCGAGACTAATGACGAGAGAGCGCATGGTCTGCGCACTGTCTCCGATGCAGATGCTCGATAGGAGATATCGTATATGTTGGACTTACTTAAAATCTGCTTGATCCCGTGCAAGTCTCGTTCACGCTGTCCTGAACCATCATGAAGTTCTCGAACGGTACATGGGATGTAAAGGAGGGGATAGATTGGCGGTCAGTGCGACCATATTCTTGGAGCGCTTTCCTACATGTCTGAAACTCTTCGTATGACGCAGACCAGCCGTTGAAGTGTCCAAGCTAACAGTAACGCCGGAGAGCCTGAGAGCCCTCACGACCACAAGACACATTCGTCACCGTGGAGACACGCTCAACAAACCGACTATTACGGTCACCCTCACCTCGCCTCTGGAAGGCGTCGTTGAGTTGACTGCGACGCACTTCCTCGTACGTAGACCGTCCCCGTCTCCTCCGGGTGCTCTACTGATCCTGCATGTATGCGTTGTAGGGAAAACCCGCACACAAGGAGTCACGATTTGAACGGTTTCCCGACTTCGATGGCAAAGCACCTGAAAGCTTGAAGCCAATCATTCAGACCGGCCACGACGAAAATGCAGGCCAGGCATCTCTGACGGCGGGCTCGTTGAGCGCGGAGATCGACACCAAGGCTGACGCCTTCAACGTGGACTTCAAGTCAAATGGCAAGAAATTGACTGATATCGGCTGGAACTCAATCGCGTGCGTGTGTCTTTGGCGCAGTTCTCGCAATGCTGAAATTGCATGGCTGATGTGCATGCGAAACACCAGGTATGTTACGGATGCGCTGCACACCGGGCGCTCGATGGAGGCAGCCTGGGCAACTACAACGAACGTCGAGGCCTATGCTCGACCACCTTTATGGCCCACGGGACACCGACAACCCTACATGGTCCTAGGTTTTGGCCTGGTCCCAGGAGAGACCTTCTACGGCCTCGGCGAGCGCTTCGGTCCCTTCGTTAAGAATGGTCAAATGATCGGTTGGTCGATTCCATGGATGCATTCTCTACTTTCGCTCACGACTATCGATAGACATGTGGCATGAGGATGGTGGAACGGACTCATCCATTGGTGGGCACTTTGAGTGAACCGCTATCCGAAACAGGCTGATACGAATTCCCTACAGCTTACAAGAACGTGCCTTTCTATATGAGCTCCGAAGGTAGATCTTTCCTACCCCCGTGCATCGTGTGCATTCAAAGCAAGTCGCATAGGTTATGGCGTATTCGTCGACCACTCCGACGCCGTGAGCTTCGAGGTTCAGTCCGAACGCATGAACAAGGTAGGTATCAACTCTGGCAATGGGAGCATGAAATGCTGATCTCCATTAGGTACAAATCTCCGTACCAGGGGAAACGATCCGCGTATTGGTCATAAACGGTCCCTCCCCCAAGGCGATATTGGAGCGGTATACGGCGATCCTCGGACGTCCTGCCGCGCCTGCACCATGGACCTACGGATTGTGGCTCACCACGTCGTTCTTGACTAGTTACGATGAGAAGAGTAAGTCGACAAATCCTGGCAAGATTGGTTTCCTCCGACGTTCTTTACAGCGGTCACAACGTTCGTTGACGGAATGGCCGAGGTATGAGACGCTGTTTCAAACCAACGAGTGTAACCCGACTTATGGACGGCTGGACCTCAGCGCGGCATTCCACTCAGTGTATTCCAGTTCGTGTTCCCGCTTGGATCCACGCTTTAGATCGCCTAACTTGTCGGCAGCTTCGATTGCTTCTGGATGAAGGGTCACCAATGGTGCGACTTCGAATTTGACAAGGAGTACTTCCCGGATCCCGAAGGTTTTATTGGGAGACTCAAACAGAAAGGCCTTAAGATATGCGTCTGGGTGAGCATCAATAAAAAGAGACGGCTATCTGATCGTGAGTAACGTACTTTGGTACCTAGATCAATTCTTGGATCGCCCAGGAATCAGTGCTGTTCGCCGAAGGAGACGAGAAAGGATACTTCATCAAGCGGTTGGGTACGTACTTTCTTTGAACAACCGAGAAAGGGGCTTGCTGAAAGACATTGGTGGATAGATGGTTCCACCTGGCAGACCGATCGATGGCAGGCCGGTATGGCGATCGTTGACTGTGAGTAGTCGAGTCAAGATCACCGCCTAAGCCATGATCTTGACCGTCAACGTCAAGTCACCAACCCAGAAGCCACCCAATGGTACCAATCGCATTTGGTTTGTTTTTCGGAAATTTACATCTGCCATCCAACCTGACGTTCCTCCCAGATCCGTCTCATGCGCATGGGCGTCGACGCCTTCAAGACCGACTTCGCAGAACGCATCCCTTTCGAAGGTGTCAAGTACTTCGACGGTTCGGATCCCAGAATTGCGCACAATTTGTACGTTAGCATCTGTATCGTTTTTCTTGCTTAGCACCTGAAAACAAGCAAAGCTACACGTTCTTGTACAACAAAGCGGTATACGAAGCTATGGTACAAGAAAGGGGACCGAAAGAGGCCTGCTTGTTCGCCAGGAGTGCGACTGCAGGAGGACAACGGTTAGTCAATCGCCAGCCTTGGCAGGTTTTTGTTGTCCTTCGCTAATGCGCGCTGCGGCAGATTCCCCGTCCAGTGAGTTCGCTTAATTGCATCGCGTAGTTCCAATCAAAGGTTCTGAACACCACGGAAAACAGCTGGGGAGGCGATTGTGGTGCGTAAGATCACATATCTGTACCTCGAACGAGTGTTCAAACTTCTTAACAGCAACCTTATGGACGGGTATGGCCGAGTCTTTACGCGGTGTATGTCCTCGCGATCCATTCAAGGACGGAATAATTCAACATCGTTGATATCTGTAGGGGCTCTCCCTCGGTCTGTCAGGTTTCGGCTTCCATGCCACCGACATTGGTGCGTCTGCAAACTGCATACTCCCACCGTCTTAGAAAACAATCCACCGACCGAATGGCACTAGGCGGTTTCAAGACTCCGGGCGATCGACCCATTCCTCCTGATCCTGTCCTCTATAAGGTGCGGAATCTTACGATGGCTGCGTGCTTTATCTAACACCCATGAACGATAGCGCTGGATTCAATGTGCGTACTGCGTCCAGCACAGACACTATGATCTAAAACCGTGATGTGTCTAACAGGGGGCCTGCTCGCCTCGCACTCTCGCCTGCATGGCTCGACGCAATACAGAGTGCCATGGGAGATTGAACCGGACTCACCCGAGTCCTCTGAAGTTCTCAAGCAGAGTGTCTTGCTGAAACACCGTCTGATGCCATACACCTTAGCTGCTGGCGCGGAGGCGCACGAGAAGGGAGTGCCCGTGCTGCGGCCCATGTTCCTGGAGTTCCCTGAGGACCCGACGACTTGGGGACTTGATCGCCAGGTCAGTTCATAACTTCTGCTCTTCTTGCGGACGGTGACAGCGCGTTGACGTTACGACACGACTGCAGTATATGTTTGGTCCTAATTTGCTAGTCGCACCAATCTTCTCTGCGGAGGGGAAGGTAACCTATTACGTCCCGCATGGCCGATGGGTCGGTCTCGTCGATCGCAAAGAGCGACGAGGTCCGGCCTGGTTTACGGAGACGCACGATTTCTCGAGCTTGCCGCTCCTCGTCCGCCCGGGCTTCGTCGTTGTCATGGGCGTGGAAGACCAGGTTCCCACCTACGACTTCAGGGACGACTTCGAGGTCGTCGTGAACGGTGCGGGGGATGCGCCGGTTCCCGCGGTGGACGCTGGCACGGGCGCGGGTGATATCGTGAAGGTTGAGTGGAATGGGAGCAGAGTGTTGGTGGACGGCAAGGAGGCTCGGAATGTGAAAGTAACGTTGCTGTGATGATCCATGACATCGTATGCTGTTTGATATTATTCGGGGACCAGTGCGAATTGTCGCAAGATGGGATGACAAGTACTACTTGAGTACTACTTGGCCTTCAACTGACCCATCCGAAGCTCTTTGATGCTCAGGCGTGGATTGTCGAGAAGCGGAGTTGCACGCGCGCGATGCTGCGATCTGAGCCCACAAGCGCGTGGGTATGTAAAGGTAACCTCGCTTTGCCGCTGCCCCGACGACACCCACCTTCATGACAACCAGTAGATCTACCACTCGTGAAAGGATCCGCATTCCGCCAAGGACCTCCTTTCCACCATCTTTCAAGAGCAGAATTGTGCTGGGAGTAGTACAGCGTGCATCAAGACGCTGTGGTTGAACCGACGAAGGCTCTGCTATCCTTCAGTGCTTGCCGATTGCTTAGCTCTACCATCAACCGCGGACGGATCAGTGACTTTGATGCCCTGCCGGTGAAGAGAGACCGCGTCGACCTGCAGCGCGCAAATTCAGCAGACGGTCGCACTGATGATGCGTGATCTCATGGCCCCATGCTATGCAACACCATCAAAGTTGGTCCGCATAATCGTCCGACCCGCACGCTTTTGATCGGTCCATGGCAACGAGAACCGGTGCTCGTTTTGAACCATGCTCAGACGAGAGGCTGGTATAAAACGACCCAGATGCTCCCTCTGCTGTCCTCTAGTCTCGTTCTCTCTTCCTTCAGACCCATCCGACTGAGTCGGCAGCCTTCATACTTCGCTTCACCTAGCCTAACGCCGGACGTACCTTACGCCTCGCATCTGTCCCTCCTTACTTGACGACTAGCTCGATCCAAATCCCCCCACGCCAATTTCGAAGCAAAGATGAAGTTCTCCAACAACTTTATGATTCTCGCTGCCGTCCTCGTCGCATCCGTGGCGTCAATCCCCATTAAGAGAGACGTGGACCCCGCCCTCGTGCCCGACTTCGGTCATGCCGCGAATGTTAACCCCACCGGCACTGGTGACTGCGATGGCGCCGTTAACGGTGCCAACGGCCAGCCGATCAAGGTTCCCTGCAGCTGCCCCCCTGACAGGCAAACCTTCATCAACGTGAACATTGCTTTCTCCTTCTACCGGCCACCGTCGCCTGATGATACTTTGTAGGACTTGAACGCGAACGTTGCCGCCGGCCACGCGGTCAACAACCCGTCGATCGCGGTCTCCTTCCCCTCCGACAACTCCCAGGCCTCGCAGCTCGCGCGCATCAACGCGGCGCTCGTCACCCTGCAGAACTTGAACGGCCCCGGTGTCGGCTGCCCGGCGTCCTCCACCACCTTCGTCGCGCAACAGCAGGCGATCCAGTCCGGCGCCACCAACCAGGCTGCCGCTGCTCCTGCCCCCGCTGCTCCCGCGCCGGCTCCTGCTGCCCCTGCGGACCCCATCGCGGCGTTGGCGCCCTCGCTCGGCTTCTCGAGCGGCGTGAACCCGACCGGCACCGGCGACTGCGACGGTGCCGTTATCGGTGCGAATGGCCAGCCCGTCAAGATTCCTTGCAGCTGCCCGCCGGCACAGGACGTCTACATCAACGCCCTCAAGGCGAACGTCGCTGCCGGCCACGCTGTCAACAACCCCTCGATCGCCGTCAGCTTCCCGACGGACGGCTCGAACGCGTCGCAGGCGGCCCGCATCCAGGCCGCGCTCGTGACTCTCCAGAACCTGAACGGCCCCGGCGTTGGCTGCCCCGCGGCGTCCACTACCCTCTCCGTAAGTCGCGACGCTTCCGAGTTACGTGGGCACGCCGCTGACTCGTTTGCAGGCCCAGCTCAAGGCCGTCCAGTAAACGGCAGTAGTTCGCAGTTAAAAGGAGTCTCGGGAAAAACCTCATCTTGTATCGATAACATAAGTTATTGGCGTAATATCTGGCTGTCGCAGCTTAATTGGTCCAGTGCCGTGGCATTCTGGATTTGACATGAAGATACCCGTTCGTGCGTGAGCGGAAAGAATCAATGTTAATAGCAACGTGAGATGGCCGGTAAAGACCGTACAAAACAACCGAAGACCAGAAGAATCATACGAAACGAACGAGCTGGAGACTTCAGACTTTCTTTCCTTTGCTCAGCCCTAATAACTTGTTCTTCACGTCTTTCCCTACCTTGGATCCACCCTGAACGACCTTCTGCTTCTTCTTCTCGCTCGAGGCGTCCGCGCTCCGTTTCTTGATGGGTTTCTCCGCGGTACTAGAAACGGCCGGAGTAATCGCCCCCTTCGCCGCCTTTGCAGGCTTTTCCGACTGTGATGCCAATTTGTTGGTCTTCGTCGTTGCAGATGTGGAGTCGGGACCGGTGGTAGCCTTCTGCTTCTGCTTAGCCTTGCCTTCGCGAGTAGGCTCCGCCTTTGTCGCAGAAGATGACTCTTCGTCGTCGAAGAGATCCGCCGCAAGGGCACGAGGACTCTTCGATTTCGGCGGCGAGGACGAGGCCTCGTCAGCATCGGAGATGACGACCTTCTTAGCCTTCTTGGGTGCCGCCTCGCTGGAGGATTTAGATGCAACATCAGACACCGCGGACTTGCTCGTCTTCTTGAACGCTGAGTCATGAGAGGATTTGGCAGTTGCGACCTTCGCGGACGATTTTGAGGATGAGGCGCTGGCGGATTTCGTTGCCGGTGCCGCACCATCTGAGGTGGCGGTGATGGTCGACTTCTTGGATTTAGGCTTGGCAGAGGACACTGGAGGCTCTGTGGCGGTAGTCGTAGATGATGGAGTAGACGCCGATGATATCGCCTTCTTGGCCTTCTTCTTGGTCG
Source organism: Punctularia strigosozonata HHB-11173 SS5 (assembly GCF_000264995.1). Lineage (NCBI taxonomy): Eukaryota > Fungi > Basidiomycota > Agaricomycetes > Corticiales > Punctulariaceae > Punctularia > Punctularia strigosozonata. Next base: position 1,224,991 of record NW_006767434.1, read on the forward strand.
CCCCATCGCTATCTGACTCCAGGGCCCGCTTTTTGCCTTTCTCCTTGCCTTTCGGGGGAGATGGCGGCGCTTCCTCCATTTCCTCGTCCTCATCCCCGTCCCCATCCTCATCAGTATTCTCCGCCTCGCCCTCCGAGGAGCTCTCAACCTCAGGCTTCTTCGCAACGCCTCCTAACCATCGGTCCTCGAGATTGCAGGTCCAGACAGGCAGAGCCGCGCTTTGGTTCGTCTTCACGAGAACGCTTTGAATATTTTCCCATTCGCCCTTGATGTGCTTGACTATCGCCGGGAGCGCGAGTTGTATGTTCGCCATGATCTGAGCTTGTGTCTGAGACGCCAAGCCAACCTTAACCGAACTGCAAGGAGTCAGAATCGCGGGATACGTTGACGAAACCGCCCAGACAGCAGGTCGAGATGTGGGAGCTCTACTCACAGACATGTTCCCTGGTTTGGGTGCATATACGTAGACGATACCGCGCGTTCCAATTCGCCTTTTAGGTCTTTCCGTGTCATGCACACGGGAATTGGCTGCCTGTAGTCATAATGAGGTTAATGAAGGGGCAAAGTCTCATAAACAGCACGCACTTCTTCGCCTTAAAGAACATCCCGCCCAGAAGCTTCGGGAGTAGAGGTATGACTCGCTCATCTGCGAGGAAAAGCCCGTTCTCCTGCAGCAATAACCGCCTGGCCTCGAAAGGCTTGAACTTGCCCTTGAGCTTTTCGATTCCAACGACACGAGAGATGAACTTGATGTTGTGCGTTGCCAATAAGTCCTTGTATTCGCGCTGGGGATCCTTGACGATGAGACAGATGTTCGTTGTGCGCGGGTCGACGAGGGGGTGTTTGAGGGGTCTGCATTGCACACTGTCTTTTAACATGCAAGCCTTTGATGCACATTTAAGATCGAAACGTACATCTTGACCGGTTTAAGCTTCTTCTCCGGTTGCATTTGCTTGACCGTGATCTGAAGCCATACGTTCTGCTCCTTGCCGGGTATCAGTTCGTGTTCTTCCCGCTTTTTCTCGTAGGCGTGGACATGCTTGAGGAGGGCATCAACAGCGCGTTTACACTGTTCGACGGATACGTTGGAGGCAATGAGTTCGTCGTTTGCGACGGTCATAGCTAGAAATACAGGTGTAGCGTCCACTTGACGAGGAGGAATATCTTGGTAGAACTTTTCCAGACTCCGCTCTTAGCCCCGACCCGCTGGAGGTTCGGTCTCCGCCATGTACGTAATATACACTCTGTCTCATTCGTCAATCGTTCGGGTTCGACTGACTATCAATATCTGCTGGGGTAACATATACATGCATATGGCACTACCGGAAACATCTTCAGGATGAAGCTTTGAAATTCCACCTTCAAGTCCGGTGCACCAGCCATCTTACAACTTGAAAATATCCGCGTTGACAGGAATGGCTTGTACGACGGGTATCCAAAACACGCGTACGCCTTCAACGTTCACCAGGGAATCAGCAATCAGAGATGCGGTATCTTCACTCAGGACCCATGTATCACCGGCATTCGTCGTACCAGTTGTCGACCTCGGAGCCGAATACATCGCGTGGATTACACTCGATCGCGCGATGACCCCAGTACTGCGTCTTCGTAACGCGAAACACGCCAACGCGACGGGTCCTCCAAACAGGGGACCCGATTTCCTTCTCTATATAGCCCCATCACCAGTAGTGTGTGGGCCGTCCGAGGGCGCGGCGTACATCCATCAAAACGTCGGTTTGAAGCGTTGATAGGAGTGAAGGGCCCATAAACCCACTCGGTAACCCTCGGGACTCGGGGAAAGTGAGCACGCATAGACTGTTACCAAGATAGCTAGGTAGAACCTCGTGGCCGCGCTCGTCGGGCAGAAGGAGCAGCGTACGAACGGTACGGACAATGACATGGGGATGCAACCGACGTGTGGGTTCCATGCACCCGCCCTGATACGACTCGGCTTCGGTCGCACAAACATAAGCTGGATCAGTCACCCTCATCTAAGAGGCGATGTAGCATGAGCACAGCGAGAAGGGCGAGTGATGATTCTCTTGATTCATAGTTTACTGGGAAAAGATTCTAGTCCCGCGCGAACGCCGGTGTACAATATGCCTGTCGTCAGCTCTCCTCGTTCCGCACTCGCCCACCAGTCGCAGATGGCATTTGTCACCTCGTCTCGTTTCTGTACGGAAATACGCGAGCACATCAGTTGACTGTCAGACCTTCCCGGGCAAGATCAACCTACCCCGGTGAAGTTATGATCTGCCTCGTCCACGTAATGCAAGTTATGAGTGCCCGGTGAGCGAGAGCCTAGCGCCCTCGCCCAGATCGTGGCATCATATCTATACGTCTCGGAACATCATCTCTCGTGGCTCCCTCAACGTGCTCTCATGGACTTACGGAGGGACAGTAGTGTCGGCTATCCCATGAATAGTCAAGGCATGGACGTGGGCGGGGAAGCGATCCCAGACGAGTGAATTGTCCCATGTAGCGAAAGCTTCGACGTCTTTTGGGCGAATGATCCCGGTCACGGGCTTGCCTGCCACGCGAACGTTCCATTCGTAGAATCCTCTAGCCTCGAACTGCTCCTTGTACGTGGTATTGAAGCGCTCTGCATTCACCAAGAAGAACGTTAGTTGCTTTGGGGAAAGGCCCACAGAAGCACCCACCCAGCATCTTCTTGATTGACATGTCAGCTGAATTGTAGTAGGATCATGCAATGGGATGTCACATACGTGCATCCTATATCGACCCGAGCAGTTCACGAATCCTCTGACTGTCTTTGCCTCCTCCGCAGTGCATACCCAGCGATAACCGATGATGCTGCCACGAGAATGTCCCACGAGGAGGTCTATCACGTATCCGAACTCCTTGATCAGATAGTCGGCGACGACCTGCAGGTCTTCCACGTCCTCCGCCAAAGCACCGGTATTCCATGTCCCTGGAGTCTCGTGGTTGCCTCTGCCATGTGCAATTACAGCATGAACACGATACCTCAGGAGCGTGGGGCCTCACCTGAAGTCGAATCTGAAACTGTCTAACGGGAGGCGCTGTGCGAGTCCCCGCTGATACAGATAGTCTTTATGTCTGAGTCACATAGATGATGCTGATGTCACGAGCTCATACAATGCGTGGGCCGCACCCGAGAGTCCCATGGAGTATCTTCAACAACCAGTTAAGTCCGACGCGAAGACAGTCGTCAAGTAAGCGGCACGAACAAGTGCGATCTTCCGTCCCTGCGTTGGCTTGTCCGGTTCAAGTCGCTCCAATACTCCCGCTATTGGACAGTCCGGGGCAAACGTATGCGGCACGCTCAGACGCGTGGACGTCCGAGTAGACATGGGCAAAGTATATCCTGATGCCAACCAGTTGGGGCGCGCAAGGTTGTCGGTGGGTCAAGACAACGTGCCGCTATGCCATGCAATCCGACGCCCCCATCCGCACATGTCATTGTCCCGCATACGAGCGGGGATTGGACGAACCGGTGTGTGAACTGTGCCGGTCGAGAGTACCCGCTTTGCCGGTCACGACCCCCGCGCGGCGACTGGATCAAATCGGTCCCGGGATTCTCTGGACGCCATCGACGTTCTCGACACTCGACTCAATCTGAATACTAAGAGCTAGAAGCACAAGGTCAAAATGATCTCAGCTCGGACTTGCCTATAGCGTGGCGTCGGCTTGAATCCGTATGGAACACTTGGGAATGGCAGGGTCTCCTCATGGGCCCGGGTGGGACCCTTGACGTGGTGCTGAATGACTAGAAGCTCTACACCAACTTATTCTCGGAGACTGTCAAGATGCGAGCCACCTTCTTCTTCCCGGTTCAATCCTGGTTGGCAATGGTGTAACCGTCGAGAACTCCAATCACTCGCGGTTCGGTTTCTTCTTCTTCTCGTTTCACAGACAGTATAGTACCGGATCCGAAGTGCTCTGCGGATCTGAAGGCCGCGCGCCGTCTCTGGGAATGTCCAGAACGCGTCACAGGACAACGTGAATTTGTTACTGCCACGTACTATGTCGCAGAATCGCGACGCGCAGCACTGGGTGCATAGGTATAAGTCGCTAGTTGCAAGAACGCGATGATCGAGGGCAATTGTCCCCGAGATCCGGTACAGAAATCATCCGGATCTGCGGAAGCCAAAAAATGAAATACAATACCAGTGCACGCTCAGCGATTCGCAGAACCCACGGCATCGTATTCCCCGAATGCTTGCTTGAGTGGCCAGATGTACCGCCACGTTCCATTTGCGTATTCTCTTCCCAACAATAGTGCGAGGGAGCAGCGAAGACGACGACGGCTACTGTATTGGAGTGATGTGGGATACAGACAGTTCACGTACGACGCTATGTACTAGAGACTTCTGCCAAATATGAATACATAACGTATTGGGTGGTGGAGAACGAACGCAATGCGGGAAGTTGCACGAACGAAGGTGGGCACAACATTAATCTAGAAAAGACGAGACGACTAGCTATTAAAACATTGGATTGGAGAAAGTTCCTGGACTAGAGCATATCCGATCCATTGCATACATGTAGATTCAGTGTTGGTGGGCCCCTGAGAGAGAGAAAATCCCGGGACGATGGTGTTGTGACCGGCCGGAGGAATTAAAGGTCGCTGTGCGACCGAACCTCGGCCATTAGTGGGTTGGTGGTACGGATACGGGGATTATGTTGGCGTGATTAAGGGGAAAGCGGACGATGTCGGTGCATGTCCTCAGTTCCGCCGGCACTGGGATCCGTGCCGCAGAATATCCGCACCAGAGCCGTTAACGCTGAGGCGTGGCGGCGGAAGAAAGATCTGGCGCGAGCATGTCAGATCGTCATCGAAGACAGCGTATGTGCCGTGATGTCTGCTCACCACCGGGAATTCAGAAGAAAGTCGGGCCGTTGCTGCTCGCGCCGCTGCGAATTGGGCCACCCTGGGAACCGCTGCCCGATTGCGGCTTGGAAGTGGACCCAGAGGGCTTGGAGGCGGGAGGCTTGGAGAACAGGGAGAACATCGCGAGTGTTGACGAGGATGAACGGGTGTGGTGCGGTTTGCAGGACGCCAAAGGGCTGGTTGGGTGGTATGATCAAGGTGTCGAGGAAGTTACACCGAGATCCAGACGATGTTCTGTCTGGAGGGGAGCAGTAGAGGATATGAAGATGCCCAGTTAGCGGACATCGGCGCCTCTTATATAGCCCACACTGTCTCACCGCCATACCCAGCAGACGCACCTTATTGACTCGAGACGAGTTCGGCCACGGTACCGCCTCTAGACAACTCGCCGCGGGTGCGAATCGCCTGAAACGTCATCCTGCTACGGCGTCCCCCTGCGACGGAACAGGGGAGGGGCGGCATACGTATCCATCAACGCCCTGGAAAAGTCCGCCCGGAAATCTCGTGCACCGCACAAAAAGGCAACATCATCATTACGGAGATCCGCGATCTTCGTGGCTGTTGTCGACTCAAAATGTAGGGATTGACGAGATACGGTTGAAGAGGGAGGCTTCTTCTCCCTTGCGCCAATGGAATCTCCGCAAGAAGCCGCATGCCGGATTAGTCTGCTCCTGCGGCGTCGGAGTCAGTGTCCCGGCTTTGCCATGTATATACCGCTCTTCACGAAGAGAGTTTGTCCGTTCCGCGTGTGGGAGAAGTCGGGGCGGAAGGACGGTCAGCGGCGAGCCACGCGATCAATGTATGGCTGTTCTTCGCCTTGTTTCACTGCCTTTCACCCGGCCTCTCTCACCCAAGCGCATTCTTTGGCCTTTTCCCGTCTAGCGGCATAGCCAAACGCGAACGTATTGCAAAATAATATCAGTGCCTGGCTTGCTTTGCTGGCGTGGGTACTCCTTGGCCGGGTGCATTCCCTCGTCACTCGAAGCTGTGGAACAGGTCGTACCGTCGTACCCGCGCTGCGATGCAACCTGTCTAGGGCCTTCAGGCACATTGTTTTCTGCACGCTTCTCTCGCTGAAAGAACGAGAATTAGCCAGGCTAGAATGTCCATCAAATTCAAGCTTCCGTCCTCGACCCTGGTAGGTAGGTCGACGCCGCGGCGCGTGGGACCTCGGGAATCCCAATCTCGTGCTACGTGCCCGCAGCTTGATGTTCCCGAAAGCGCTTGCTGCGATGCGCTACGCTTTTCCCCGCATAGCTCGATGCGGGTCGCTCTGACGCTCTTCTTGTGTTTTATCTCTGCCCATTAGGCACCGAGAAGACCGAGCTTATGGAAATGGGCCTTCCCTTCAACTGTGGTATTCTCGGTCGCGCGCTTATGGCTTTGGGTGCCTCCTTATCTTCCCAGTTCAAAACGAAAACTTTGCCGAATGACCAATCGGTTGACCTCTGGTAGAGGCGCAAGTTTAACCTGACGCTTCGTCGCCATGGGTACGGAGATGTCCAGGCCATACAGCTGCGGACGATATTTTCATCTGCACAGATGTCGCACAATGGCGAGCAGTCTGACTCAGGGATACGCACATACTGCCATCCGGCGCCGAGGATTCTATCGGCGGTCTAGTACCGTACGTGTACCACGCCACCACCGACACCGAAAGCAAAGACGCTTCTGCTTCTGTTGAACTGACAATACACTTATTCTCTTTAGAGTTGAGTTCGAGCTCTCAACCATCGATGACCACTACACGCACTGTTCCCGAGGCGTCTGCCTATTTCCGGAATGTCCTCGGACATCTCAGGTTACATAGGTGAGTGTCAGTGTCCCACTTATTCATCCGATCTTCATTCAAGGCCTACAACAATCGCTCGATCGGGCATACTAATGATGACGTTTTGGCGCAGCACCTCGGGCGGTCGTGCCAGTGGTGGGAGGCACAGTCAAAGATCTCAATCTGGCTCCTGTATCAGCGCGGCCATACAGATTCCAGACTTAGACTGCGTCGCCGCTACGAAGCCCAGTTCTAATAACGATTTGGCTCGCTTATGCTGTGCTCTTCATTGTGTAGAGGTTCCTGATCGCGCCGGCCAGCCGCCGGCCATGTATGGCAGTAGGGCGCTTACACGCTCGCTCACCCCCGGGCGAGTGGCACCGAGTTGTACTGGTACGTCTCCGCGATCTCTTCACGGAGAGCGGAGGTCGCGCGATATGATACCTGGAACGCACGCCGCGTGCATATGTCCCTGCAGCTCGTCAGTGTCGCATCATGCTTCTAGTCGGTTCGGTCGTGCAGCTGAGTCGCCGACCTTTTCAAACGCTCCCGTTCCTTCTCTGACGTGGCGGGAGCGACCGCCACGCCACGCCCGCCCGCCCCCTCCCTATCCGGCTTCGGATTCCACAGCGCTATAGTGGTCCGCGCCTTCTGAGGCCGTCGGCATCGGCGAATCACCCGCGCACGCGTCTTCTGTCCTCTCTTCCACCACGGGCCGCCCACCTTAGTTCTCGTCATCCCCAGTGGGCTCTGATGCAGGTCACTTTGGAAGCAAATTTGCACTCCCTTCCCCGGTCGCCAGCCGCCGGATTCGCCCGCGGGCGTCACCGTTTTCGGCAGTGCAGCCGACTTCAGCGACTGGCGAGAAAAACGGACTACAAGCCACCACTCGCGTCGCCTTCGATCTAAGTACGGACGAGTTCGCCGTCGCGTCGAAGCCTCCGTCGGCCCGTGCTACTCGGACGGTCGTATCGGACGGTCGTATGATCGGTGGAAAAGAGGAAGAGAAGCTACAGGAAGAGAGAGGGAGCGAGGGAATGCGCACGCAAGGCACGGTCCGTGGCTTGGACACCGGTGAGGATCCGATCCCTGGTGGCTTCGTCGCGGAACCAATGGTACGGGCTCCGCGGCACGAGCTGTCCAAAGCGCACGGGCTTCGCCATCATGGTTCGTTCCCATCCGCGTCTACAGCTTATTCTCCTGGGTTGGTCTCATGCTCGCTAAGGCTCCAAAGCGCTCCCGCACCCTGTCTCAGCAACCGAAGGTGTCAAAATCCGTATACATTTCTTTGCACGGTCTCCTGATCAAGCTACATGCGATGTGGAGAAGAAGGGAGGCATGGCATGTGCCTCAATCTGCAAAATTTCGAGGTCATACGACGGATACTCTTATTGTATTCCGAACCCACACAATCCCCTACGAGACCGCGGAACCTCTCATACTACTTCGCAGATGATCTTGCCGCTACGAAAACAGCGCGCGTCCGTGGGTTAGATTCCCGACGCGCAGCATGAGAGTGAAAACAGCGATGCGTACCTGTTCGAGTTTCCCTGCATGCACGCATGCGCCTTCTGAATATCATGCCAACCATACACCTGCCGAAACAAGCGACCCACACGTCAGTAAAATAAGCTGAAACGTTCTCGGGATATCTGGGCTGGCAACAAGGCTCGCGAAGGCAGAAGGAGCAGAAGCAGGTATACGCACGTGGTAGATGTACGTCCGGATTTGCCCATCGCCCTTCTCGCCCGTGATCTTGTCGGAGACTTCGGTTTGGAAACTATAGCCGTTCAGACGTTCCGTCAGCGAGAGCGCGTTTCAACCTTTTCGTGCGCGTGAGGTGGCGGCATGAGCCGAACAACAATCGCCGGGGACGGGGCTAGCCCCTTCCCGGGGATGGAATTCAAGGCACTTCGAGGTGGGCATGCATCGGCTGGAACAACATACCGGCGGATAAGCTCAGCTTGGTACTCCACAGAGCGTGCGCGGAGGGTCGCTGTAGAAACAGAAAATCTCAGCAACTGAACAATGAGAAGGGATGGCTGAGGAACACAAAAAGGGTGCTGGTTGGTGCCTCGGCAATCGCTACGATCACAGAATGGGATGGGAAGAAAGGTAGTATGGCAATGCGCATGCTACTCACAGCCCTGGATCCGCAGACGCTTGTACAAGATTGGCATGAGGTTTGCTTTGGGAACTTCGGCGCCTGTTGATCGATCGTGTCAGAGAATGATTTGCAATACGACGCTCGCATGCCACGACACGTCATGAAGGATTGTAGGCCCAACGGAGAGTGCGCCACAAACACGGAAACTTTGCTCGCGGACATCGTCTGCCGACGCACACAGGTGGGTCATGTCAATAACAAGCGTGTCACGATGTCGGCTGTGCCATCATAGCGCCTGGCCAGGGAAATCGTCGCGGCTAAACCTGCGTGTACTTCCACGCCCAGCCGGGACCCATCCTTCGGCAACAACAGCCGTAAGGCATCGTCGATGCACCCCGAAAATAACGTTGCAGCCATTCAAAACGCTCACCGCTCATGAGCGCCAACATCGTCATGCGCCCGTCGACTGCCAGCGCGTCGATGTTCCGCGCCCAATGGCTCTGGCCCACGAAATCGATGACGACGTCGGCGCCGTGCCCGTCCGTGACCTTCTTCACTTCTTCCGCAAAGTCCTGCGTCTTGTAGTTGACGGCGTGCGTCGGCCCGGCGGGCAAGGAAAGCAACCACGAAAGCTTCTCGGACGTCGAAGCGGTGGCGGTGATCGTCTTCCTGGGGGAGGAGTTGATCTCACGTTAGTATTGCGCCACGCGAGGGTAGGTCACAGACGCGGTGACGTACGCGCCGTAGAGCCTGGCGAGTTGGGCGGCGGCTACCTGTGTTCGACACGCGTCAGTAGGCGGGCAATGGAGCCATAGCCATATCGGCGAGCGCATCGCGTACCCCGACGCCGGACGCGCCAGCATGGATTAGGACGTGTTCGCCCTTCTGCAGACCCCCAATGAGGATCAGAGCCTGGAACGCTGGAGGTCATTTGGTCAGTCAAGCGGCAGAATCGGTTTGGATAACATGACCTACCTGTCAGGAAGTTTTCCGGTAGGGAGGCAGCTTCGACCCAGTTCAGGTGCGCCGGTTTCTTCAGCACGTGTGTCGCGGGCAAGACGATGTATTCAGCGTAGGCACCCTAGTCGAAAAGAGGAAAGGGGCCTAAGTTGCGACTCGATTTGGTTTGCATCGGAGACAAGACCTACCCCCGATGCTAGGCCGTACACTTCGTCATCTACGGCCCAGGCGTCAACGTCCGAACCCACCGCAGCCACCGTTCCAGCAAACTCGACCCCAAGGATCTGGTGGCAGGGTCAGTAAGCAACGGCTTCACGAATGATGCCCGCGAGTCGCAAAGCTGGATGTCTCGAAGCTCAAGGCACTGCTCCGACGTTCTGATATCGGAACGTGGAGAACGAGTGGCATGCAATACGCGATCGCCTTGATGATCGCAAGAAATCGTCGGAGGTACGATGCAAGTCCCCCTCGACCCCAAAGAAGGTAAAGCCCGGTTCGGGCATATGCGGCAAATCAGGACGGCCCTGTATGTCGTAAGGAAGACGTAATGCAGATAATCATAGCGGAGCCGTCTTCAACATGGCATGTCATGGGGAGAGCCGGTTTACCAGCAAGAAGTCAAGTGCGGCACACGTGCGATTGGAGACGACAATCATGCGGGACGGATTGCGCAGTGCGCCGATCCGGTATGAGATCGGCCCTCCCTGATACGGAACAAGGCAGACGAGCAATCTGTGAAGGGGGAAGAAGGATGGGAGAGGGAAGAGGCTCGGCAACTCGTTACGATGAAAGCTCCCAACGCACCTCCGATGCTCCCGGGGGAACGGGGTACTTGCCCTCCCGCTGGCTGATGTCCATTCGGTTGAGTCCGAAGGCACGAATCTGGCAGAAGAACAACAAGCGGATATTAACGAAAGGGTCATCAGGGCCGAACGGAGATGTCCAGGAATACAGCGATGGCCAGAGCGACCACCTGCAAGATCGCGCACACGATATCGCAACCCCATGCCATGCACGAACGCAAATCGCGATATGGCCACACTTGCGCCACGCCCGCCGCCATCGCCGCAAACCCAAACACCGAAAGAGAAAGATACTCACCTTCACGAGTACCTGGTCTGGTCCCGGAGAAGGTTTTGGGGCATCGCCGAGGTAGAGGTTCTCAATCGGTCCTTTGCCATCTCTGACCAACACCGCGCGCATCTGATTCTGAGCCATGGTTGGACTTGTACACGTTCGGTTTGTGGGTGTAAGGTACGAATACGCGATGAAACGAAAGAGAAGAGCTTGTTCTGGGCGGTCAGGACGTCGCAGGTTTTGTGTTCTGTGCGTGTCAGTGTGTGCGTCTTGACGCCATAAGCAATGGCATCATCGTGGTCGCTTTCTCAGCATATCCGGATATCCTTCACCGGTGGACCAATCACAGTTCCCGATAATATAGAATAGTATACGCGCATCGGAGCATAGCAGAAGAAGTATAAGATTACTGGCAGCTGCAAGGGTTGACCATAGAGGGAACTTGGATGGATTTATCCGCGCACCGGAGGAAGAAAGACGCGATTTCAAGCGTTTTTTGCGCTCGGCTTTCTCCACGTTTACCGGCTACGCGACTGCAGGCGGCGTTGCGTTGCTCGTCGTTCAAACCTTCGCCTTGTAGGATTGGCATATACGCGACAAGTATACTCAGCGAAGGAACATCGTTTACCTAGAGTACACTTTAACTTCAAGCTTCACCCGGAGAGGACGCGCACACGGTGAGTAGCGCATATTCATTACTAGTGGTCATTCCAGCCTACTGTGCACTACTGAACTACCACCCATCAGATGAGTGCCGCCGTTGCCAGCGCCGCCAGCGCCGTCGGAATTGCAGTGGCCGAAGTCGCCACCACCACCGCGCGCACAACCCGTCGCCGCCTCTTCCGACCCGTGCACCCGACTCGCCGCCCTCCCCCCATCCGCAAATTGCTCCCGCTCGACCCAGAGACCCGCCTCCCCATTCCCCACGTCCGCCTTACCCTAGGCGACACGCACCGCGCCCGACTGCTCGACCACTACCACACCACGCTCGCCGACGACCTCATGTACATGACCTATACGCACGAGCCCGGTCCACGCAAACCGCCGCGCAACATCCGCCTCACCTACGACCCGGCGGATCCCTACGTCCGACACCGTGCAAACCCCCCCGTGGGCGGGTCGCAGGTCGGGCGCAAGCCCGCGCCGCCGTGCACGCCGGAGAACGTGGTGCGGCTCGAGAAAATCGTGATCCACACGATGCAGAAGGAGGCGATCGCCAACCGGCAGCAGCTCCTCGGCGCGGTCATGGCCCTCCGCGCCATCACGGGCGAGACGGCCCAGGGCGGTGGCCGACATACGAAGACGGGCGTCGAGATCATCCGCGGCAAAAAGTCGTCGGGTAGCACCTGGAAGGGCAAGAACGCGCCGCTCGCATGCAAGGTCGAGCTCACCGGCCCGAAGATGTACGATTTCCTCGAGACACTCGCCGAGTTCGTCTTCCCGCGCTTGCGCGAGTTCAACGGCATCGTCCTGCCCCCCGCCCGCGCGAACATGCAGACGCCGAGTGGTGTCAGCGGCGTCGTCGAATTCGGCCTCGAACCGGACGCGATGGGCCTTTTTCCCGCGATCGAGGTCAACGTCGAGGCTTACCCGCGCCTTTACGGAATGAACATCCACTGCATTACCAACGCCGAGGGCCAGGGCGCGCAAAACAAGGCCAGGGCGCTCATATCTGGGTTCCAGATACCATTCATCCGCAGGCCATATCCCTAAAGGTTGCGACGGCCAGTTGGCTCGAATATCCGCAGGGACACGCTCTGGGTTCGCGCCGTTCTCAGACGGCGGCTATGTATATACACTAGAGCCGTGCTACTAATCACCTTTTGCTGTTCGTGCGTTCAGTGATGGTTCCTGGCCCCTGAATTTGGGATTAAGTTGCGTCTATACTAACTGGCTTGCGAGAAAATGATACAAATGCGACGACAGCGATCCATTCGAAAGTAAGGAGAGGATAACACCATGATAAAAACGGAGACTGCGAAAGAGCGAGGGTGTACAACGGTCATCAGCGACCGTTGAGATAAGGAAGGGCAGTGGTTGAGGTGGTGATAAAGCCATTAACGGAAAGATTCGTCGACCTGCCAGGGGATGTCTCCAAGCCGTTGCCTCGGCCGCGACTTCGACGCGGCTCTAGTAGTAGTGCTCAACGGCGGTGGATTGTAACCCGTACTGTGTCCCGGCGGAGGCGTGCCGGCGGCGGGAAGCAAGACGCCCGCATTCGCCTCGGACGCCGTCCTGCGGAAGTTTTTCTTGGGTGCGACGCCGGGCTTGACATCCCCCGACCCGCTCCGCAGATTGCTTCTGCTCTGCGCAGGCTTGAGGCCAGGCGCGAGAATCGGTTTGATCTCTCTCGCGAGCTCCCGCACTAGCACCGCGTTATCCTCCTTACTGAGCCGCGAGACGATCCCATAAAGGCCGAACCGCTCCACGACGGCGACCCTGTTCGGGTGCGACTCGCACACGGCACGCAGGATACGGAGGAGCTTGAGGCGTACGACGGCTTGCCCCTTGTGGTGTGATAGCCGATCGGTGATGCGGTGGAAGAGCCGCGAGCGGGCCATGCCAACCGTGATGCGAGTTGACATACGAAAAAGCTTGAGGTACGGATCGAGCAGGTTCTCAAAAGAGTTGGTCTTCGCGGAGACGAAGCAACCAAGGAGGGATTCGAGCGCCTCGGGTTTCATGAGCTCGTCCTCTACCCGTGCCATTTCATCTTGGAGCCTGGACCATGTCGTGAGCAAGTGCCCAGAGCCCGCACAACAACGACATCAGTGCCTACCATGAGATGATTGACTCCAAGGCACTGAGTTGAAAATAGGGATCGGCAAGAAGCTTCAGGTACAGTGAAAGGCCGTCCTGTTGCCATAACATGTTACGACAGGTCTTTCCAGCGCTTGCCAAGTCGCAAAGAATCTATGGATAGCTGTCAGCTCTGCACCCACGATCGTGGCGACGAAGGTGCCGCACCGGAAGAGCAAACTGCTTTAGAGGGGACTTCGCCTCGATCACCCGCTTCAAACTGGGAATTATGCCAGCTTGCGCAGCCTCTTCCTGCCTGGACTTGTTCAACCGGCACAGATTGAAGAGAGTTTGGAAGATGTGATTTGAAATTTCCTGGTGGATGGGAAGATATGATTATCAGAGAAACGTATTTCACATGCAGGAATGGGCGTACGGTACTGTATGGGCCTGCGGCTTGCTCCTCGAGTATTTTCACGAGGATCTCGATAGCGTTGGCATTTTGTAGCACTTCCAGGAGCGTGGCATTCATGGACAGATGCTTGACGCATTTAAGCATATGAACCAAGTACTCTGGTTCGAGTAGTTCGCATCCTCGCAGCAATCCTATGAAGGTCAGTTTCACAAAGGGACTGGCAGCCTTGGGTTTTGATACATACTTCTGATGATCTTGCGCGTCCCAAGCGCATTGCGCACGTGAACGTCGGACTGCGATACTTGGCAGAAAATGACCATTATTTGGATTATCTTCATTCTCATCTCCGCTGAAAGCTCGTCACGCATAGTCATTACGTTGAGTAACGCCGCGGAGAGTGGGTCCATGAGCCCTTCACGGAGGAACATGCGGCAAAAATCGTTCTTGGTCGTCGGACTCTGCAGTTCGAACACGCTGCCGATACCATTCAGCGCGTGGACGACGAGTTGCGTCTGGCGTTCGTAGTCCTCGTCCAACAGATCGACAAGCACTTTCAGCCCCCGACACCTATGATATATATGAGCGAGAGTCACTTTCGCACATCAATGGAGCTTACGCAATGAACATCTGCAGTGTGAGCACCGATGTATGGCATAGCAAACGGATGAAGTGCGAGGCTTCAAGTCGGCACTCTTCTGGATATCGTTTTGAGGTGTAACCCATAACGACTGGAATACCGCTGTGGGCGCATCAGGGAAGCCGAACAAGTGATCGTCATGTTGCTCACCCGATGAGACAAAAGCTCTCTAGGAAACCAATGTCCTCATTGACCAGCTAGCGACGATTAGTACAGTGCTACGGGAGAACGAAGCGGATTCGCTGACCAGGTTGATGATCTGGAGTAATTTCAGGCTCACGTCTCGCATAGTCTTTCCTTCCAGGACTTCAAGAATGGCGAGCATGCCATGAGACGAAACAAGCTGTCCTTGCATCTCGGGAGAATCAATGAGGATATTGTACTAGAAACGTGAAGGGAATCAATTTTCGCAGCTTCACTGTGGACAATATGACGGCAAACCAATTGTTCAGATGCTTCCCGCAACTGGAAATCGGGAGTCGCCGGTGTCAACTCGTCAAGAAGCTGATTGACTTGACCGCACAATCTTGCGTACTTGTCGCGCTGGAGGTTGGTCTCCAAATCATCCTCATCGAAGCCCTCATCAATCTAGATAGTCGTCAGCATGACCACGACAGCAGACGAATCATCTGTGTACCTCAGCAAATGGATCTTCATCGCTAGAGCCTTCATCACCCAACTGCAGGCTGATTTAGAACTGTATGTAGGTCAGGAACTGCGACATACCCATGACTTATTTGAAAGTCGAGTATTGAGCTGAAGAGTCTGCATTGGTTGATCCGAAGCTTGGGACAATCAGAAAACTGCGACAATAGGTATGAGGAGGTGATCCTTACAAGTACCGACGACCTTGCCAAAGACGTCTTCATAATCCTCCTCGTCGTCCTCAGCGTACTTCCCGAATTCGTGAGCGCGTCCATGAGAGCCATTGGCGCCTGTTGTTGATGTCGAGCGTCCGTGACTTTGGCCCATGGTCGTAGTTGGCTGTGAGTAAGAGCGTGCAGACATCGGGCCTGGCACCGCTCCTGAGGGCAAAGATACCAAAGGCGATAACGAAGGACGCCTCTTTGGTTTTGACGAAGCCGAGCCGTCCGGGTGGGATAGAGGCGCTGTCATCGGAGCTGCTGGCACGGTGCCCAGTCCAACAGTCTTGATATCATCGGGATGGAAAAGACCGCGACGAAGTGAGTTTTTCATCTAGATGACAAATGCTGAGCAAAGGGAAAGAGAGTAGGTCAAGGCTTGCCAAACCTTGAAGGAAGCGACCTTCTCCGCAAGAGTATCGTCATCATCTCCGGCGAGGTCTGAATAATCCTCCTCGATCGTGCTCATATCTTCCGCGGGTAGACCGGCTGCCGGTGTAATGGGACTTTTGGTAGTGGGACGGATGGTTCGTGCGTTATCTTCCGCAACAGCTTCATGTTTGGCCGTCTCGTCGTCGGACTCCGCCGTCGTCTTCTCCAGCGCTGCAGGGTCGCGCGTGTTAAACCTCTCGTCGCAACATCGAATCAGCGCACAAGTCACAGACCTTGAATCTTGGAAAGACTGATACCCTCCTCGAAGTCGTCATCCCAATTATCTGTCTGTTCCTCGGGAGCACTCCGCAACGCAAGCGACAGCGGCTGTTGAATCTTTTCTACAAGACTCGGTCCTCCTGGCACGGTGAGCATGGGGCCGGACATCGCTACAGGCGCCTTTAACCGGAGGCCAGTAGGTGCTAGTAGCGTTTGTTGTGATGAACCAGATGAAGATGAGGACATGGAAGAGGGCATGCTCCCATTGGAGGAGGAGGTCGGCATATGGGCCGTCGTCGGCGATGGCGGGTGGGCATCAGGTATTGAGATGCCACGATGACGCGACGGATGTTTGGAGGGACGAGAGGGAGCTGAGGTAGACTAGTTTCAGTAAAAGAATTAGATGACTAGAAGAACCCTCACATTTCAACGCTTCATTCCACTCCTGTACCTGCGCCACAGCTTCGTCGTAGTTGTAGTTGCTCAGCGGTCTCCTTTCCGGCCCATCGCCATTATTGGACCCGCCCCTGTCCTTCCTCTCTCGTTTTCTCGGCTTATCCTTATCCACGGACTTATCGGTGTCCTTGTCCTGACGACCGGTCTCCCTATTTGCATGCTCCTCCGGATCCTTCAGACTCCTCCCGACCCGGCCACGAGCTTGCAGCATCCAAGGGTGTCTTAAAAGCTTCTTCGCTGATATGCGCAGATTGTGGTCCTTCTGGAAACAATGATAGAGGAAATCTTTGACGATCGGGCTCGCGCCTTCTGGTATCGGAGGACAGTCATCCTGTACAATACGGAAGAGAGCCGGCATTGGGTCCATCCCGGCGTACGGCGGCTTTCCTTCGAGGAGCTCGATGACAGTGGCGCCAACACTCCTGTAAATGGGACGGTGAATTCGATGTCCGTCGAGGGGCGTGGAAGGTCGTACCAGATATCAGACGCCGTGGTTGCACCCGTTTGTTCTATGACCTCAGGAGCCACTGTTAGGTGCCAGTCAGGTTAGAACCCATTCTACAAAGAGCCGGGCACTTACTCCAATATGGACTTCCAACCACCGCAGCATCCACAGCACTGGCCGCCGCCGTGCTAGCGACCCCGAAGTCGGCAAGCTTCACGGTCCCATCCTTGTTGGTGAGCAGGTTTGCACCCTTGATGTCGCGGTGGATCACACCCTGGTCGTGCAGATAGACGAGGCCCTCTAAAACCTGCGATATATATACACCGACAAGGTTCTCCGGGAACTTGCCGAAACGTTTGCAGATGTTGTGGAGGGAACCGTTTTCGCAGAACCTAAAGATAGTTGATGAATTATATGGTGGAGACGGGCTCAAGGAAAGGAGCCCACTCTAAGATAATATACAGATACTCGCGCGTCTTGATAAAACCCTTATACTTGACGATATTCGGATGCTAGGCATGTTCGTCATCAGCCTGTTGACTGCATAACACTCGTAAGACCTTACATTCAAGTTCTTCAATAAATCAATCTCGGACTAGAAAAGGTAAAATGTTAGGGCTGCGATGATTTTGGCGTGCCATCGGCGTCACGCACCATAATCTCCCCTAGGTCCGACTTCGGGATGTTCGCGAGCTGTATCTCTTTCACTGCGACGGTTTCTCCCGTCACCCAGTTCAGGGCACCTATGCGCATCACCATTCGCAAATAGATTGTGCGAGCCATGCACTACGCCACCCACGGTACACGGAACCGAAGGCGCCCTTGCCGAGGCAGTCTCCCAATTGCTAGACGCAGTGAAGCCTTTCAACATGTTGTGTATGGTACACGCAATGAGGCACTGACGAAATCGCTCGAGAGAGCCTTCGGGCCGCTCGAAGAGCTCGCGAGACTCGTTGAGGCCGACATGGTCGCCCAAGGGAAACGATCCTCCGATGCCTCTACGCGCCTTCCGCCGCACTGCTGATACCACGTTGGCCGTAAAATTCAACAAGGCCAGTCAGATCGCAAGATGTGAAGGTTGGTGTGGTGGGCGGAAGCAAAGAATAGCCTTGTGAGGCGCGTTCATTGTGATGGCTCCGTTAGGAACCAAGTCGCGTCGTGACAGGAAGAGTCGTTTCCTTAAGCTTAACCGCGATCAAGCCCGTCGTTCGTCAGGCTAGTATAGTATAGTATGATGTACATAGGCATGGATCACATAGGGGACAAAGTACATGAATGGGATGTTCGCAATGCTGATCAAACGATGGCCCGGAATTCATCGCAGTGCATCAGCTCTATCAGAAGATGAACGCAACTTGGCGAGAAGTACGATCATTCATCCCGAGCACCAGCGCATTGATGCGCGGCTTGCTTCCTGAAACCGCACTTCAAGATATGCAAGTCAATGGCGCTGATAAAGGGTTGAAGGTGCCTGTCCAGGAACTCAGTGCGTTCCTCGTCAGCGAGTCGGCACATTGCGTCAAACTTGACCTGCGTAAGCGGTGGTTAGCTCGTTATAAGAAACGGGAGTCAGAACTCACTCCGCTGACTCCGAGCTTTCGAAACAGAATCGGTAGGTGACCCTGGTGCATCGGTGGGTCAAGGCCAGCGAGGAACCGCTCGACTACACCTAGCGCGAGATTCTCCTTCACGGGAACTCGTTGCGTTGCAATTGGGGCCATCGCGGCACCATCATGAGCGACGCTGGGGTTTTCCTCCACTGAGTGTGGCGGATTGGTAGTATTGCCGTGAGCAGTCCTCGGGCGCTTCTCCATGTTGACGGAGACAAACCCACGAAATGCCCCAGGACATGTTGAACCAGTATTCTTCTGGGCGAATCGTGGACCAAACCATGTCAGCGATTGGCGTGAGCGCGCGAGGAGCATATCATTGCCTTCTTAGCAAGGGGGCAGCCTGCATTGACTTCAGGTTGCGCGCTGCCAGGGTTCCTTTGTGAGGAAGGATAACGCGCGGGACGGCGCCTATCGCGCCGCAGGCGGCTCGACTGCTCGGGTTCAGCCTGTGGCTGCGAACCGCTAAGTTTTACACTACTTAAAACATGTAAGTTGCGAGTTAATCGTGTTCAAGCCTGCAAATCTCACGTCTGACGGTGCCAGTACCGAGAGAGATGGTCTCTGATTGGCCATGCATTTTCAAATTGCTTAAAGAACGGGAACTGGTCGCATATCTGGAAGCAATGTCAGGACCGACAGAAGATCCAACGAACGGCGTACACGCCTGTTTGATCACTTCGAAGACGGCGGCTTGGCCTTGTTGACCAAACGATTTGTTGATGTCCAGATGCCTCTCTGCAACCCTCATCATGGCCTGCTAGTTTTGATCCACATCATACGAGTAGTCCATGAGCACATAATGGAACACACACCTTCACAAGCTTCCAAGGGAGCCCTGGGTCATCCGCGCCAGTGGTCATCGCGATACGCTCCTCCATTGACAATTTTCGGCCTTCCAGGGCCAAAGGGGGCCGCTTGATGTAAACTGTGGGCATGATCGTTCGAGCGAGATATCCACCACTTCTCGAATCGAAGGAGGTATATATACTGCACGCCCAAGAAAGACGTAAGTGGTGCATACCGTCACTGGCTGAGACCACTGCGGAATGGTACCTCGGTCATATGCTCAGCCTTAAGGCAAGTCTATCGGGTCATTGCAGTGATCACCGTCGAAGTACAGAGGCTAGCCCATTGCGGATTATTCAGAGTTCAAATCCGCGAGGGCCTTCACATCGAAATAACTGGTACCGAGCTGCGTGATGAAATTCACCGAACGAGTTCACGGTGAAAGCGCGACGGGGTTGAGGTTACTACTGTCTGAAAGAAGGCAACTTTTCGCACGATGCCCAAGCGAACTGGACGGGTAGCAGATGTTGGACCGATGATTTATAGTCAGCTCAGGGTCGATGAACTGAGAAGAGCTCCGTGGAGGTGAGCTTGATTGGAAACCCACCGGGCCTCTGCGATACCAAGAACGACGATGCTAAGCAGTTTCGAAGTTTGTTCACAAGACTCGATATCACGTAGGTGGTACGAGTGTAGCGTTCATTGCGAGTTGCAGTGTTTGGGGGGGGGATGCGATCCCACCATTAGGTAGTTGCATAATATGTGCTAATCTTCAAAGGGGTAGAAGTAGGTAGTACACTGCACAACGAGGCAGCATCGTGACACGTCTCTGATAACGTATACGATGATCTTGTCAGCTCAAGTATCGTTTTCCGTGGCTCATCTGACTTTACGAGAGCAAGTATACGATTTGGCCGCATCGAGACCAACGAAGCGTCGTGTCGCCGCGGCAGGACGCACACGAGGCAACTCCAACCGCAGCCCAGAGGAGTAGATTAATCGCCGTTATCCGAGCTTCGAATATCATTAGGCCTCAGGATCCAAGGCTGTAGGGCAACATCAAAAGTCTCCAGTCCAAGTCGTATACTCCATGTCGTGGTTGGTCTCAAGCCAGTCTGTGAAAACAACTTTCGCATAACCCTAGGATAAGGGCGAAGCACTCGGCAGGCTCTGCTCGCAAACCAGGGGAACGGGGGTGCCGACATGTTCAATCCATCCGCACTATGCCAAAAGAGGGGCTCTAGCGTTTCTGCTTCCCCACTGCGCGCCGTTACGGTCTGTGGATCGATCGTGCACACTCAACGATGGATGCTCTCTATCGTTCACCGGCTTGGAGACGGCAGGACTCCGAGCCCGCCGCATCTCCCCAGTAAATGTCGATGTCCGACTGACTAAACAATGTTGCTCCAGCTCACCGGGAGCGGGCTGACGCAACTCGTCGTAGCGGACATGTCGATATACAACCTTCCTACTTCCGCGGCCGGAGAAGCGACCCCTATGAACCCAAGATAGCTGAAGATACCGGAAATTTTGCCGGCAGTGGTGCGCCAATGACGTTCCTTACGCCCGTAGAGCTAACTTCGGGGCGGCGATGACATGCACGGCTCCGCCCCCGGAAGCACAGATCCCCCGTGGAGCCCTCCGTCCATCCGAGCGACGATCACTTCCGCGCTGGGGCGGCTTCTTCACCGTCGGCAATTATTCGAACAGAGGGCGTTGGCTACACGCCTAAATCCGGTCGTCCCGATCGTCGACGACCCGAGTCGATCATACCCGCCTGCAACACTGGACTGGACGACTTTGGCTTTCGGTGGCCGACGAGGCAAAATGACGCAGGAGATGGCGGTATATAAGCTGAGGCATGCAGCACGACCGACGAAGCATTCGAAGCCGAACAAAGACCCATCTCCCTCCTCATCCTCGTCACGCAATCAACGACGCTTATCAACGACTTCGTTACATGATGTTCTCCACCCTCCGTACCTTCACCCTTTGGGCCCTGGTCGCCAGCGTTCTCTTGGCCATCCCGCACGCAGACGCTGCTGCACTCAAGCAGGCGCAGATGAAGGACCTTCGCGAGCGCGCGACCCCCGTCCAAGCCCGCTCCCCCCAGGCCTCCCAAATGCGCGCCCGCGCTCCCATCCCCCAGGTTTCCCAGATGCGCGCCCGCGCTCCGGCGCCGCAAGTCTCCCAGATGCGTGCTCGTGCGCCCGCCCCTCAGGTTTCGCAGATGCGCCGAGCGCCCGCACCTCAAGCCTCGCAGATGCGACGCGCCCCCATCCCGCAAGCCTCGCAGGCGCGGCGGGAGATGACAATCTTCGACATCGCCCCCGAGCGTCGCTGCCGCCGCGATTGGCAGAGCTGCCCCATCTTCGTCGAGAGCAAGCTCAAGGGATTCGAGTGCGTTGACGTCCAGCACGATCTCGAGTCGTGCGGTGGGTGTGTTACCAACGGCCAGACCTTCGGCGATGGTGGTCGCGACTGCAGTGCCATTCCGAACGTCGATAGCGTCAGCTGCATGAAGGGGCAGTGCATTATCGGTCAGTCAACACATTTCTCTCGTGCGGTCGGGTTCATTGATCTAATGCTCCACACCAATGTTTAGAGCAATGCGCCAGCGGTTACGTTAAATCTGCAGACGGGCATGACTGTGTTGCATCGAAGGGTCGCATCTGAAGTCAACCGATCATTACACTTCACTTCGTCTTGACAGTTAATCTGGATAAAATCTTCATCAAAACTACCGTGCCTTCAATCCTCCTCGTCATGTTCCCTGCATTCTTACCGTAGATTACTGTCATGCTAGATTTTTGTCGATAGAGCTGTCAGCAGCACATTGTACCCGACGTTATCGCCTGCAACGTTAAATTAGATACTTTGGATAGTATTCCCGACCATTAGTCCGTTTGCTATTGTATCATAATTGTCTTCGACCAAAATCAATCTCTCATAAAAGATTGAGACATCCCGCGATCAGTGGTCTTTTCTCAGGAAAGTTCGTCGGGTTGATCGTAGTATACTTCCGGATAACAACGAAATATCAACAAACGCACAACATCGATAGGAACATACTCAACAATTCGACAAAACACAGACACCTGTACATATCCCGCGACACCTGTACATATCCCGCGACGAGACCATGATAGCCAGATTGATGATAGTACATTTGACGGTTATGGGAAGTGGGGAGCGAAGGATTAAGATCGAGGGAGCGATACGGTGGTATGGAAATGTGGGGACAGCCCAAGCACGAAAAAAAAACCCCAAAGTCACTCCTTCACGCGTTTGAGACTTTCTCCCCGGAGCTGGAGCGCCTCCGTGAGGTCGTCAAGGTCCCACTCGCACACACCGAGTTTGCCGATGCAGCGCTGCAATTTATTTTCGAGCCGATCCGCGGGCATAAGACACAGTCGGTCGAGGCGAGCCTGTATCCTCGATAGGGAGATTCGATAAGTAAGCTGGTATGAACCTTTTAGAGGGGGGGGCGGGGGCGGGGACGGAGAAACGTGGCCAGTGGAGAGGAAAGAAAAGTTTGGGGGGAACTGGGCCAAGAGTCGAGGAAAGGGCTGCAAACCGTGACACACTACTCGCCTTGTCGATGCCGTACCGAGCGAACGCGCGCGCGATCTGTTCTCGCGGAAAATCGAGCGTGTCGAGGAAAGCGAGGACGGCCGGGTCTGTGACCCCGAGCTGGGTCGTGTGCTTGGAGTGCGGGGCGATGGTGACGGACCGCTCGCGGGGGGTCGGCGTGCTCGGTGACGACGGCGACGATGGCGGTGGCGAACTTGGTTTCGCAGCGCTAGAATGAGAGCTCGAACCCTGAGCGTCGGTTGAGATATACGTTGGACCGATCAGTTGGCGGTAACGCGGCAGGTCGATGCTCACCTTGCGATTCGCCCCGCGAGGTGGGCCAATTTTTATACCGGGGCGAGCCTCCGCCTCGGAGGCTGAATCGTCGATGGGTTCGGGCGTCGATCTTGAAGAATCGAGCGATTCGGAAGGTTGTGTTGGAGACTGTGTGCGACCGGTTTTTTTATGAAAGATAAGAGAGGGGGGGTGGAGTACAAGGTCTGCGGCGAAGAGAACTGACCTTTTTCACCTTCCTGCCACGGTTTTTCTCCGTTGGAGGGCCTCGCAATATCTGTGCCTTACGACCCCGAGTCCGGCGGCGCCCTCCGCCCATGAGCCCACTGTGGGTGATATACCGCTCAATCGGCCATGCGCCCTCGAATCTCTCGAAGATCGGGTACTCGTTCGTCACCTGCGTCGATATATGCTGAACATGAGCGAAGCCCGATCGCGAACGTGAAGACGCGGTAGCCGTCCGCTTTTTTCGAGGCTCGCCTTTTCGATAACCGCAGCTTTGACTTCCGCACTCTGCTTGGAGAACCGTTTGCCCTCCGTGAAATCGGCTCGTACCGTCTCGCGGATGAATGCCTAAGCAGAAAGAAAGAAAAGAGGACAGCATAGCGATCCCGCGCTTCGCTATCAATCATCTGTCGGAATCTCGAGGATGGAAAGTACTAAACCCATGCAGGGACGAGATCGGCGAGTTCTTGGCCGGTGAGGAACGGTCCGAGGACCTGGCTCATCGTCTTGCCCCGGAGACCGTCCGGCCTACTGATGAGACCCGCCATGTGGTACGAATCTACTGGTGGTAGGGAGGCAGCTCCGTCGCAAGAGAACGGAGTGCAGGGTGAATGTAACGGAGTACGTAGTTTAACCGTAGAGTAAGCTTAGAATGGTGGCGGCTCCGCCGCGACTGAGAAATCACAATGTTGCCGCGCCCGTTGGGCGCCATATGGTCAAACCTATGGTAACCGAATGGGGCACGCTCAAGCCGGGCCTCTGCCGGCTGGCGGAGCACAAAAGTAGTCACGTGTATGTTTCCACGGCACTTGTGGACCCCAGATAGCCTACATTAAATATGTATTAGTGATGGCGTGCTCAGAGTCGTGATACGGTGAAATCACAGTTGTGCAAGGTCGCTGTGCTAGGTCGTCCACAAACTGTGCTACATCGGCTTGAACATACTCATTTACGCACACCTTGGCTATGCCTAATCAGTACAAGCCCTGCCGTTCGTCCTTGTATGCTTGGACCCTTCCAATAACTGATTATGAAGTGCAGCGTCCCCTGAGTCTCTTGAGGCCGATGCGCGTCGGTACTGGGGAATGGGAATGCGGATGAAGGACATATACAAGCTGCTCCTCGAAAACATTGACCAAGAACATTTTAGCTTAGGGTGTGTTATTTCAAGTACCTATAGAGCGAACTGTTTGGAGTAACTTCATTTCAGAATGAGGACGTTCAAGAAATACTGCAAAATTTGGGGCCTCGAAAGTGCTGTTGGGCAGAAACACACAGAAGAGTCCATCACGCCTCTCATCCAGACGTTGCTTCTCCGGTTTCCTCGGAACGGAGCAGGTTCTTTACGAACGATGTTACTCCAAGATTACCAAGTCAGAGTCTCTAAGTACGTTGTACCATTCGGGATTCTGTAGGCTGTTACCAAGCTTGTACCTATTCAGAGAGAAGGTCCTTAACGTTCTACGTCGGATCGATCCAGAAGGTGTGAAGAGCAGAAAGGGGAAGAGATACAAGCGCAAGGTCTTCTACGCTGCCGGAGTCAACCACCTGTGGGTCTTTGATCAGCATGATAAATGGGCTAAATATGGCCTCTACTTCCATATGGGAATCGAGCCATTTAGTGGGAAGATTCTGTGGTTGGTGTGCTGGTGGACAAACTCAAATCCACGGTACATCGCACACCAGTACTTGGAGACCGCTCGGCGGCTAGGAAATGAAACTCATGGTAAGGAGCTTGATATGCAATACATTCTTAGTGTTTATTAATCTCTCTGCAGCGATCCTACCCCTGATAACGCAGAGCGATCCTGGATCAGAGAATAATGGGATAGCCAATGCGCATACGTCTATACGGCATCATCTTGATCCATCCCTCGCTGGCAGCCTTCAGCATCGGTGGAAGCGCAAACACAACAACATCAAGTCCGAAATTGCCTGGTCTGTATTCCGGTCTATCTGGGCGCCAGGCTTCGAGGATCTACTTGAGCTAGGAGTCGATCAAGGCTGGTATGATGTGACAAACTCCCTTCACTAGTATGTCCTTCCCCATATCGAGGTATCTGCTCTTACCACTCACTGTTCACAGCTTTGTGTTTCGTTGGATTGCTATCCCGTTTATCCAGCATGAGTTGGACAAATACGTTCACCGTAACAATACCACTGCGAAGAGAGCCGATAAGCATAAAGTACTTCCGCATGGTATTCCAGATATTATATTTGAACGGCCACACCGATTTGATGCCGTGGACTTTCATGTACGTCTATTATGGGCTCCTGAAGAATAACTCATACTTAATTATACTCAGATTAATGTGCCGCACAATATCCTGGACCAAGCTCAGGATCAGTGGGCACCCCGCGATCATCCTGTTTTCCAACTTGTTCACCCCCACTTCGATGAGTTTATACGCCCTATATATGAGTCCCTCAACCTTCCGGCGACCGATGTCACCAACTTCTGGACAATATATCTGGCATTGATAGCTGCAGCATTGGCTGCAGAGGAGAATCAACGTGTAGTGCAGCTCCTAGATGCGCAAATGAAGGTCGCTGAAGGGGGAGAGGATCAAGGTATTCCCCTGCTACAAGGTTTATCACCAGTTGTGATGGGCGAGAATGGAATACCTATGGGATTTACTCTTCAGAATGATGGCCATGGATATCAGGAAGACGATGAAGATCTTTATGTTATTTTTAGTGACGAAGAAGATGAAGATGAGGCATGGTAATATTGCTTGCATGTACATACTACTAGTGTACTCCATGCCATTTATTGTCGTTCTCCTCCCAGACCTTCAATGCAACATCATTAGTCAGGACAACAGATGCCCGCATTCCAGAGAAGTGTAGATTAAAATGGGTAATCTCGTCGCTCCTAAAAACAGCGAAGTCTCCTGCCTTCAAGTCCACAACGATACCCAGTTCATGCAGGACAAGTTGTCCATTCTTCCAGCTGCCAAGAGGGACCACGACGCACAGAATGAAGTCGTTTTGGTCCCTGTGTCCATTTGTTGCAACCGATATATTGACGACGACTGACGTGAAGCATTTCCCAGGAGGAACAGTCCTGTTGGGGAGGGACTCGGCATGAACCTTCTGAATGTTGAACTCCTCAGGAAGATGCGCCTGGACCTAAAGCTATATGAGATAATTATCCACTGTAAAGATATAGAAAGACATACAACGCGAACGACTTGGTCAATGAGAGGTTCCAAGTCTTCAAGCACAGACTCGCATAGCTCCTTGTTTTCTTGCACCTCACGAGAGAGGTGGGGTATCCTAGGGGCGTAGCGCTTACAGGTCTTTGACTGAAGCAGGGTTGGGTGAACATCTTTTGGCGCATTATCACCCTAATATTATCTATGAGTTTTATTGAATATATACAGAGTAATACACTCACTTGTTGATTAAAGCGATTGAACGTCATGAAATGCGCAGCCCCAAAGCTAAAGTCAGGTACCTCAGAGTTGCCATCAGCCAGCTCAGGCCATGTAGCGAGAAGCCTGAGGGCAGACTGGTCGACCAACTCAGGCATTGACCTAAGAAAGCCACTCAGCATAGCGACAAAGTTGCTATTCTGATCTCTGAATAGCAGGGTACTATTGCCCAATAGTTAGCTATATCATCATGAGAAAGATTGGACATACTCTATAGGAGACAACTGGGGGAGCTCCCAGTAATTCTCTGGAGCCTCACTCAGAGATTCATACTGGAAAAAAGTCAGACAAGAAGACTGGTTTACAGCAC
Source organism: Punctularia strigosozonata HHB-11173 SS5 (assembly GCF_000264995.1). Lineage (NCBI taxonomy): Eukaryota > Fungi > Basidiomycota > Agaricomycetes > Corticiales > Punctulariaceae > Punctularia > Punctularia strigosozonata. The sequence continues at coordinate 1,252,223 of NW_006767434.1, forward strand.
AACTCACTTGCTCCACAAAATTATCGATGGACATGAATAACTCTCGGTACTTCGCTTTCTCCCGATGAGTATCGGTCCATTCTTGCTTTTGCTTGCGATCCATTCCTTCAAGAGGACTTGGAAGATTCAAGCAAGGAAAGGGGACGGTCAGTTCATACCTATCCAAAGGGACTGGTACCTCTTGAATAGGGATAGTATCCAGAGGATATGGTGAATGGGCAATAAATGCACGGTCGAACACCGTAACTGGGCATGAAGACTGCCAAAACTCCCAATGGGATGACCTATCACGAAGTATAAAGTTCCTAAACAGAATATCATATGCACTATACTCAAGGTAAAGAAGAAAGAACATACCTTTGAGGAAGAGAACTGAGATGCTCATTGATAGCCTCCAAATCATGCGAGCAAAGGTACTTGACTTCACTCTCCATCTTGCCCATTTCTACGTGGAAGCAGATCATTTGACGTATTTTCGTCAGAGCAGGGATAATGGAGGTCTTCACAAGTTTCCCTGCCGTATCATCTGTTGCCAGGTCAGAGAACGAGGAGACGTAGACTCAACAACATCATACCTTGGGGATCAATGATACACTGAGCGACCTCAGAGATCACATTGGCCGAGGTATATCGCAGACGTGTTCGCATTTCTAAGGCTGCAAGCATAACTACCACGCCGAGCCCTCCTAGATAAAATGTTAGCTCAGATGTCTAACATAGCAATGCGTACAAACCTGCTTTGACAAGCTCCACTAGATAGGACCCCTCCTGGATCCAATAGTGGAACCTACGAGGGACGGGACCTTCACCGAACCAGGAACGCCACAACGCACTGATATTCAGTTTTTTCTTACCAGGCGCTAGTCTACACCATAGTAGTTAACCAACGTTCATGTATGTATATTTGAAACAGGGACTTACGTAGCTGCACGGGCATATAGCCTCATGTTGGTAAGCATAGAGAAGAAGTTCAAGGAACGGTTGCGCTGGCTGAGATGCCAAGCCATGAAGGCAAGTTGGAGGAGGTTCCTATCAGCGGACAGCTTGGCCATATGACAGTTCCCAAACGAATCTGGGTCACATAGGGACCTGAGGAGATCTGGAAGAGAGTGTTGTTGGACAGGATCATTGAAGCGATCGAGCTGGGTGAGTATTCCCATGATTTCGGCGACATCTGATGAGCTGACGTGTGGTTGAGTCACATTCCAGGATCCGTTACCACCGTTCTGCACTCCCGCATCATCTTCTTCACCTGAGTCTTCTTCTTCAGATGGCTCAAACGCCTCTTCATCGTCTGGGACAACCCTACGGCGCTTCGAAGCCCTGGCGTTAGCTCTCTGAGTGGCGGTTGGGTTTGATTGCCGTTGGCATGGCCTACGACGCCTGCGTCGTGCAGCGCTACCACCCAGTCCAACCCGACCACCCCGAGCACCGCTCTGACCAACCCGCCCACCACTCTGACCGCCTACATCACCACCGCCTGAACTGCCGTTCTGAACACCGATATCACTGCCATTTGGGCCGGCGTCTGAACCACCGAGGTTGCCGTCCCCAGAGCTGCCAGTGTTGCTGACCACCTGTTCTGAGTCAATGAGCGTCACAGATGATGCTCTTGAGCTGGCAGGTGTCCTCGCTGGAAGTCGAATAACAAGGCGGCCCACTCGAGCTGCGCAATCGGCGACAGCATTCGGATTCTGCAAGAAAGCAATGAGGAGAGTATTATTGGATTAAGATGCACAATACTTACCTCCATCTCAGTTGCATGATTTTCGTGCCCACCAGACACTTTGGGAAATTTGCCAGGGGAGTTGACTGCCCCAGCAGTGGCCTGAATGTATATCAGAGGGATCATATAGAGTATCCAGCCAGCCAGCTCACCAAGGTAATATGAGCCTGACCATAGGAATTGCAGGAGTAGCCCTCTGAGTCCCTGTTGGTACCCTCAAAGTCTTCGACGAATGCCCGGAGGTAACGGCATCCTCCTGCTTTGGCCAGGCAAAGGACCTCCTCATAGGCTGCAGGAGACAGAATAAATGCCAGCTTTTCCATGTCAATGAAGTCCCTGAGTGTGAGGATCGACGAAGAGTGCGATACGCTGAGCGGGGCAACGCGGGGAAGGTGTGCACGGAAGCAAAAGACGCGCGAAATTTGGCTAAGTCCACGGGTTTGCACTAATGCAAATCCTCACCCCGACTCCCTCACCAGCCTTCCTCCTGTCGCTTTGCCGTCCCAAAACCACGAGAACACCATATTCAAGTATTCTATGGTATATTCAGAGTGTCTCCTGAGCTGATTGTGCCATGGGAAACTCCTTGATGATGACAGTCGTGTATGCTTTCGGTGAGTCTTCGAAGTTTACAAGTGTCGCAGCCGTCTTATTATTTATATTGGAAGACTGTCCGAATGTCTTTGGCATCCTATCCTTCCGGTAAGCCCGACATGTCCCCACTCTCCCTGTCTGCGTCAGACTCATCTCGCCAGCAGCTCGACTCGCATAACAAGAAAAAAGTGCCGCACTCAAAGGCGCCTCATCCGGTTCATCGGGCTTCAACGCAACATCTTCCGATAGTTGGGTGACTCACGAATGCGTTGTTCAGCAGGTGCGTGTGCCCGCTATCTCGCATTCACGCCCGCCTCACCGTATTTTTCAGAGCTACGACCGACTCACTTACCAAATATCGCGCGGCCAACGATCACAACGCCACCCGCACAGCGTGGCATCGCCCGTGCGCTGGCACACGGAGACGGGCCCTCCCTCCCTCGAAGACGAAGCGGGAGGTCACCGTACGCCACGCTCTCGCCACGGGCCAATGGACATCCGCGAAAGCCAGTGAACGCAGCATCGTCCGTGCGCTGGCACGCGAAGACGACTGGCGGGCCGGCCACTCTTGCCACGGGCCAACGGACACGACGCCGGCCGCGCAGGCCAGCGAACGCGACACCGCCCGTGCGCTGGCACGCGGAGACGGGCTCGCCCTCTCTCGAAGATGAAGAGCGGGCCGGCCACTCTCGCCACGGGCCAATGGACACCCGCGAAAGCCAGTGAACGCAACATCGTCCGTGCGCTGGCACGCGAAGACGACTGGCGGGCCGGCCACTCTCGCCACGGGCCAACGAACACGACGCCGGCCGCGCAGGCTATCACCACCTTCATCCGCGCGCACATGCATCGATGACATGTCGAGCAAGATCATCCCTTGCTCCTCCGCCACGTGCTGTCGGGCACACCATCGGACGACCACCTCCTCCTAATGCGGCCATCCGCTCGTCTACGCCAATCGCCCGATCTGCCGTCGACCGCCACCACCCCGGCGCTCAGACGCATAAAACCACTCATGATCTCAAAGTCAAATAATGTCCCCGCGGTCTCATCGCCGTCATCAAACGACTCGAATGCGCTCACGTTTCCCCCGCCGCATGTCGTATTGCATCCCGACGACGCGTCAAATAAGGTCTTCTTAGCGATCGGCCGTTCTCTGCTCGCGGTGGTCAGTCCTGTCATTTATATCTCGGGCGCCTATCACCCATACTCTACCTTGTAGAACAATAAGGCCGTTACCATCAAAGAACTCGCGGAAATGACCCTCAAGAACGGATTGCATTGCCAGAAGTGCGTGCATATATCACCTAACCCTATCTTAGGAGCTTACCCGTCCTTCCTGTATGCAGCGTGTCCGCCGCGTCCCAGGCTATCACCACCTTCATCCGCGCGCACATGCATCGATGTGATGTCGAGCAAGATCATCCCCTTGCTCCTCCGCCACGTGCTGTCGGGCACACCCTCGGACGACGACCTCCTCCCCGCCCTCCACTCGCGCTCGGGCGGCGCGCACTGCAATCCGCCCACCGGCGACAACCGGCTCACCAACTTTCGCAAGGGCACCATGGTTTGGTACCTCAGCAAGGCCGCCGGCGCGCCGTGCCCCTTCAGCCGCGCCGGGATCAGGCTGTGCGACTACGGCGAGAACGGGAAGGTGGGGTATATGCCGACGACGGACAGGGAGAAGAGGGAGAGGGACCGTGCTAGACGGGCGGCGAACCGGGGGCTGAAGAGGAAGAGGCTACCCAGAGCGTGCGCGGACAAGAGCGCGGCGTCGGATTCGGGCTCGGACGCGGAGAAACCGCCGCCGAAGGTGAAGCTGACGCTGCGCCTCAAGCCGAGCCTCATCCGGGCGAGCTTGTCGCCTTCGACGCCGTCGCCGTCTTCCGTGTCGCCGACCGCGTCTGCTACTCGATCAAGAGAAATCGTCGACTTGTCCAAGATGTCCGACTCGGACTCCGACTCGGATGATTCTGACGATTCTGGGGATGTGTCTGAAGACGACTCCGGT